>NW_027076169.1:0-369695 GCF_963932015.1 Anas acuta | reverse complement strand
GCCCCCAAAGGAAGGCTTTGGGTACATCTGAAGTTCCCAGGGGAGCCTTCACGCAGCCCCACATGGAACTGGACCCTCCGGGTTGTCTGTTCCTGAGCAAACCTAAACGTAGCCCTATCCGTCATCGGAGACGACTGAAAAATCAGGCCCCAGGAAATGCGTTCCGAGGCCTTTTCGCCCATACAAAATGGCCCGCAAAGGAAGACTTTTGGTACAAGAGAACTCCCCAGGGGAGCCTTTACGCAGCCCCACATGCAACTGGACCCTCCGGGTTCGCTGTTTCCGAACATCCCTAAACATAGTCCTAGACGGCATCGGAGACGAGTGAAAAATCAGGCCCCAGGAAATGCGTTGCGAGCCCTTTTTGCCCATCCAAAAGTGCCCCCAAAGGAAGGCTTTGGGTACAAGTGAACTCCCCAGGGGAGCCTTTACGCAGCCCCACATGCAACTGGACCCTCCGGGTTCGCTGTTTCCGAGCATCCCTAAACATAGCCCTAGCCGGCATCGAAGATGACTGAAAAATCAGGCCCCAGGAAATGCGTTACGAGCCCTTTCCGCCCATCCAAAAGTGCCCCCAAAGGAAGGCTTTGGGTACAAGTGAACTCCCCAGGGGAGCATTTACGCAGCCCCACATGCAACTGGACCCTCCGGGATCGATGTTTCCGAGCATCCCTAAACATAGCGCTAGACGGCATCGAAGTCGACTGAAAAATCAGACCCCAGGAAATGCGTTGCGAGCCCTTTTCGTCCATCCAAAAGTGTCACCAAAGGAAGGCTTTGGGTACAAGTGAACTCCCCAGGGGAGCCTTTACGCAGCCCCACATGCAACTGGACCCTCCGGGATCGATGTTTCCGAGCAAACCTAAATATATCACTAGCCGGCATGGGAGAAGACTGAAAACCCGGGCCCCAGAAAACGCGTTGCAAGCCCCTTTGGACCATCCAAAAGTATCACCAAAGGAAGGCTTTGGGTACAAGTGAACTCCCCAGGGGAGCCTTTACGCAGCCCCACATGCAACTGGACCCTCCGGGTTCGCTGTTTCCGAGCATCCCTAAACATAGCCCTAGCCGGCATCGAAGACAAGTGAAAAATCAAGACCCAGGAAATGCGTTGCGAGCCCCTTCGGACCACCCAAAAGTGCCCCCAAAGGAAGGCTTTGGTTACAAGTGATCTCCCCAGGGGAGCCTTTACGCAGCCCCACATGCAACTGGACCCTCCGGGTTCGCTGTTCCTGAGCAAACCTAAACGTAGCCCTATCCGTCATCGGAGACGACTGAAAAATCAGGCCCCAGGAAATGCGTTGCGAGCCCCTTCGGACCATCCAAAAGTGCCCCCAAAGGAAGGCTTTGGGTACAAGTGAACTCCCCAGGGGAGCCTTTACGCAGCCCCACATGCAACTGGACCCTCCGGGTTCGCTGTTCCTGAGCAAACATAAACGTAGCCCTAGCCGTCATCGGAGACGACTGAAAAATCAGGCCCCAGGAAATGCGTTCCGAGCCCTTTTCGCCCATCCAAATGTGCCCCTAAAGGAAGGCTCTGGGTACAAGAGAACTCCCCAGGGGAGCCTTTACGCAGCCGCACATGGAACTGGACCCTCCGGGTTCGCTGTTCCTGAGCAAACCTAAACGTAGCCCTAGCCGTCATCGGAGACGACTGAAAAATCAGGCCCCAGGAAATGCGTTCCGAGGCCTTTTCGCCCATCCAAAATGGCCCGCAAAGGAAGACTTTTGGTACAAGAGAAATCCCCAGGGGAGCCTTTACGCAGCCCCACATGCAACTGGACCCTCCGGGTTCGCTGTTTCCGAGCATCCCTAAACATAGTCCTAGACGGCATCGGAGACGAGTGAAAAATCAGGCCCCAGGAAATGCGTTGCGAGCCCTTTTTGCCCATCCAAAAGTGCCCGCAAAGGAAGGCTTTGGGTACAAGTGAACTCCCCAGGGGAGCCTTTACGCAGCCCCACATGCAACTGGACCCTCCGGGTTCGTTGTTTCCGAGCATCCCTAAACATAGCCCTAGCCGGCATCGATGACGACTGAAAAATCAGGCCCCAGGAAATGCGTTGCGAGCCCCTTTGGACCATCCAAAAGTGCCCCAAAAGGAAGGCTTTGGATACAAGTGAACTCCCCAGGGGAGCCTTTACGCAGCCCCACATGCAACTGGACCCTCCGGGTTCGCTGTTTCCGAGCATTCCTAAACATAGCCCTAGCCGTCATCGATGACGACTGAAAAATCAGGCCCCAGGAAATGCGTTGCGAGCCCCTTAGGACCATCCAAAAGTGCCCCCAAAGGAAGGCTTTGGATACAAGTGAACTCCCCAGGGGAGCCTTTACGCAGCCCCACATGCAACTGGACCCTTCGGGTTCGATTTTTCCGAGCAACCCTAAATATATCACTAGCCGGCATGGGAGAAGACTGAAAACCCGGGCCCCAGAAAACGCGTTGCAAGCCCCTTTGGACCATCCAAAAGTATCACCAAAGGAAGGCTTTGGTTACAAGTGAACTCCCCAGAGGAGCCTTTACGCAGCCCCACATGCAACTGGACCCTCCGGGTTCGCTGTTTCCGAGCATCCCTAAACATAGCCCTAGCCGGCATCGAAGACAAGTGAAAAATCAGGACCCAGGATATGCGTTGCGAGCCCTTTTTGCCCATCCAAAAGTGCCACCAAAGGAAGGCTTTGGGTACAAGTGAACTCCCCAGGGGAGCCTTTACGCAGCCCCACATGCAACTGGACCCTCCGGGTTCGCTGATTCCGAGCATCCCTAAACATAGCCCTAGCCGGCATTGAAGACAAGTGAAAAATCAGGACCCAGGAAATGCGTTGCGAGCCCCTTTGGACCACCCAAAAGTGCCCCCAAAGGAAGGCTTTGGTTACAAGTGATCTCCCCAGGGGAGCCTTTACGCAGCCCCACATGCAACTGGACCCTCCGGGTTCGCTGTTCCTGAGCAAACCTAAACGTAGCCCTATCCGTCATCGGAGACGACTGAAAAATCAGGCCCCAGGAAATGCGTTGCGAGCCCCTTCGGACCATCCAAAAGTGCCCCCAAAGGAAGGCTTTGGGTACATCTGAAGTTCCCAGGGGAGCCTTCACGCAGCCCCACATGGAACTGGACCCTCTGGGTTGTCTGTTCCTGAGCAAACCTAAACGTAGCCCTAGCCGTCATCGGAGACGACTGAAAAATCAGGCCCCAGGAAATGCGTTCCGAGGCCTTTTCGCCCATCCAAATGTGCCCCCAAAGGAAGGCTCTGGGTACAAGAGAACTCCCCAGGGGAGCCTTTACGCAGCCGCACATGCAACTGGACCCTCCGGGTTCGCTGTTCCTGAGCAAACCTAAACGTAGCCCTAGCCGTCATCGGAGACGACTGAAAAATCAGGCCCCAGGAAATGCGTTCCGAGGCCTTTTCGCCCATCCAAAATGGCCCGCAAAGGAAGACTTTTGGTACAAGAGAACTCCCCAGGGGAGCCTTTACGCAGCCCCACATGCAACTGGACCCTCCGGGTTCGCTGTTTCCGAGCATCCCTAAACATATTCCTGGACGGCATCGGAGACGAGTGAAAAATCAGGCCCCAGGAAATGCGTTACGAGCCCTTTTTGCCCATCCAAAAGTGCCCCCAAAGGAAGGCTTTGGGTACAAGTGAACTCCCCAGGGGAGCCTTTACGCAGCCCCACATGCAACTGGACCCTCCGGGTTCGTTGTTTCCGAGCATCCCTAAACATAGCCCTAGCCGGCATCGATGACGACTGAAAAATCAGGCCCCAGGAAATGCGTTGCGAGCCCCTTTGGACCATCCAAAAGTGCCCCAAAAGGAAGGCTTTGGATACAAGTGAACTCCCCAGGGGAGCCTTTACGCAGCCCCACATGCAACTGGACCCTCCGGGTTCGCTGTTTCCGAGCATTCCTAAACATAGCCCTAGCCGTCATCGATGACGACTGAAAAATCAGGCCCCAGGAAATGCATTGCGAGCCCCTTAGGACCATCCAAAAGTGCCCCCAAAGGAAGGCTTTGGATACAAGTGAACTCCCCAGGGGAGCCTTTACGCAGCCCCACATGCAACTGGACCCTTCGGGTTCGATTTTTCCGAGCAACCCTAAATATATCACTAGCCGGCATGGGAGAAGACTGAAAACCCGGGCCCCAGAAAACGCGTTGCAAGCCCCTTTGGACCATCCAAAAGTATCACCAAAGGAAGGCTTTGGTTACAAGTGAACTCCCCAGAGGAGCCTTTACGCAGCCCCACATGCAACTGGACCCTCCGGGTTCGCTGTTTCCGAGCATCCCTAAACATAGCCCTAGCCGGCATCGAAGACAAGTGAAAAATCAGGACCCAGGATATGCGTTGCGAGCCCTTTTTGCCCATCCAAAAGTGCCACCAAAGGAAGGCTTTGGGTACAAGTGAACTCCCCAGGGGAGCCTTTACGCAGCCCCACATGCAACTGGACCCTCCGGGTTCGATTTTTCCGAGCAATCCTAAATATATCCCTTGCCGGCTTGGGAGAAGACTGAAAACCCGAGCCCCAGAAAACGCGTTGCAAGCCCCTTTGGACCATCCAAAAGTGTCACCAAAGAAAGGCTTTGGGTACAAGTGAACTCCCCAGGGGAGCCTTTACGCAGCCCCACATGCAACTGGACCCTCCGGGTTCGCTGTTCCTGAGCAAACCTAAACGTAGCCCTAGCCGTCATCGGAGACGACTGAAAAATCAGGCCCCAGGAAATGCGTTGCGAGCCCCTTCGGACCATCCAAAAGTGCCCCCAAAGGAAGGCTTTGGGTACATCTGAAGTTCCCAGGGGAGCCTTTACGCAGCCCCACATGCAACTGGACCCTCCGGGTTCGCTGTTCCTGAGCAAACCTAAACGTAGCCCTATCCGTCATCGGAGACGACTGAAAAATCAGGCCCCAGGAAATGCGTTCCGAGGCCTTTTCACCCATCCAAAATGGCCCGCAAAGGAAGACTTTTGGTACAAGAGAACTCCCCAGGGGAGCCTTTACGCAGCCCCACATGCAACTGGACCCTCCGGGTTCGCTGTTTCCGAGCATCCCTAAACATATTCCTAGACGGCATCGGAGACGAGTGAAAAATCAGGCCCCAGGAAATGCGTTGCGAGCCCTTTTTGCCCATCCAAAAGTGCCCCCAAAGGAAGGCTTTGGGTACAAGTGAACTCCCCAGGGGAGCCTTTACGCAGCCCCACATGCAACTGGACCCTCCGGGTTCGCTGATTCCGAGCATCCCTAAACATAGCCCTAGCCGGCATTGAAGACAAGTGAAAAATCAGGACCCAGGAAATGCGTTGCGAGCCCCTTTGGACCACCCAAAAGTGCCCCCAAAGGAAGGCTTTGGTTACAAGTGATCTCCCCAGGGGAGCCTTTACGCAGCCCCACATGCAACTGGACCCTCCGGGTTCGCTGTTCCTGAGCAAACCTAAACGTAGCCCTATCCGTCATCGGAGACGACTGAAAAATCAGGCCCCAGGAAATGCGTTGCGAGCCCCTTCGGACCATCCAAAAGTGCCCCCAAAGGAAGGCTTTGGGTACATCTGAAGTTCCCAGGGGAGCCTTCACGCAGCCCCACATGGAACTGGACCCTCCGGGTTGTCTGTTCCTGAGCAAACCTAAACGTAGCCCTAGCCGTCATCGGAGACGACTGAAAAATCAGGCCCCAGGAAATGCGTTCCGAGGCCTTTTCGCCCATCCAAATGTGCCCCCAAAGGAAGGCTCTGGGTACAAGAGAACTCCCCAGAGGAGCCTTTACGCAGCCGCACATGCAACTGGACCCTCCGGGTTCGCTGTTCCTGAGCAAACCTAAACGTAGTCCTAGCCGTCATCGGAGACGACTGAAAAATCAGGCCCCAGGAAATGCGTTCCGAGGCCTTTTCGCCCATCCAAAATGGCCCGCAAAGGAAGACTTTTGGTACAAGAGAACTCCCCAGGGGAGCCTTTACGCAGCCCCACATGCAACTGGACCCTCCGGGTTCGCTGTTTCCGAGCATCCCTAAACATAGCCCTAGCCGGCATCGATGACGACTGAAAAATCAGGCCCCAGGAAATGCGTTACGAGCCCTTTTTGCCCATCCAAAAGTGCCCCCAAAGGAAGGCTTTGGGTACAAGTGAACTCCCCAGGGGAGCCTTTACGCAGCCCCACATGCAACTGGACCCTCCGGGTTCGCTGTTTCTGAGCATCCCTAAACATATCCCTAGACGGCATCGAAGACAAGTGAAAAATCAGGCCCCAGGAAATGCGTTACGAGCCCTTTTTGCCCATCCAAAAGTGCCCCCAAAGGAAGGCTTTGGGTACAAGTGAACTCCCCAGGGGAGCCTTTACGCAGCCCCACATGCAACTGGACCCTCCGGGTTCGCTGATTCCGAGCATCCCTAAACATAGCCCTAGCCGGCATCGATGACGACTGAAAAATCAGGCCCCAGGAAATGCGTTACGAGCCCTATTCGCCCATCCAAAAGTGCCCCCAAAGGAAGGCTTTGGGTATAAGTGAACTCAACAGGGGAGCCTTTACGCAGCCCCACATGCAACTGGGCTCTTCGGGTTCGCTGTTTCCGAGTATCCCTAAACATATCCCTAGCCGGCATCGAAGACGAATGAAAAATCAGGCCCCAGGAAATGCGTTTCGAGCCTCTTTGGACCATCCAAAAGTGCCCCCAAAGGAAGGCTTTGGGTACAAGTGAACTCCCCAGGGGAGCCTTTACGCAGCCGCACATGCAACTGGACCCTCCGGGTTTGCTGTTTCCGAGCATCCCTAAACATAGCCCTAGCCGGCATCGATGACGACTGAAAAATCAGGCCCCAGGAAATGCGTTGCGAGCCCCTTTGGACCATCCAAAAGTGCCCCCAAAGGAAGGCTTTGGATACAAGTGAACTCCCCAGGGGAGCCTTTACGCAGCCCCACATGCAACTGGACCCTCCGGGTTCGCTGTTTCCGAGCATCCCTAAACATAGCCCTAGCCGGCATCGATGACGACTGAAAAATCAGGCCCCAGGAAATGCGTTACGAGCCCTATTCGCCCATCCAAAAGTGCCCCCAAAGGAAGGCTTTGGGTACAAGTGAACTCCCCAGGGGAGCCTTTACGCAGCCCCACATGCAACTGGACTCTTCGGGTTCGCTGTTTCCGAGTATCCCTAAACATATCCCCAGCCGGCATCGAAGACGAATGAAAAATCAGGCCCCAGGAAATGCGTTGCGAGCCTCTTTGGACCATCCAAAAGTGCCCCCAAAGGAAGGCTTTGGGTACAAGTGAACTCCCCAGGGGAGCCTTTACGCAGCCCCACATGCAACTGGACCCTCCGGGTTCGATTTTTCCGAGCAAACCTAAATATATCACTAGCCGGCATGGGAGAAGACTGAAAACCCGGGCCCCAGAAAACGCGTTGCAAGCCCCTTTGGACCATCCAAAAGTATCACCAAAGGAAGGCTTTGGGTACAAGTGAACTCCCCAGGGGAGCCTTTACGCAGCCCCACATGC
Organism: Anas acuta; assembly: GCF_963932015.1. Lineage (NCBI taxonomy): Eukaryota > Metazoa > Chordata > Aves > Anseriformes > Anatidae > Anas > Anas acuta. Next base: position 362,219 of record NW_027076169.1, on the reverse strand, counting down.
AACTGGACCCTCAGGGTTCGCTGTTTCTGAGCATCCCTAAACATAGACCTCGCCGGCATAGAAGACGACTGAAAAATCAAGCCCCAGGAAATGCGTTGCAAGCCCTTTTCGCCCATCCAAAAGTGCCCCCAAAGGAAGGCTCTGGGTACAAGAGAATTCCACAGGGGAGCCTTTACGCAGCCCCACATGCAACTGGACCCTTCGGGTTCGATTTTTCCGAGCAACCCTAAATATATCCCTAGCCGGCATGGGAGAAGACTGAAAACCCGAGCCCCAGAAAACGCGTTGCGAGCCCCTTAGGACCATGCAAAAGTGTCACCAAAGGAAGGCTTTGGATACAAGTGAACTCCCCAGGGGAGCCTTTACGCAGTCCCACATGCAACTGGACCCTCCGGGTTCGCTGTTTCCGAGCATCCCTAAACATAGCCCTAGCCGGCATCGATGACGACTGAAAAATCAGGCCCCAGGAAATGCGTTACGAGCCCTATTCGCCCATCCAAAAGTGCCCCCAAAGGAAGGCTTTGGGTACAAGTGAACTCCCCAGGGGAGCCTTTACGCAGCCCCACATGCAACTGGACTCTTCGGGTTCGCTGTTTCCGAGTATCCCTAAACATATCCCCAGCCGGCATCGAAGACGAATGAAAAATCAGGCCCCAGGAAATGCGTTGCGAGCCTCTTTGGACCATCCAAAAGTGCCCCCAAAGGAAGGCTTTGGGTACAAGTGAACTCCCCAGGGGAGCCTTTACGCAGCCCCACATGCAACTGGACCCTCCGGGTTCGATTTTTCCGAGCAAACCTAAATATATCACTAGCCGGCATGGGAGAAGACTGAAAACCCGGGCCCCAGAAAACGCGTTGCAAGCCCCTTTGGACCATCCAAAAGTATCACCAAAGGAAGGCTTTGGGTACAAGTGAACTCCCCAGGGGAGCCTTTACGCAGCCCCACATGCAACTGGACCCTCAGGGTTCGCTGTTTCTGAGCATCCCTAAACATAGACCTCGCCGGCATAGAAGACGACTGAAAAATCAAGCCCCAGGAAATGCGTTGCAAGCCCTTTTCGCCCATCCAAAAGTGCCCCCAAAGGAAGGCTCTGGGTACAAGAGAATTCCACAGGGGAGCCTTTACGCAGCCCCACATGCAACTGGACCCTTCGGGTTCGATTTTTCCGAGCAACCCTAAATATATCCCTAGCCGGCATGGGAGAAGACTGAAAACCCGAGCCCCAGAAAACGCGTTGCGAACCCTTAGGACCATGCAAAAGTGTCACCAAAGGAAGGCTTTGGATACAAGTGAACTCCCCAGGGGAGCCTTTACGCAGCCCCACATGCAACTGGACCCTCCGGTTTCGATTTTTCCGAGCAACCCTAAATATATCACTAGCCGGCATGGGAGAAGACTGAAAACCCGGGCCCCAGAAAACGCGTTGCGAGCCCCTTAGGACCATCCAAAAGTGCCCCCAAAGGAAGGCTTTGGATACAAGTGAACTCCCCAGGGGAGCCTTTACGCAGCCCCACATGCAACTGGACCCTCCGGTTTCGATTTTTCCGAGCAACCCTAAACATAGCCCTAGCCGTCATGGGAGAAGACTGAAAACCCGGGCCCCAGAAAACGCGTTGCAAGCCCCTTTGGACCATCCAAAAGTGTCACCAAAGGAAGGCTTTGGGTACAAGTGAACTCCCCAGGGGAGCCTTTACGCAGCCCCACATGCAACTGGACCCTCCGGGTTCGCTGTTTCCGAGCATCCCTAAACATAGCCCTAGCCGGCATAGAAGACGACTGAAAAATCAAGCCCCAGGAAATGCGTTCCGAGGCCTTTTCGCCCATCCAAAAGTGCCCCCAAAGGAAGGCTTTGGGTACAAGTGAACTCCCCAGGGGAGCCTTTACGCAGCCCCACATGCAACTGGACCCTCCGGGTTCGCTGTTTCCGAGCATCCCTAATCCTAGCCCTAGCCGGCATCGCAGACGAGTGAAAAATCAGGCCCCAGGAAATGCGTTGCGAGCCCTTTTCGTCCATCCAATAGTGCCCCCAAAGGAAGGCTTTGGTTACAAGTGAACTCCCCAGGGGAGCCTTTACGCAGCCCCACATGCAACTGGACCCTTCGGGTTCGCTGTTTCCGAGCATCCCTAAACATATCCCTAGACGGCATCGAAGACAAGTGAAAAATCAGGACCCAGGAAATGCGTTGCGAGCCCCTTTGGACCACCCAAAAGTGCCCCCAAAGGAAGGCTTTGGTTACAAGTGATCTCCCCAGGGGAGCCTTTACGCAGCCCCACATGCAACTGGACCCTCCGGGTTCGCTGTTCCTGAGCAAACCTAAACGTAGCCCTATCCGTCATCGGAGACGACTGAAAAATCAGGCCCCAGGAAATGCGTTGCGAGCCCTTTTTGCCCATCCAAAAGTGCCCCCAAAGGAAGGCTTTGGGTACAAGTGAACTCCCCAGGGGAGCCTTTACGCAGCCCCACATGCAACTGGACCCTCCGGGTTCGTTGTTTCCGAGCATCCCTAAACATAGACCTAGCCGGCATCGATGACGACTGAAAAATCAGGCCCCAGGAAATGCGTTGCGAGCCCCTTTGGACCATCCAAAAGTGCCCCCAAAGGAAGGCTTTGGATACAAGTGAACTCCCCAGGGGAGCCTTTACGCAGCCCCACATGCAACTGGACCCTCCGGGTTCGCTGTTTCCGAGCATTCCTAAACATAGCCCTAGCCGTCATCGATGACGACTGAAAAATCAGGCCCCAGGAAATGCGTTGCGAGCCCCTTAGGACCATCCAAAAGTGCCCCCAAAGGAAGGCTTTGGATACAAGTGAACTCCCCAGGGGAGCCTTTACGCAGCCCCACATGCAACTGGACCCTTCGGGTTCGATTTTTCCGAGCAACCCTAAATATATCACTAGCCGGCATGGGAGAAGACTGAAAACCCGGGCCCCAGAAAACGCGTTGCAAGCCCCTTTGGACCATCCAAAAGTGCCCCCAAAGGAAGGCTTTGGTTACAAGTGAACTCCCCAGAGGAGCCTTTACGCAGCCCCACATGCAACTGGACCCTCCGCGTTCGCTGTTTCCGAGCATCCCTAAACATAGCCCTAGCCGGCATCGAAGACAAGTGAAAAATCAGGACCCAGGATATGCGTTGCGAGCCCTTTTTGCCCATCCAAAAGTGCCACCAAAGGAAGGCTTTGGGTACAAGTGAACTCCCCAGGGGAGCCTTTACGCAGCCCCACATGCAACTGGACCCTCCGGGTTCGATTTTTCCGAGCAATCCTAAATATATCCCTTGCCGGCTTGGGAGAAGACTGAAAACCCGAGCCCCAGAAAACGCGTTGCAAGCCCCTTTGGACCATCCAAAAGTGTCACCAAAGAAAGGCTTTGGGTACAAGTGAACTCCCCAGGGGAGCCTTTACGCAGCCCCACATGCAACTGGACCCTCCGGGTTCGCTGTTTCCGAGCATCCCTAAACATATTCCTAGACGGCATCGGAGACGAGTGAAAAATCAGGCCCCAGGAAATGCGTTGCGAGCCCTTTTTGCCCATCCAAAAGTGCCCCCAAAGGAAGGCTTTGGGTACAAGTGAACTCCCCAGGGGAGCCTTTACGCAGCCCCACATGCAACTGGACCCTCCGGGTTCGCTGATTCCGAGCATCCCTAAACATAGCCCTAGCCGGCATTGAAGACAAGTGAAAAATCAGGACCCAGGAAATGCGTTGCGAGCCCCTTTGGACCACCCAAAAGTGCCCCCAAAGGAAGGCTTTGGTTACAAGTGATCTCCCCAGGGGAGCCTTTACGCAGCCCCACATGCAACTGGACCCTCCGGGTTCGCTGTTCCTGAGCAAACCTAAACGTAGCCCTATCCGTCATCGGAGACGACTGAAAAATCAGGCCCCAGGAAATGCGTTGCGAGCCCCTTCGGACCATCCAAAAGTGCCCCCAAAGGAAGGCTTTGGGTACAAGTGAACTCCCCAGGGGAGCCTTCACGCAGCCCCACATGGAACTGGACCCTCCGGGTTGTCTGTTCCTGAGCAAACCTAAACGTAGCCCTAGCCGTCATCGGAGACGACTGAAAAATCAGGCCCCAGGAAATGCGTTCCGAGGCCTTTTCGCCCATCCAAAATGGCCCGCAAAGGAAGACTTTTGGTACAAGAGAACTCCCCAGGGGAGCCTTTACGCAGCCCCACATGCAACTGGACCCTCCGGGTTCGCTGTTTCCGAACATCCCTAAACATAGTCCTAGACGGCATCGGAGACGAGTGAAAAATCAGGCCCCAGGAAATGCGTTGCGAGCCCTTTTCGCCCATCCAAAAGTGCCCCCAAAGGAAGGCTTTGAATACAAGTGAACTCCCCAGGGGAGCCTTTACGCAGCCCCACATGCAACTGGACCCTCCGGGTTCGCTGTTTCCGAGCATCCCTAAACATAGCCCTAGCCGGCATCGAAGATGACTGAAAAATCAGGCCCCAGGAAATGTGTTACGAGCCCTTTCCGCCCATCCAAAAGTGCCCCCAAAGGAAGGCTTTGGGTACAAGTGAACTCCCCAGGGGAGCCTTTACGCAGCCCCACATGCAACTGGACCCTCCGGGTTCGCTGTTTCCGAGCATCCCTAATCCTAGCCCTAGCCGGCATCGCAGACGAGTGAAAAATCAGGCCCCAGGAAATGCGTTGCGAGCCCTTTTCGTCCATCCAATAGTGCCCCCAAAGGAAGGCTTTGGTTACAAGTGAACTCCCCAGGGGAGCCTTTACGCAGCCCCACATGCAACTGGACCCTTCGGGTTCGCTGTTTCCGAGCATCCCTAAACATATCCCTAGACGGCATCGAAGACAAGTGAAAAATCAGGACCCAGGAAATGCGTTGCGAGCCCCTTTGGACCACCCAAAAGTGCCCCCAAAGGAAGGCTTTGGTTACAAGTGATCTCCCCAGGGGAGCCTTTACGCAGCCCCACATGCAACTGGACCCTCCGGGTTCGCTGTTCCTGAGCAAACCTAAACGTAGCCCTATCCGTCATCGGAGACGACTGAAAAATCAGGCCCCAGGAAATGCGTTGCGAGCCCTTTTTGCCCATCCAAAAGTGCCCCCAAAGGAAGGCTTTGGGTACAAGTGAACTCCCCAGGGGAGCCTTTACGCAGCCCCACATGCAACTGGACCCTCCGGGTTCGTTGTTTCCGAGCATCCCTAAACATAGCCCTAGCCGGCATCGATGACGACTGAAAAATCAGGCCCCAGGAAATGCGTTGCGAGCCCCTTTGGACCATCCAAAAGTGCCCCCAAAGGAAGGCTTTGGATACAAGTGAACTCCCCAGGGGAGCCTTTACGCAGCCCCACATGCAACTGGACCCTCCGGGTTCGCTGTTTCCGAGCATTCCTAAACATAGCCCTAGCCGTCATCGATGACGACTGAAAAATCAGGCCCCAGGAAATGCGTTGCGAGCCCCTTAGGACCATCCAAAAGTGCCCCCAAAGGAAGGCTTTGGATACAAGTGAACTCCCCAGGGGAGCCTTTACGCAGCCCCACATGCAACTGGACCCTTCGGGTTCGATTTTTCCGAGCAACCCTAAATATATCACTAGCCGGCATGGGAGAAGACTGAAAACCCGGGCCCCAGAAAACGCGTTGCAAGCCCCTTTGGACCATCCAAAAGTGCCCCCAAAGGAAGGCTTTGGTTACAAGTGAACTCCCCAGAGGAGCCTTTACGCAGCCCCACATGCAACTGGACCCTCCGGGTTCGCTGTTTCCGAGCATCCCTAAACATAGCCCTAGCCGGCATCGAAGACAAGTGAAAAATCAGGACCCAGGATATGCGTTGCGAGCCCTTTTTGCCCATCCAAAAGTGCCACCAAAGGAAGGCTTTGGGTACAAGTGAACTCCCCAGGGGAGCCTTTACGCAGCCCCACATGCAACTGGACCCTCCGGGTTCGATTTTTCCGAGCAATCCTAAATATATCCCTTGCCGGCTTGGGAGAAGACTGAAAACCCGAGCCCCAGAAAAGGCGTTGCAAGCCCCTTTGGACCATCCAAAAGTGTCACCAAAGAAAGGCTTTGGGTACAAGTGAACTCCCCAGGGGAGCCTTTACGCAGCCCCACATGCAACTGGACCCTCCGGGTTCGCTGTTTCCGAGCATCCCTAAACATATTCCTAGACGGCATCGGAGACGAGTGAAAAATCAGGCCCCAGGAAATGCGTTGCGAGCCCTTTTTGCCCATCCAAAAGTGCCCCCAAAGGAAGGCTTTGGGTACAAGTGAACTCCCCAGGGGAGCCTTTACGCAGCCCCACATGCAACTGGACCCTCCGGGTTCGCTGATTCCGAGCATCCCTAAACATAGCCCTAGCCGGCATTGAAGACAAGTGAAAAATCAGGACCCAGGAAATGCGTTGCGAGCCCCTTTGGACCACCCAAAAGTGCCCCCAAAGGAAGGCTTTGGTTACAAGTGATCTCCCCAGGGGAGCCTTTACGCAGCCCCACATGCAACTGGACCCTCCGGGTTCGCTGTTCCTGAGCAAACCTAAACGTAGCCCTATCCGTCATCGGAGACGACTGAAAAATCAGGCCCCAGGAAATGCGTTGCGAGCCCCTTCGGACCATCCAAAAGTGCCCCCAAAGGAAGGCTTTGGGTACAAGTGAACTCCCCAGGGGAGCCTTCACGCAGCCCCACATGGAACTGGACCCTCCGGGTTGTCTGTTCCTGAGCAAACCTAAACGTAGCCCTAGCCGTCATCGGAGACGACTGAAAAATCAGGCCCCAGGAAATGCGTTCCGAGGCCTTTTCGCCCATCCAAAATGGCCCGCAAAGGAAGACTTTTGGTACAAGAGAACTCCCCAGGGGAGCCTTTACGCAGCCCCACATGCAACTGGACCCTCCGGGTTCGCTGTTTCCGAACATCCCTAAACATAGTCCTAGACGGCATCGGAGACGAGTGAAAAATCAGGCCCCAGGAAATGCGTTGCGAGCCCTTTTCGCCCATCCAAAAGTGCCCCCAAAGGAAGGCTTTGGGTACAAGTGAACTCCCCAGGGGAGCCTTTACGCAGCCCCACATGCAACTGGACCCTCCGGGTTCGCTGTTTCCGAGCATCCCTAAACATAGCCCTAGCCGGCATCGAAGATGACTGAAAAATCAGGCCCCAGGAAATGTGTTACGAGCCCTTTCCGCCCATCCAAAAGTGCCCCCAAAGGAAGGCTTTGGATACAAGTGAACTCCCCAGGGGAGCCTTTACGCAGCCCCACATGCAACTGGACCCTCCGGGATCGATGTTTCCGAGCATCCCTAAACATAGCCCTAGCCGGCATCGAAGTCGACTGAAAAATCAGACCCCAGGAAATGCGTTGCGAGCCCTTTTCGTCCATCCAAAAGTGTCACCAAAGGAAGGCTTTGGGTACAAGTGAACTCCCCAGGGGAGCCTTTACGCAGCCCCACATGCAACTGGACCCTCCGGGATCGATGTTTCCGAGCAAACCTAAATATATCACTAGCCGGCATGGGAGAAGACTGAAAACCCGGGCCCCAGAAAACGCGTTGCAAGCCCCTTTGGACCATCCAAAAGTATCACCAAAGGAAGGCTTTGGGTACAAGTGAACTCCCCAGGGGAGCCTTTACGCAGCCCCACATGCAACTGGACCCTCCGGGTTCGCTGTTTCCGAGCATCCCTAAACATATCCCTAGCCGGCATAGAAGACGACTGAAAAATCAGGCCCCAGGAAATGCGTTGCAAGCCCTTTTCACCCATCCAAAAGTTCCCCCAAAGGAAGGCTTTGGGTACAAGAGAATTCCACAGGGGAGCCTTTACGCAGCCCCACATGCAACTGGACCCTTCGGGTTCGATTTTTCCGAGCAACCCTAAATATATCCCTAGCCGGCATGGGAGAAGACTGAAAACCCGAGCCCCACAAAAAGCGTTGCAAGCCCCTTTGGACCATCCAAAAGTGTCACCAAAGGCAGGCTTTGGGTACAAGTGAACTCCCCAGGGGAGCCTTTACGCAGCCCCACATGCAACTGGACCCTCCGGGTTCGCTGTTTCCGAGCATTCCTAAACATAGCCCTAGCAGTCATCGGAGACGACTGAAAAATCAGGCCCCAGGAAATGAGTTGCGAGCCCCTTTGGACCATCCAAAAGTGCCCACAAAGGAAGGCTTTGAATACAAGTGAACTCCCCAGGGGAGCCTTTACGCAGCCGCACATGCAACTGGACCCTCCGGGTTCGCTGTTCCTGAGCAAACCTAAACGTAGCCCTAGCCGTCATCGGAGACGAGTGAAAAATCAGGCCCCAGGAAATGCGTTCCGAGGCCTTTTCGCCCATCCAAAATGGCCCGCAAAGGAAGACTTTTGGTACAAGAGAACTCCCCAGGGGAGCCTTTACGCAGCCCCACATGCAACTGGACCCTCCGGGTTCGCTGTTTCCGAGCATCCCTAAACATATTCCTGGACGGCATCGGAGACGAGTGAAAAATCAGGCCCCAGGAAATGCGTTACGAGCCCTTTTTGCCCATCCAAAAGTGCCCCCAAAGGAAGGCTTTGGGTACAAGTGAACTCCCCAGGGGAGCCTTTACGCAGCCCCACATGCAACTGGACCCTCCGGGTTCGCTGTTTCTGAGCATCCCTAAACATAGTCCTAGACGGCATCGGAGACGAGTGAAAAATCAGGCCCCAGGAAATGCGTTGCGAGCCCTTTTGGACCATCCAAAAGTGCCCCCAAAGGAAGGCTTTGGGTACAAGTGAACTCCCCAGGGGAGCCTTTACGCAGCCCCACATGCAACTGGACCCTCCGGGTTCGTTGTTTCCGAGCATCCCTAAACATAGCCCTAGCCGGCATCGATGACGACTGAAAAATCAGGCCCCAGGAAATGCGTTGCGAGCCCCTTTGGACCATCCAAAAGTGCCCCAAAAGGAAGGCTTTGGATACAAGTGAACTCCCCAGGGGAGCCTTTACGCAGCCCCACATGCAACTGGACCCTCCGGGTTCGCTGTTTCCGAGCATTCCTAAACATAGCCCTAGCCGTCATCGATGACGACTGAAAAATCAGGCCCCAGGAAATGCATTGCGAGCCCCTTAGGACCATCCAAAAGTGCCCCCAAAGGAAGGCTTTGGATACAAGTGAACTCCCCAGGGGAGCCTTTACGCAGCCCCACATGCAACTGGACCCTTCGGGTTCGATTTTTCCGAGCAACCCTAAATATATCACTAGCCGGCATGGGAGAAGACTGAAAACCCGGGCCCCAGAAAACGCGTTGCAAGCCCCTTTGGACCATCCAAAAGTATCACCAAAGGAAGGCTTTGGTTACAAGTGAACTCCCCAGAGGAGCCTTTACGCAGCCCCACATGCAACTGGACCCTCCGGGTTCGCTGTTTCCGAGCATCCCTAAACATAGCCCTAGCCGGCATAGAAGACGACTGAAAAATCAAGCCCCAGGAAATGCGTTCCGAGGCCTTTTCGCCCATCCAAATGTGCCCCCAAAGGAAGGCTTTGGGTACAAGTGAACTCCCCAGGGGAGCCTTTACGCAGCCCCACATGCAACTGGACCCTCCGGGTTCGCTGTTTCCGAGCATCCCTAATCCTAGCCCTAGCCGGCATCGCAGACGAGTGAAAAATCAGGCCCCAGGAAATGCGTTGCGAGCCCTTTTCGTCCATCCAATAATGCCCCCAAAGGAAGGCTTTGGTTACAAGTGAACTCCCCAGGGGAGCCTTTACGCAGCCCCACATGCAACTGGACCCTTCGGGTTCGCTGTTTCCGAGCATCCCTAAACATATCCCTAGACGGCATCGAAGACAAGTGAAAAATCAGGACCCAGGAAATGCGTTGCGAGCCCCTTTGGACCACCCAAAAGTGCCCCCAAAGGAAGGCTTTGGTTACAAGTGATCTCCCCAGGGGAGCCTTTACGCAGCCCCACATGCAACTGGACCCTCCGGGTTCGCTGTTCCTGAGCAAACCTAAACGTAGCCCTATCCGTCATCGGAGACGACTGAAAAATCAGGCCCCAGGAAATGCGTTGCGAGCCCTTTTTGCCCATCCAAAAGTGCCCCCAAAGGAAGGCTTTGGGTACAAGTGAACTCCCCAGGGGAGCCTTTACGCAGCCCCACATGCAACTGGACCCTCCGGGTTCGTTGTTTCCGAGCATCCCTAAACATAGCCCTAGCCGGCATCGATGACGACTGAAAAATCAGGCCCCAGGAAATGCGTTGCGAGCCCCTTTGGACCATCCAAAAGTGCCCCCAAAGGAAGGCTTTGGATACAAGTGAACTCCCCAGGGGAGCCTTTACGCAGCCCCACATGCAACTGGACCCTCCGGGTTCGCTGTTTCCGAGCATTCCTAAACATAGCCCTAGCCGTCATCGATGACGACTGAAAAATCAGGCCCCAGGAAATGCGTTGCGAGCCCCTTAGGACCATCCAAAAGTGCCCCCAAAGGAAGGCTTTGGATACAAGTGAACTCCCCAGGGGAGCCTTTACGCAGCCCCACATGCAACTGGACCCTTCGGGTTCGATTTTTCCGAGCAACCCTAAATATATCACTAGCCGGCATGGGAGAAGACTGAAAACCCGGGCCCCAGAAAACGCGTTGCAAGCCCCTTTGGACCATCCAAAAGTGCCCCCAAAGGAAGGCTTTGGTTACAAGTGAACTCCCCAGAGGAGCCTTTACGCAGCCCCACATGCAACTGGACCCTCCGGGTTCGCTGTTTCCGAGCATCCCTAAACATAGCCCTAGCCGGCATCGAAGACAAGTGAAAAATCAGGACCCAGGATATGCGTTGCGAGCCCTTTTTGCCCATCCAAAAGTGCCCCCAAAGGAAGGCTTTGGGTACAAGTGAACTCCCCAGGGGAGCCTTTACGCAGCCCCACATGCAACTGGACCCTCCGGGTTCGATTTTTCCGAGCAATCCTAAATATATCACTTGCCGGCTTGGGAGAAGACTGAAAACCCGAGCCCCAGAAAACGCGTTGCAAGCCCCTTTGGACCATCCAAAAGTGTCACCAAAGAAAGGCTTTGGGTACAAGTGAACTCCCCAGGGGAGCCTTTACGCAGCCCCACATGCAACTGGACCCTCCGGGTTCGCTGTTCCTGAGCAAACCTAAACGTAGCCCTATCCGTCATCGGAGACGACTGAAAAATCAGGCCCCAGGAAATGCGTTGCGAGCCCCTTCGGACCATCCAAAAGTGCCCCCAAAGGAAGGCTTTGGGTACAAGTGAACTCCCCAGGGGAGCCTTTACGCAGCCCCACATGCAACTGGACCCTCCGGGTTCGCTGTTCCTGAGCAAACCTAAACGTAGCCCTAGCCGTCATCGGAGACGACTGAAAAATCAGGCCCCAGGAAATGCGTTCCGAGGCCTTTTCACCCATCCAAAATGGCCCGCAAAGGAAGACTTTTGGTACAAGAGAACTCCCCAGGGGAGCCTTTACGCAGCCCCACATGCAACTGGACCCTCCGGGTTCGCTGTTTCCGAGCATCCCTAAACATATTCCTAGACGGCATCGGAGACGAGTGAAAAATCAGGCCCCAGGAAATGCGTTGCGAGCCCTTTTTGCCCATCCAAAAGTGCCCCCAAAGGAAGGCTTTGGGTACAAGTGAACTCCCCAGGGGAGCCTTTACGCAGCCCCACATGCAACTGGACCCTCCGGGTTCGCTGATTCCGAGCATCCCTAAACATAGCCCTAGCCGGCATTGAAGACAAGTGAAAAATCAGGACCCAGGAAATGCGTTGCGAGCCCCTTTGGACCACCCAAAAGTGCCCCCAAAGGAAGGCTTTGGTTACAAGTGATCTCCCCAGGGGAGCCTTTACGCAGCCCCACATGCAACTGGACCCTCCGGGTTCGCTGTTCCTGAGCAAACCTAAACGTAGCCCTATCCGTCATCGGAGACGACTGAAAAATCAGGCCCCAGGAAATGCGTTGCGAGCCCCTTCGGACCATCCAAAAGTGCCCCCAAAGGAAGGCTTTGGGTACAAGTGAACTCCCCAGGGGAGCCTTCACGCAGCCCCACATGGAACTGGACCCTCCGGGTTGTCTGTTCCTGAGCAAACCTAAACGTAGCCCTAGCCGTCATCGGAGACGACTGAAAAATCAGGCCCCAGGAAATGCGTTCCGAGGCCTTTTCGCCCATCCAAAATGGCCCGCAAAGGAAGACTTTTGGTACAAGAGAACTCCCCAGGGGAGCCTTTACGCAGCCCCACATGCAACTGGACCCTCCGGGTTCGCTGTTTCCGAACATCCCTAAACATAGTCCTAGACGGCATCGGAGACGAGTGAAAAATCAGGCCCCAGGAAATGCGTTGCGAGCCCTTTTTGCCCATCCAAAAGTGCCCCCAAAGGAAGGCTTTGGGTACAAGTGAACTCCCCAGGGGAGCCTTTACGCAGCCCCACATGCAACTGGACCCTCCGGGTTCGCTGTTTCCGAGCATCCCTAAACATAGCCCTAGCCGGCATCGAAGATGACTGAAAAATCAGGCCCCAGGAAATGTGTTACGAGCCCTTTCCGCCCATCCAAAAGTGCCCCCAAAGGAAGGCTTTGGGTACAAGTGAACTCCCCAGGGGAGCCTTTACGCAGCCCCACATGCAACTGGACCCTCCGGGATCGATGTTTCCGAGCATCCCTAAACATAGCCCTAGCCGGCATCGAAGTCGACTGAAAAATCAGACCCCAGGAAATGCGTTGCGAGCCCTTTTCGTCCATCCAAAAGTGTCACCAAAGGAAGGCTTTGGGTACAAGTGAACTCCCCAGGGGAGCCTTTACGCAGCCCCACATGCAACTGGACCCTCCGGGATCGATGTTTCCGAGCAAACCTAAATATATCACTAGCTGGCATGGGAGAAGACTGAAAACCCGGGCCCCAGAAAACGCGTTGCAAGCCCCTTTGGACCATCCAAAAGTATCACCAAAGGAAGGCTTTGGGTACAAGTGAACTCCCCAGGGGAGCCTTTACGCAGCCCCACATGCAACTGGACCCTCCGGGTTCGCTGTTTCCGAGCATCCCTAAACATATCCCTAGCCGGCATAGAAGACGACTGAAAAATCAGGCCCCAGGAAATGCGTTGCAAGCCCTTTTCGCCCATCCAAAAGTTCCCCCAAAGGAAGGCTTTGGGTACAAGAGAATTCCACAGGGGAGCCTTTACGCAGCCCCACATGCAACTGGACCCTTCGGGTTCGATTTTTCCGAGCAACCCTAAATATATCCCTAGCCGGCATGGGAGAAGACTGAAAACCCGAGCCCCACAAAAAGCGTTGCAAGCCCCTTTGGACCATCCAAAAGTGTCACCAAAGGCAGGCTTTGGGTACAAGTGAACTCCCCAGGGGAGCCTTTACGCAGCCCCACATGCAACTGGACCCTCCGGGTTCGCTGTTTCCGAGCATTCCTAAACATAGCCCTAGCAGTCATCGATGACGACTGAAAAATCAGGCCCCAGGAAATGCGTTGCGAGCCCCTTTCGGACCACCCAAAAGTGCCCAAAAATGAAGGCTTTGGTTACAAGTGATCTCCCCAGGGGAGCCTTTACGCAGCCCCACATGCAACTGGACCCTCCGGGTTCGCTGTCCCTGAGCAAACCTAAACGTAGCCCTATCCGTTATCGGAGACGACTGAAAAATCAGGCCCCAGGAAATGCGTTGCGAGCCCCTTCGGACCATCCAAAAGTGCCCCCAAAGGAAGGCTTTGGGTACAAGTGAACTCCCCAGGGGAGCCTTTACGCAGCCCCACATGCAACTGGACCCTCCGGGTTCGCTGTTCCTGAGCAAACATAAACGTAGCCCTAGCCGTCATCGGAGACGACTGAAAAATCAGGCCCCAGGAAATGCGTTCCGAGCCCTTTTCGCCCATCCAAATGTGCCCCTAAAGGAAGGCTCTGGGTACAAGAGAACTCCCCAGGGGAGCCTTTACGCAGCCGCACATGGAACTGGACCCTCCGGGTTCGCTGTTCCTGAGCAAACCTAAACGTAGCCCTAGCCGTCATCGGAGACGAGTGAAAAATCAGGCCCCAGGAAATGCGTTCCGAGGCCTTTTCGCCCATCCAAAATGGCCCGCAAAGGAAGACTTTTGGTACAAGAGAACTCCCCAGGGGAGCCTTTACGCAGCCCCACATGCAACTGGACGCTCCGGGTTCGCTGTTTCCGAGCATCCCTAAACATAGTCCTAGACGGCATCGGAGACGAGTGAAAAATCAGGCCCCAGGAAATGCGTTGCGAGCCCTTTTTGCCCATCCAAAAGTGCCCCCAAAGGAAGGCTTTGGGTACAAGTGAACTCCCCAGGGGAGCCTTTACGCAGCCCCACATGCAACTGGACCCTCCGGGTTGGTTGTTTCCGAGCATCCCTAAACATAGCCCTAGCCGGCATCGATGACGACTGAAAAATCAGGCCCCAGGAAATGCGTTGCGAGCCCCTTTGGACCATCCAAAAGTGCCCCAAAAGGAAGGCTTTGGATACAAGTGAACTCCCCAGGGGAGCCTTTACGCAGCCCCACATGCAACTGGACCCTCCGGGTTCGCTGTTTCCGAGCATTCCTAAACATAGCCCTAGCCGGCATCGATGACGACTGAAAAATCAGGCCCCAGGAAATGCGTTGCGAGCCCCTTAGGACCATCCAAAAGTGCCCCCAAAGGAAGGCTTTGGATACAAGTGAACTCCCCAGGGGAGCCTTTACGCAGCCCCACATGCAACTGGACCCTTCGGGTTCGATTTTTCCGAGCAACCCTAAATATATCACTAGCCGGCATGGGAGAAGACTGAAAACCCGGGCCCCAGAAAACGCGTTGCAAGCCCCTTTGGACCATCCAAAAGTGCCCCCAAAGGAAGGCTTTGGTTACAAGTGAACTCCCCAGAGGAGCCTTTACGCAGCCCCACATGCAACTGGACCCTCCGGGTTTGCTGTTTCCGAGCATCCCTAAACATAGCCCTAGCCGGCATCGAAGACAAGTGAAAAATCAGGACCCAGGATATGCGTTGCGAGCCCTTTTTGCCCATCCAAAAGTTCCACCAAAGGAAGGCTTTGGGTACAAGTGAACTCCCCAGGGGAGCCTTTACGCAGCCCCACATGCAACTGGACCCTCCGGGTTCGATGTTTCCGAGCAATCCTAAATATATCCCTAGCCGGCTTGGGAGAAGACTGAAAACCCGGGCCCCAGAAAACGCGTTGCAAGCCCCTTTGGACCATCCAAAAGTGTCACCAAAGGAAGGCTTTGGGTACAAGTGAACTCCCCAGGGGAGCCTTTACGCAGCCCCACATGCAACTGGACCCTCCGGGTTCGCTGTTTCCGAGCATCCCTAAACATAGCCCTAGACGGCATCGATGACGACTGAAAAATCAGGCCCCAGGAAATGCGTTGCGAGCCCCTTCGGACCACCCAAAAGTGCCCAAAAAGGAAGGCTTTGGTTACAAGTGATCTCCCCAGGGGAGCCTTTACGCAGCCCCACATGCAACTGGACCCTCCGGGTTCGCTGTTCCTGAGCAAACCTAAACGTAGCCCTATCCGTTATCGGAGACGACTGAAAAATCAGGCCCCAGGAAATGCGTTGCGAGCCCCTTCGGACCATCCAAAAGTGCCCCCAAAGGAAGGCTTTGGGTACAAGTGAACTCCCCAGGGGAGCCTTTACGCAGCCCCACATGCAACTGGACCCTCCGGGTTCGCTGTTCCTGAGCAAACATAAACGTAGCCCTAGCCGTCATCGGAGACGACTGAAAAATCAGGCCCCAGGAAATGCGTTCCGAGCCCTTTTCGCCCATCCAAATGTGCCCCTAAAGGAAGGCTCTGGGTACAAGAGAACTCCCCAGGGGAGCCTTTACGCAGCCGCACATGGAACTGGACCCTCCGGGTTCGCTGTTCCTGAGCAAACCTAAACGTAGCCCTAGCCGTCATCGGAGACGACTGAAAAATCAGGCCCCAGGAAATGCGTTCCGAGGCCTTTTCGCCCATCCAAAATGGCCCGCAAAGGAAGACTTTTGGTACAAGAGAACTCCCCAGGGGAGCCTTTACGCAGCCCCACATGCAACTGGACCCTCCGGGTTCGCTGTTTCCGAGCATCCCTAAACATAGTCCTAGACGGCATCGGAGACGAGTGAAAAATCAGGCCCCAGGAAATGCGTTGCGAGCCCTTTTTGCCCATCCAAAAGTGCCCCCAAAGGAAGGCTTTGGGTACAAGTGAACTCCCCAGGGGAGCCTTTACGCAGCCCCACATGCAACTGGACCCTCCGGGTTGGTTGTTTCCGAGCATCCCTAAACATAGCCCTAGCCGGCATCGATGACGACTGAAAAATCAGGCCCCAGGAAATGCGTTGCGAGCCCCTTTGGACCATCCAAAAGTGCCCCAAAAGGAAGGCTTTGGATACAAGTGAACTCCCCAGGGGAGCCTTTACGCAGCCCCACATGCAACTGGACCCTCCGGGTTCGCTGTTTCCGAGCATTCCTAAACATAGCCCTAGCCGGCATCGATGACGACTGAAAAATCAGGCCCCAGGAAATGCGTTGCGAGCCCCTTAGGACCATCCAAAAGTGCCCCCAAAGGAAGGCTTTAGATACAAGTGAACTCCCCAGGGGAGCCTTTACGCAGCCCCACATGCAACTGGACCCTTCGGGTTCGATTTTTCCGAGCAACCCTAAATATATCACTAGCCGGCATGGGAGAAGACTGAAAACCCGGGCCCCAGAAAACGCGTTGCAAGCCTCTTTGGACCATCCAAAAGTGCCCCCAAAGGAAGGCTTTGGTTACAAGTGAACTCCCCAGAGGAGCCTTTACGCAGCCCCACATGCAACTGGACCCTCCGGGTTTGCTGTTTCCGAGCATCCCTAAACATAGCCCTAGCCGGCATCGAAGACAAGTGAAAAATCAGGACCCAGGATATGCGTTGCGAGCCCTTTTTGCCCATCCAAAAGTTCCACCAAAGGAAGGCTTTGGGTACAAGTGAACTCCCCAGGGGAGCCTTTACGCAGCCCCACATGCAACTGGACCCTCCGGGTTCGATTTTTCCGAGCAATCCTAAATATATCCCTTGCCGGCTTGGGAGAAGACTGAAAACCCGAGCCCCAGAAAACGCGTTGCAAGCCCCTTTGGACCATCCAAAAGTGTCACCAAAGAAAGGCTTTGGGTACAAGTGAACTCCCCAGGGGAGCCTTTACGCAGCCCCACATGCAACTGGACCCTCCGGGTTCGCTGTTCCTGAGCAAACCTAAACGTAGCCCTATCCGTCATCGGAGACGACTGAAAAATCAGGCCCCAGGAAATGCGTTGCGAGCCCCTTCGGACCATCCAAAAGTGCCCCCAAAGGAAGGCTTTGGGTACATCTGAAGTTCCCAGGGGAGCCTTTACGCAGCCCCACATGCAACTGGACCCTCCGGGTTCGCTGTTCCTGAGCAAACCTAAACGTAGCCCTATCCGTCATCGGAGACGACTGAAAAATCAGGCCCCAGGAAATGCGTTCCGAGGCCTTTTCACCCATCCAAAATGGCCCGCAAAGGAAGACTTTTGGTACAAGAGAACTCCCCAGGGGAGCCTTTACGCAGCCCCACATGCAACTGGACCCTCCGGGTTCGCTGTTTCCGAGCATCCCTAAACATATTCCTAGACGGCATCGGAGACGAGTGAAAAATCAGGCCCCAGGAAATGCGTTGCGAGCCCTTTTCGCCCATTCAAAAGTGCCCCCAAAGGAAGGCTTTGGGTACAAATGAACTCCCCAGGGGAGCCTTTACGCAGCCCCACATGCAACTGGACCCTCCGGGTTCGCTGTTTCCGAGCATCCCTAAACATAGTCCTAGACGGCATCGGAGACGAGTGAAAAATCAGGCCCCAGGAAATGCGTTGCGAGCCCCTTCGGACCACCCAAAAGTGCCCCCAAAGGAAGGCTTTGGTTACAAGTGATCTCCCCAGGGGAGCCTTTACGCAGCCCCACATGCAACTGGACCCTCCGAGTTCGCTGTTTCCGAGCATCCCTAAACATAGCCCTAGACGGCATCGATGACGACTGAAAAATCAGGCCCCAGGAAATGCGTTGCGAGCCCCTTCGGACCACCCAAAAGTGCCCAAAAAGGAAGGCTTTGGTTACAAGTGATCTCCCCAGGGGAGCCTTTACGCAGCCCCACATGCAACTGGACCCTCCGGGTTCGCTGTTCCTGAGCAAACCTAAACGTAGCCCTATCCGTTATCGGAGACGACTGAAAAATCAGGCCCCAGGAAATGCGTTGCGAGCCCCTTCGGACCATCCAAAAGTGCCCCCAAAGGAAGGCTTTGGGTACAAGTGAACTCCCCAGGGGAGCCTTTACGCAGCCCCACATGCAACTGGACCCTCCGGGTTCGCTGTTCCTGAGCAAACATAAACGTAGCCCTAGCCGTCATCGGAGACGACTGAAAAATCAGGCCCCAGGAAATGCGTTCCGAGCCCTTTTCGCCCATCCAAATGTGCCCCTAAAGGAAGGCTCTGGGTACAAGAGAACTCCCCAGGGGAGCCTTTACGCAGCCGCACATGGAACTGGACCCTCCGGGTTCGCTGTTCCTGAGCAAACCTAAACGTAGCCCTAGCCGTCATCGGAGACGACTGAAAAATCAGGCCCCAGGAAATGCGTTCCGAGGCCTTTTCGCCCATCCAAAATGGCCCGCAAAGGAAGACTTTTGGTACAAGAGAACTCCCCAGGGGAGCCTTTACGCAGCCCCACATGCAACTGGACCCTCCGGGTTCGCTGTTTCCGAGCATCCCTAAACATAGTCCTAGACGGCATCGGAGACGAGTGAAAAATCAGGCCCCAGGAAATGCGTTGCGAGCCCTTTTTGCCCATCCAAAAGTGCCCCCAAAGGAAGGCTTTGGGTACAAGTGAACTCCCCAGGGGAGCCTTTACGCAGCCCCACATGCAACTGGACCCTCCGGGTTCGCTGTTTCCGAGCATTCCTAAACATAGCCCTAGCCGGCATCGATGACGACTGAAAAATCAGGCCCCAGGAAATGCGTTGCGAGCCCCTTAGGACCATCCAAAAGTGCCCCCAAAGGAAGGCTTTAGATACAAGTGAACTCCCCAGGGGAGCCTTTACGCAGCCCCACATGCAACTGGACCCTTCGGGTTCGATTTTTCCGAGCAACCCTAAATATATCACTAGCCGGCATGGGAGAAGGCTGAAAACCCGGGCCCCAGAAAACGCGTTGCAAGCCCCTTTGGACCATCCAAAAGTGCCCCCAAAGGAAGGCTTTGGTTACAAGTGAACTCCCCAGAGGAGCCTTTACGCAGCCCCACATGCAACTGGACCCTCCGGGTTTGCTGTTTCCGAGCATCCCTAAACATAGCCCTAGCCGGCATCGAAGACAAGTGAAAAATCAGGACCCAGGATATGCGTTGCGAGCCCTTTTTGCCCATCCAAAAGTTCCACCAAAGGAAGGCTTTGGGTACAAGTGAACTCCCCAGGGGAGCCTTTACGCAGCCCCACATGCAACTGGACCCTCCGGGTTCGATTTTTCCGAGCAATCCTAAATATATCCCTTGCCGGCTTGGGAGAAGACTGAAAACCCGAGCCCCAGAAAACGCGTTGCAAGCCCCTTTGGACCATCCAAAAGTGTCACCAAAGAAAGGCTTTGGGTACAAGTGAACTCCCCAGGGGAGCCTTTACGCAGCCCCACATGCAACTGGACCCTCCGGGTTCGCTGTTCCTGAGCAAACCTAAACGTAGCCCTATCCGTCATCGGAGACGACTGAAAAATCAGGCCCCAGGAAATGCGTTGCGAGCCCCTTCGGACCATCCAAAAGTGCCCCCAAAGGAAGGCTTTGGGTACATCTGAAGTTCCCAGGGGAGCCTTTACGCAGCCCCACATGCAACTGGACCCTCCGGGTTCGCTGTTCCTGAGCAAACCTAAACGTAGCCCTATCCGTCATCGGAGACGACTGAAAAATCAGGCCCCAGGAAATGCGTTCCGAGGCCTTTTCACCCATCCAAAATGGCCCGCAAAGGAAGACTTTTGGTACAAGAGAACTCCCCAGGGGAGCCTTTACGCAGCCCCACATGCAACTGGACCCTCCGGGTTCGCTGTTTCCGAGCATCCCTAAACATATTCCTAGACGGCATCGGAGACGAGTGAAAAATCAGGCCCCAGGAAATGCGTTGCGAGCCCTTTTCGCCCATTCAAAAGTGCCCCCAAAGGAAGGCTTTGGGTACAAATGAACTCCCCAGGGGAGCCTTTACGCAGCCCCACATGCAACTGGACCCTCCGGGTTCGCTGTTTCCGAGCATCCCTAAACATAGCCCTAGCGGCATCGATGACAACTGAAAAATCAGACCCCAGGAAATGCGTTGCGAGCCCTTTTCGCCCATCCAAAAGTGCCCCTAAAGGAAGGCTTTGGGTACAAATGAACTCCCCAGGGGAGCCTTTACGCAGCCACACATGCAACTGGACCCTCCGGGTTCGCTGTTCATGAGCAAACCTAAACGTAGCCCTAGCCGTCATCGGAGACGACTGAAAAATCAGGCCCCAGGAAATGCGTTCCGAGGCCTTTTCGCCCATCCAAAAGTGCCCCCAAAGGAAGACTTTTGGTACAAGAGAACTCCCCAGGGGAGCCTTTACGCAGCCCCACATGCAACTGGACCCTCCGGGTTCGCTGTTTCCGAGCATCCCTAAACATATTCCTAGACGGCATCGGAGACGAGTGAAAAATCAGGCCCCAGGAAATGCGTTGCGAGCCATTTTTGCCCATCCAAAAGTGCCCCCAAAGGAAGGCTTTGGGTACAAGTGAACTCCCCAGGGGAGCCTTTACGCAGCCCCACATGCAACTGGACCCTCCGGGTTCGAGTTTTCTGAGCAACCCTAAATATATCACTAGCCGGCATGGAGAAGACTGAAAACCCGGGCCCCAGAAAACGCGTTGCAAGCCCCTTCGGACCATCCAAAAGTATCACCAAAGGAAGGCTTTGGGTACAAGTGAACTCCCCAGGGGAGCCTTTACGCAGCCCCACATGCAACTGGACCCTCCGGGTTCGCTGATTCCGAGCATCCCTAAACATAGCCCTAGCCGTCATCGGAGACGACTGAAAAATCAGGCCCCAGGAAATGCGTTACAAGCCCTTTTCGCCCATTCAAAAGTGCCCCCAAAGGAAGGCTTTGGGTACAAGTGAACTCCCCAGGGGAGCCTTTACGCAGCCCCACATGCAACTGGACCCTCCGGGTTCGATTTTTCCGAGCAACCCTAAATATATCACTAGCCGGCATGGGAGAAGACTGAAAACCCGGGCCCCAGAAAACGCGTTGCAAGCCCCTTTGGACCATCCAAAAGTATCAGCAAAGGAAGGCTTTGGGTACAAGTGAACTCCCCAGGGGAGCCTTTACGCAGCCCCACATGCAACTGGACCCTCCGGGTTCGCTGTTTCCGAGCATCCCTAAACATAGCCCTAGCCGGCATCGAAGACAAGTGAAAAATCAGACCCCAGGAAATGCGTTGCGAGCCCCTTTGGACCATCCAAAAGTGCCCCCAAAGGAAGGCTTTGGTTACAAGTGAACTCCCCAGGGGAGCCTTTACGCAGCCCCACATGCAACTGGACCCTCCGGGTTCGATGTTTCCGAGCATCCCTAAACATAGCCCTAGCCGGCATCGATGACAACTGAAAAATCAGGCCCCAGGAAATGCGTTGCGAGCCCTTTTCGCCCATCCAAAAGTGCCCCCAAAGGAAGGCTTTGGTTACAAGTGAACTCCCCAGGGGAGCCTTTACGCAGCCCCACATGCAACTGGACCCTCCGGGTTCGCTGTTTCCGAGCATCCCTAAACATAGCCCTAGCCGGCATCGATGACAACTGAAAAATCAGACCCCAGGAAATGCGTTGCGAGCCCTTTTCGCCCATCCAAAAGTGCCCCCAAAGGAAGGCTTTGGGTACAAGTGAACTCCCCAGGGGAGCCTTTACGCAGCCCCACATGCAACTGGACCCTCCGGGTTCGCTGTTTCCGAGCATCCCTAAACATAGCCCTAGCCGGCATCGAAGTCGACTGAAAAATCAGACCCCAGGAAATGCGTTGCGAGCCCTTTTCGCCCATCCAAAAGTGCCCCCAAAGGAAGGCTTTGGGTACAAGTGAACTCCCCAGGGGAGCCTTTACGCAGCCCCACATGCAACTGGACCCTCCGGGATCGATGTTTCCGAGCATCCCTAAACATAGCCCTAGCCGGCATCAGTGACGACTGAAAAATCAGGCCCCAGGAAATGCGTTGCGAGCCCTTTTCGCCCATCCAAAAGTGTCACCAAAGGAAGGCTTTGGGTACAAGAGAACTCCCCAGGGGAGCCTTTACGCAGCCCCACATGCAACTGGACCCTCCGGGTTCGCTGTTTCCGAGCATCCCTAAACATAGCCCTAGCCGGCATCGAAGACAAGTGAAAAATCAGGACCCAGGAAATGCGTTGCGAGCCCCTTTGGACCATCCAAAAGTGCCCCCAAAGGAAGGCTTTGGGTACAAGTGAACTCCCCAGGGGAGCCTTTACGCAGCCCCACATGCAACTGGACCCTCCGGGTTCGATTTTTCCGAGCAAACCTAAATATATCACTAGCCGGCATGGGAGAAGACTGAAAACCCGGGCCCCACAAAAAGCGTTGCAAGCCCCTTTGGACCATCCAAAAGTGTCACCAAAGGAAGGCTTTGGGTACAAGTGAACTCCCCAGGGGAGCCTTTACGCAGCCCCACATGCAACTGGACCCTCCGGGTTCGCTGTTTCCGAGCATCCCTAAACATAGCCCTAGCCGGCATCGAAGACAAGTGAAAAATCAGGACCCAGGAAATGCGTTGCGAGCCCCTTTGGACCATCCAAAAGTGCCCCCAAAGGAAGGCTTTGGGTACAAGTGAACTCCCCAGGGGAGCCTTTACGCAGCCCCACATGCAACTGGACCCTCCGGGATCGATGTTTCCGAGCATCCCTAAACATAGCCCTAGCCGGCATCAGTGACGACTGAAAAATCAGGCCCCAGGAAATGCGTTGCGAGCCCTTTTCGCCCATCCAAAAGTGTCACCAAAGGAAGGCTTTGGGTACAAGAGAACTCCCCAGGGGAGCCTTTACGCAGCCCCACATGCAACTGGACCCTCCGGGTTCGCTGTTTCCGAGCATCCCTAAACATAGCCCTAGCCGGCATCGAAGACAAGTGAAAAATCAGGACCCAGGAAATGCGTTGCGAGCCCCTTTGGACCATCCAAAAGTGCCCCCAAAGGAAGGCTTTGGGTACAAGTGAACTCCCCAGGGGAGCCTTTACGCAGCCCCACATGCAACTGGACCCTCCGGGTTCGATTTTTCCGAGCAAACCTAAATATATCACTAGCCGGCATGGGAGAAGACTGAAAACCCGGGCCCCACAAAAAGCGTTGCAAGCCCCTTTGGACCATCCAAAAGTGTCACCAAAGGAAGGCTTTGGGTACAAGTGAACTCCCCAGGGGAGCCTTTACGCAGCCCCACATGCAACTGGACCCTCCGGGTTCGCTGTTTCCGAGCATCCCTAAACATAGCCCTAGCCGGCATCGAAGACAAGTGAAAAATCAGGACCCAGGAAATGCGTTGCGAGCCCCTTTGGACCATCCAAAAGTGCCCCCAAAGGAAGGCTTTCGATACAAGTGAACTCCCCAGGGGAGCCTTTACGCAGCCCCACATGCAACTGGACCCTCCGGGTTCGCTGTTTCCGAGCAACTCTAAATATATCACTAGCCGGCATGGGAGAAGACTGAAAACCCGGGCCCCAGAAAACGCGTTGCAAGCCCCTTTGGACCATCCAAAAGTGTCACCAAAGGAAGGCTTTGGGTACAAGTGAACTCCCCAGGGGAGCCTTTACGCAGCCCCACATGCAACTGGACCCTCCGGGTTCGCTGTTTCCGAGCATCCCTAAACATAGCCCTAGCCGGCATCGAAGACAAGTGAAAAATCAGGACCCAGGAAATGCGTTGCGAGCCCCTTTGGACCATCCAAAAGTGCCCCCAAAGGAAGGCTTTGGTTACAAGTGATCTCCCCAGGGGAGCCTTTACGCAGCCCCACATGCAACTGGACCCTCCGGGTTCGCTGTTTCCGAGCATCCCTAAACATAGCCCTAGCCGGCATCGATGACAAGTGAAAAATCAGGCCCCAGGAAATGCGTTGCGAGCCCTTTTCGCCCATCCAAAAGTGCCCCCAAAGGAAGGCTTTGGGTACAAGTGAACTCCCCAGGGGAGCCTTTACGCAGCCCCACATGCAACTGGACCCTCCGGGTTCGCTGTTTCTGAGCATCCCTAAACATATCCCTAGCCGGCATAGAAGACGACTGAAAAATCAGGCTCCAGGAAATGCGTTCCGAGGCCTTTTCGCCCATCCAAAAGTGCGCCCAAAGGAAGGCTTTGGGTACAAGTGAACTCCCCAGGGGAGCCTTTACGCAGCCCCACATGCAACTGGACCCTCCGGGATCGATGTTTCCGAGCATCCCTAAACATAGCCCTAGCCGGCATCAGTGACGACTGAAAAATCAGGCCCCAGGAAATGCGTTGCGAGCCCTTTTCGCCCATCCAAAAGTGTCACCAAAGGAAGGCTTTGGGTACAAGAGAACTCCCCAGGGGAGCCTTTACGCAGCCCCACATGCAACTGGACCCTCCGGGTTCGCTGTTTCCGAGCATCCCTAAACATAGCCCTAGCCGGCATCGAAGACAAGTGAAAAATCAGGACCCAGGAAATGCGTTGCGAGCCCCTTTGGACCATCCAAAAGTGCCCCCAAAGGAAGGCTTTGGGTACAAGTGAACTCCCCAGGGGAGCCTTTACGCAGCCCCACATGCAACTGGACCCTCCGGGTTCGATTTTTCCGAGCAAACCTAAATATATCACTAGCCGGCATGGGAGAAGACTGAAAACCCGGGCCCCACAAAAAGCGTTGCAAGCCCCTTTGGACCATCCAAAAGTGTCACCAAAGGAAGGCTTTGGGTACAAGTGAACTCCCCAGGGGAGCCTTTACGCAGCCCCACATGCAACTGGACCCTCCGGGTTCGCTGTTTCCGAGCATCCCTAAACATAGCCCTAGCCGGCATCGAAGACAAGTGAAAAATCAGGACCCAGGAAATGCGTTGCGAGCCCCTTTGGACCATCCAAAAGTGCCCCCAAAGGAAGGCTTTCGATACAAGTGAACTCCCCAGGGGAGCCTTTACGCAGCCCCACATGCAACTGGACCCTCCGGGTTCGCTGTTTCCGAGCAAC
The DNA here is from genome assembly GCF_963932015.1 of Anas acuta. Lineage (NCBI taxonomy): Eukaryota > Metazoa > Chordata > Aves > Anseriformes > Anatidae > Anas > Anas acuta. The sequence continues at coordinate 337,106 of NW_027076169.1, read as the reverse complement.
TCTAAATATATCACTAGCCGGCATGGGAGAAGACTGAAAACCCGGGCCCCAGAAAACGCGTTGCAAGCCCCTTTGGACCATCCAAAAGTGTCACCAAAGGAAGGCTTTGGGTACAAGTGAACTCCCCAGGGGAGCCTTTACGCAGCCCCACATGCAACTGGACCCTCCGGGTTCGCTGTTTCCGAGCATCCCTAAACATAGCCCTAGCCGGCATCGAAGACAAGTGAAAAATCAGGACCCAGGAAATGCGTTGCGAGCCCCTTTGGACCATCCAAAAGTGCCCCCAAAGGAAGGCTTTGGTTACAAGTGATCTCCCCAGGGGAGCCTTTACGCAGCCCCACATGCAACTGGACCCTCCGGGTTCGCTGTTTCCGAGCATCCCTAAACATAGCCCTAGCCGGCATCGATGACAAGTGAAAAATCAGGCCCCAGGAAATGCGTTGCGAGCCCTTTTCGCCCATCCAAAAGTGCCCCCAAAGGAAGGCTTTGGGTACAAGTGAACTCCCCAGGGGAGCCTTTACGCAGCCCCACATGCAACTGGACCCTCCGGGTTCGCTGTTTCTGAGCATCCCTAAACATATCCCTAGCCGGCATAGAAGACGACTGAAAAATCAGGCTCCAGGAAATGCGTTCCGAGGCCTTTTCGCCCATCCAAAAGTGCGCCCAAAGGAAGGCTTTGGGTACAAGTGAACTCCCCAGGGGAGCCTTTACGCAGCCCCACATGCAACTGGATCCTTCGGGTTCGCTGTTTCCGAGCATCCCTAAACATAGCCCTAGCCGGCATCAATGACGACTGAAAAATCAGGCCCCAGGAACTGCGTTGCGAGCCCTTTTCGCCCATCCAAAAGTGCCCCCAAAGGAAGGCTTTGGGTACAAGTGAACTCCCCAGGGGAGCCTTTACGCAGCCCCACATGCAACTGGACTCTTCGGGTTCGCTGTTTCCGAGTATCCCTAAACATAGCCCTAGCCGGCATCGAAGACGAATGAAAAATCAGGCCCCAGGAAATGCGTTACGAGCCTCTTTGGACCATCCAAAAGTGCCCCCAAAGGAAGGCTTTGGGTACAAGTGAACTCCCCAGGGGAGCCTTTACGCAGCCCCACATGCAACTGGACCCTCCGGGATCGATGTTTCCGAGCATCCCTAAACATAGCACTAGCCGGCATCGAAGTCGACTGAAAAATCAGACCCCAGGAAATGCGTTGCGAGCCCTTTTCGTCCATCCAATTGTGCCCCCAAAGGAAGGCTTTGGGTACAAGTGAACTCCCCAGGGGAGCCTATACGCAGCCCCACATGCAACTGGACCCTCCGGGTTCGAGTTTTCCGAGCAACCCTAAATATATCACTAGCCGGCATGGGAGAAGACTGAAAACCCGGGCCCCAGAAAACGCGTTGCGAGCCCCTTAGGACCATCCAAAAGTGTCACCAAAGGAAGGCTTTGGGTACAAGTGAACTCCCCAGGGGAGCCTTTACGCAGCCCCACATGCAACTGGACCCTCCGGGTTCGCTGTTTCCGAGCATCCCTAAACATAGCCCTAGCCGGCATCGAAGACAAGTGAAAAATCAGGACCCAGGAAATGCGTTGCGAGCCCCTTTGGACCATCCAAAAGTGCCCCCAAAGGAAGGCTTTGGGTACAAGTGATCTCCCCAGGGGAGCCTTTACGCAGCCCCACATGCAACTGGACCCTCCGGGTTCGCTGTTTCCGAGCATCCCTAAACATAGCCCTAGCCGGCATCGATGACAACTGAAAAATCAGGCCCCAGGAAATGCGTTGCGAGCCCTTTTCGCCCATCCAAAAGTGCCCCCAAAGGAAGGCTTTGGGTACAAGTGAACTCCCCAGGGGAGCCTTTACGCAGCCCCACATGCAACTGGACCCTCCGGGTTCGCTGTTTCTCAGCATCCCTAAACATATCCCTAGTCGGCATAGAAGACGACTGAAAAATCAAGCCCCAGGAAATGCGTTCCGAGGCCTTTTCGCCCATCCAAAAGTGCCCCCAAAGGAAGGCTTTGGGTACAAGTGAACTCCCCAGGGGAGCCTTTACGCAGCCCCACATGCAACTGGATCCTTCGGGTTCGCTGTTTCCGAGCATCCCTAAACATAGCCCTAGCCGGCATCAATGACGACTGAAAAATCAGACCCCAGGAAATGCGTTACGAGCCCTTTTCGCCCATCCAAAAGTGCCCCCAAAGGAAGGCTTTGGGTACAAGTGAACTCCCCAGGGGAGCCTTTACGCAGCCCCACATGCAACTGGACTCTTCGGGTTCGCTGTTTCCGAGTATCCCTAACATAGCCCTAGCCGGCATCGAAGACGAATGAAAAATCAGGCCCCAGGAAATGCGTTGCGAGCCTCTTTGGACCATCCAAAAGTGCCCCCAAAGGAAGGCTTTGGGTACAAGTGAACTCCCCAGGGGAGCCTTTACGCAGCCCCACATGCAACTGGACCCTCCGGGTTCGCTGTTTCCGAGCATCCCTAATCCTAGCCCTAGCCGGCATCGCAGACGAGTGAAAAATCAGGCCCCAGGAAATGTGTTCCGAGCCCTTTTCGCCCATCCAAAAGTGCCCCCAAAGGAAGGCTTTGGGTACAAGTGAACTCCCCAGGGGAGCCTTTACGCAGCCCCACATGCAACTGGACTCTTCGAGTTCGCTGTTTCCGAGTATCCCTAAACATAGCCCTAGCCGGCATCGAAGACGAATGAAAAATCAGACCCCAGGAAATGCGTTGCGAGCCTTTTTTGCCCATCCAATAGTGCCCCCAAAGGAAGGCTTTGGGTACAAGTGAACTCCCCAGGGGAGCCTTTACGCAGCCCCACATGCAACTGGACCCTCCGGGTTCGATTTTTCCGAGCAACCCTAAATATATCACTAGCCGGCATGGGAGAAGACTGAAAACCCGGGCCCCAGAAAACGCGTTGCAAGCCCCTTTGGACCATCCAAAAGTATCACCAAAGGAAGGCTTTGGGTACAAGTGAACTCCCCAGGGGAGCCTTTACGCTGCCCCACATGCAACTGGACCCTCCGGGTTCGCTGTTCCTGAGCAAACCTAAACGGAGCCCTATCCGTCATCGGAGACGACTGAAAAATCAGGCCCCAGGAAATGCGTTGCGAGCCCCTTCGGACCATCCAAAAGTGCCCCCAAAGGAAGGCTTTGGGTACATCTGAAGTTCCCAGGGGAGCCTTTACGCAGCCCCACATGCAACTGGACCCTCCGGGTTCGCTGTTCCTGAGCAAACCTATACGTATCCCTAGCCGTCATCGGAGACGACTGAAAAATCAGACCCCAGGAAATGCGTTCCGAGGCCTTTTCGCCCATCCAAATGTGCCCCTAAAGGAAGGCTTTGGGTACAAGAGAACTCCCCAGGGGAGCCTTTACGCAGCCCCACATGCAACTGGACCCTCCGGGTTCGCTGTTCATGAGCAAACCTAAACGTAGCCCTAGCCGTCATCGGAGACGAGTGAAAAATCAGGCCCCAGGAAATGCGTTCCGAGGCCTTTTCGCCCATCCAAAATGGCCCGCAAAGGAAGACTTTTGGTACAAGAGAACTCCCCAGGGGAGCCTTTACGCAGCCCCACATTCGACTGGACCGTCCGGGTTCGCTGTTTCCGAGCATCCCTAAACATAGTCCTAGACGGCTTCGGAGACGAGTGAAAAATCAGGCCCCAGGAAATGCGTTGCGAGCCCTTTTTGCCCATCCAAAAGTGCCCCCAAAGGAAGGCTTTGGGTACAAGTGAACTCCCCAGGGGAGCCTTTACGCAGCCCCACATGCAACTGGACCCTCCGGGTTCGCTGATTCCGAGCATCCCTAAACACAGCCCTAGCTGGCATCGATGACGACTGAAAAATCAGGCCCCAGGAAATGCGTTGCGAGCCCCTTTGGACCATCCAAAAGTGCCCCCAAAGGAAGGCTTTGGTTACAAGTGATCTCCCCAGGGGAGCCTTTACGCAGCCCCACATGCAACTGGACCCTCCGGGTTCGCTGTTTCCGAGCATCCCTAAACATAGCCCTAGCCGGCATCGATGACAACTGAAAAATCAGGCCCCAGGAAATGCGTTCCGAGGCCTTTTCGCCCATCCAAAAGTGCCCCCAAAGGAAGGCTTTGGGTACAAGTGAACTCCCCAGGGGAGCCTTTACGCAGCCCCACATGCAACTGGACCCTCCGGGTTCGATTTTTCCGAGCAAACCTAAATATATCACTAGCCGGCATGGGAGAAGACTGAAAACCCGGGCCCCAGAAAACGCGTTGCAAGCCCCTTTGGACCATCCAAAAGTATCAGCAAAGGAAGGCTTTGGGTACAAGTGAACTCCCCAGGGGAGCCTTTACGCAGCCCCACATGCAACTGGACCCTCCGGGTTCGCTGTTTCCGAGCATCCCTAAACATAGCCCTAGCCGGCATCGAAGACGACTGAAAAATCAAGCCCCAGGAAATGCGTTGCAAGCCCTTTTCGCCCATCCAAAAGTTCCCCCAAAGGAAGGCTTTGGGTACAAGAGAATTCCACAGGGGAGCCTTTACGCAGCCCTACATGCAACTGGACCCTTCGGGTTCGATTTTTCCGAGCAACCCTAAATATATCACTAGCCGGCATGGGAGAAGACTGAAAACCCGGGCCCCAGAAAACGCGTTGCAAGCCCCTTTGGACCATCCAAAAGTATCACCAAAGGAAGGCTTTGGGTACAAGTGAACTCCCCAGGGGAGCCTTTACGCTGCCCCACATGCAACTGGACCCTCCGGGTTCGCTGTTCCTGAGCAAACCTAAACGGAGCCCTATCCGTCATCGGAGACGACTGAAAAATCAGGCCCCAGGAAATGCGTTGCGAGCCCCTTCGGACCATCCAAAAGTGCCCCCAAAGGAAGGCTTTGGGTACATCTGAAGTTCCCAGGGGAGTCTTTACGCAGCCCCACATGCAACTGGACCCTCCGGGTTCGCTGTTCCTGAGCAAACCTATACGTATCCCTAGCCGTCATCGGAGACGACTGAAAAATCAGACCCCAGGAAATGCGTTCCGAGGCCTTTTCGCCCATCCAAATGTGCCCCTAAAGGAAGGCTCTGGGTACAAGAGAACTCCCCAGGGGAGCCTTTACGCAGCCCCACATGCAACTGGACCCTCCGGGTTCGCTGTTCATGAGCAAACCTAAACGTAGCCCTAGCCGTCATCGGAGACGAGTGAAAAATCAGGCCCCAGGAAATGCGTTCCGAGGCCTTTTCGCCCATCCAAAATGGCCCGCAAAGGAAGACTATTGGTACAAGAGAACTCCCCAGGGGAGCCTTTACGGAGCCCCACATTCAACTGGACCCTCCGGGTTCGCTGTTTCCGAGCGTCCCTAAACATAGTCCTAGACGGCTTCGGAGACGAGTGAAAAATCAGGCCCCAGGAAATGCGTTGCGAGCCCTTTTGGCCCATCCAAAAGTGCCCCCAAAGGAAGGCTTTGGGTACAAGTGAACTCCCCAGGGGAGCCTTTACGCAGCCCCACATGCAACTGGACCCTCCGGGTTCGCTGATTCCGAGCATCCCTAAACACAGCCCTAGCTGGCATCGATGACGACTGAAAAATCAGGCCCCAGGAAATGCGTTGCGAGCCCCTTTGGACCATCCAAAAGTGCCCCCAAAGGAAGGCTTTGGTTACAAGTGATCTCCCCAGGGGAGCCTTTACGCAGCCCCACATGCAACTGGACCCTCCGGGTTCGCTGTTTCCGAGCATCCCTAAACATAGCCCTAGCCGGCATCGATGACAACTGAAAAATCAGGCCCCAGGAAATGCGTTCCGAGGCCTTTTCGCCCATCCAAAAGTGCCCCCAAAGGAAGGCTTTGGGTACAAGTGAACTCCCCAGGAGAGCCTTTACGCAGCCCCACATGCAACTGGACCCTCCGGGTTCGATTTTTCCGAGCAAACCTAAATATATCACTAGCCGGCATGGGAGAAGACTGAAAACCCGGGCCCCAGAAAACGCGTTGCAAGCCCCTTTGGACCATCCAAAAGTATCAGCAAAGGAAGGCTTTGGGTACAAGTGAACTCCCCAGGGGAGCCTTTACGCAGCCCCACATGCAACTGGACCCTCCGGGTTCGCTGTTTCCGAGCATCCCTAAACATAGCCCTAGCCGGCATCGAAGACGACTGAAAAATCAAGCCCCAGGAAATGCGTTGCAAGCCCTTTTCGCCCATCCAAAAGGGCCCCCAAAGGAAGGCTTTGGGTACAAGAGAATTCCACAGGGGAGCCTTTACGCAGCCCTACATGCAACTGGACCCTTCGGGTTCGATTTTTCCGAGCAACCCTAAATATATCCCTAGCCGGCATGTAGAAGACTGAAAACCCGAGCCCCACAAAAAGTGTTGCAAGCCCCTTTGGACCATCCAAAAGTGTCACCAAAGGAAGGCTTTGGGTACAAGTGAACTCCCCAGGGGAGCCTTTACGCAGCCCCACATGCTGTTGGACCCTCCGGGTTCACTGTTTCCGAGCATCCCTAAACATAGCCCTAGCCGGCATCGAAGACAAGTGAAAAATCAGGACCCAGGAAATGCGTTGCGAGCCCCTTTGGACCATCCAAAAGTGCCCCCAAAGGAAGGCTTTGGTTACAAGTGATCTCCCCAGGGGAGCCTTTACGCAGCCCCACATGCAACTGGACCCTCCGGGTTCGCTGTTTCTGAGCATCCCTAAACATAGCCCTAGCCGGCATCGATGACAACTGAAAAATCAGGCCCCAGGAAATGCGTTGTGAGCCCTTTTCGCCCATCCAAAAGTGCCCCCAAAGGAAGGCTTTGGGTACAAGTGAACTCCCCAGGGGAGCCTTTACGCAGCCCCACATGCAACTGGACCCTCCGGGTTCGCTGTTTCTGAGCATCCCTAAACATAGCCCTAGCCGGCATCGATGACAACTGAAAAATCAGGCCCCAGGAAATGCGTTGTGAGCCCTTTTCGCCCATCCAAAAGTGCCCCCAAAGGAAGGCTTTGGGTACAAGTGAACTCCCCAGGGGAGCCTTTACGCAGCCCCACATGCAACTGGACCCTCCGGGTTCGATGTTTCCGAGCATCCCTAATCCTAGCCCTAGCCGGCATCGAAGTCGCCTGAAAAATCAGACCCCAGGAAATGCGTTGCGAGCCCTTTTCGCCCATCCAAAAGTGCCCCCAAAGGAAGGCTTTGGGTACAAGTGAACTCCCCAGGGGAGCCTTTACGCAGCCCCACATGCAACTGGACCCTCCGGGTTCGATGTTTCCGAGCATCCCTAAACATAGCCCTAGCCGGCATCAATGACGACTGAAAAATCAGGCCCCAGGAAATGCGTTGCGAGCCCTTTTCGCCCATCCAAAAGTGTCACCAAAGGAAGGCTTTGGGTACAAGAGAACTCCCCAGGGGAGCCTTTACGCAGCCCCACATGCAACTGGACCCTCCGGGTTCGCTGTTTCCGAGCATCCCTAAACATAGCCCTAGCCGGCATCAATGACGACTGAAAAATCTGGCCCCAGGAAATGCGTTGCGAGCCCCTTTGGGCCATCCAATAGTGCCCCAAAAGGAAGGCTTTGGTTACAAGTGATCTCCCCAGGGGAGCCTTTACGCAGCCCCACATGCAACTGGACCCTCCGGGTTCGCTGTTTCCGAGCATCCCTAAACATAGCCCTAGCCGGCATCGATGACAACTGAAAAATCAGACCCCAGGAAATGCGTTGCGAGCCCTTTTCGCCCATCCAAAAGTGCCCCCAAAGGAAGGCTTTGGGTACAAGTGAACTCCCCAGGGGAGCCTTTCCGCAGCCCCACATGCAACTGGACCCTCCGGGTTCGCTGTTTCCGAGCATCCCTAAACATAGCCCTAGCCGGCATCAATGACGACTGAAAAATCAGGCCCCAGGAAATGCGTTGCGAGCCCTTTTCGCCCATCCAAAAGGGCCCCCAAAGGAAGGCTTTGGGTACAAGTGAACTCCCCAGGGGAGCCTTTACGCAGCCCCACATGCAACTGGACCCTCCGGGTTCGCTGTTCCTGAGCAAACCTAAACGGAGCCCTAGCCGGCATCAATGACGACTGAAAAATCAGGCCCCAGGAAATGCGTTGCGAGCCCCTTCGGACCATCCAAAAGTGCCCCCAAAGGAAGGCTTTGGGTACATCTGAAGTTCCCAGGGGAGTCTTTACGCAGCCCCACATGCAACTGGACCCTCCGGGTTCGCTGTTCCTGAGCAAACCTATACGTATCCCTAGCCGTCATCGGAGACGACTGAAAAATCAGACCCCAGGAAATGCGTTCCGAGGCCTTTTCGCCCATCCAAATGTGCCCCTAAAGGAAGGCTCTGGGTACAAGAGAACTCCCCAGGGGAGCCTTTACGCAGCCCCACATGCAACTGGACCCTCCGGGTTCGCTGTTCATGAGCAAACCTAAACGTAGCCCTAGCCGTCATCGGAGACGAGTGAAAAATCAGGCCCCAGGAAATGCGTTCCGAGGCCTTTTCGCCCATCCAAAATGGCCCGCAAAGGAAGACTATTGGTACAAGAGAACTCCCCAGGGGAGCCTTTACGGAGCCCCACATTCAACTGGACCCTCCGGGTTCGCTGTTTCCGAGCGTCCCTAAACATAGTCCTAGACGGCTTCGGAGACGAGTGAAAAATCAGGCCCCAGGAAATGCGTTGCGAGCCCTTTTGGCCCATCCAAAAGTGCCCCCAAAGGAAGGCTTTGGGTACAAGTGAACTCCCCAGGGGAGCCTTTACGCAGCCCCACATGCAACTGGACCCTCCGGGTTCGCTGATTCCGAGCATCCCTAAACACAGCCCTAGCTGGCATCGATGACGACTGAAAAATCAGGCCCCAGGAAATGCGTTGCGAGCCCCTTTGGACCATCCAAAAGTGCCCCCAAAGGAAGGCTTTGGTTACAAGTGATCTCCCCAGGGGAGCCTTTACGCAGCCCCACATGCAACTGGACCCTCCGGGTTCGCTGTTTCCGAGCATCCCTAAACATAGCCCTAGCCGGCATCGATGACAACTGAAAAATCAGGCCCCAGGAAATGCGTTCCGAGGCCTTTTCGCCCATCCAAAAGTGCCCCCAAAGGAAGGCTTTGGGTACAAGTGAACTCACCAGGGGAGCCTTTACGCAGCCCCACATGCAACTGGACCCTCCGGGTTCGATTTTTCCGAGCAAACCTAAATATATCACTAGCCGGCATGGGAGAAGACTGAAAACCCGGGCCCCAGAAAACGCGTTGCAAGCCCCTTTGGACCATCCAAAAGTATCAGCAAAGGAAGGCTTTGGGTACAAGTGAACTCCCCAGGGGAGCCTTTACGCAGCCCCACATGCAACTGGACCCTCCGGGTTCGCTGTTTCCGAGCATCCCTAAACATAGCCCTAGCCGGCATCGAAGACGACTGAAAAATCAAGCCCCAGGAAACGCGTTGCAAGCCCTTTTCGCCCATCCAAAAGTTCCCCCAAAGGAAGGCTTTGGGTACAAGAGAATTCCACAGGGGAGCCTTTACGCAGCCCTACATGCAACTGGACCCTTCGGGTTCGATTTTTCCGAGCAACCCTAAATATATCCCTAGCCGGCATGTAGAAGACTGAAAACCCGAGCCCCACAAAAAGTGTTGCAAGCCCCTTTGGACCATCCAAAAGTGTCACCAAAGGAAGGCTTTGGGTACAAGTGAACTCCCCAGGGGAGCCTTTACGCAGCCCCACATGCTGTTGGACCCTCCGGGTTCACTGTTTCCGAGCATCCCTAAACATAGCCCTAGCCGGCATCGAAGACAAGTGAAAAATCAGGACCCAGGAAATGCGTTGCGAGCCCCTTTGGACCATCCAAAAGTGCCCCCAAAGGAAGGCTTTGGTTACAAGTGATCTCCCCAGGGGAGCCTTTACGCAGCCCCACATGCAACTGGACCCTCCGGGTTCGCTGTTTCTGAGCATCCCTAAACATAGCCCTAGCCGGCATCGATGACAACTGAAAAATCAGGCCCCAGGAAATGCGTTGTGAGCCCTTTTCGCCCATCCAAAAGTGCCCCCAAAGGAAGGCTTTGGGTACAAGTGAACTCCCCAGGGGAGCCTTTACGCAGCCCCACATGCAACTGGACCCTCCGGGTTCGATGTTTCCGAGCATCCCTAATCCTAGCCCTAGCCGGCATCGAAGTCGCCTGAAAAATCAGACCCCAGGAAATGCGTTGCGAGCCCTTTTCGCCCATCCAAAAGTGCCCCCAAAGGAAGGCTTTGGGTACAAGTGAACTCCCCAGGGGAGCCTTTACGCAGCCCCACATGCAACTGGACCCTCCGGGTTCGATGTTTCCGAGCATCCCTAAACATAGCCCTAGCCGGCATCAATGACGACTGAAAAATCAGGCCCCAGGAAATGCGTTGCGAGCCCTTTTCGCCCATCCAAAAGTGTCACCAAAGGAAGGCTTTGGTTACAAGTGATCTCCCCAGGGGAGCCTTTACGCAGCCCCACATGCAACTGGACCCTCCGGGTTCGCTGTTTCCGAGCATCCCTAAACATAGCCCTAGCCGGCATCGATGACAACTGAAAAATCAGACCCCAGGAAATGCGTTGCGAGCCCTTTTCGCCCATCCAAAAGTGCCCCCAAAGGAAGGCTTTGGGTACAAGTGAACTCCCCAGGGGAGCCTTTCCGCAGCCCCACATGCAACTGGACCCTCCGGGTTCGCTGTTTCCGAGCATCCCTAAACATAGCCCTAGCCGGCATCAATGACGACTGAAAAATCAGGCCCCAGGAAATGCGTTGCGAGCCCTTTTCGCCCATCCAAAAGGGCCCCCAAAGGAAGGCTTTGGGTACAAGTGAACTCCCCAGGGGAGCCTTTACGCAGCCCCACATGCAACTGGACCCTCCGGGTTCGCTGTTTCCGAGCATCCCTAATCCTAGCCCTAGCCGGCATCGCAGACGAGTGAAAAATCAGGCCCCAGGAAATGCGTTCCGAGCCCTTTTCGCCCATCCAAAAGTGCCCCCAAAGGAAGGCTTTGGGTACAAGAGAACTCCCCAGGGGAGCCTTTACGCAGCCCCACATGCAACTGGACCCTTCGGGTTCGCTGTTTCCGAGCATCCCTAAACATAGCCCTAGCCGGCATCAATGACGACTGAAAAATCAGGCCCCAGAAAATGCGTTACGAGCCCTTTTCGCCCATCCAAAAGTGCCCCCAAAGGAAGGCTTTGGGTACAAGTGAACTCACCAGGGGAGCCTTTACGCAGCCCCACATGCAACTGGACCCTCCGGGTTCGATTTTTCCGAGCAAACCTAAATATATCACTAGCCGGCATGGGAGAAGACTGAAAACCCGGGCCCCAGAAAACGCGTTGCAAGCCCCTTTGGACCATCCAAAAGTATCAGCAAAGGAAGGCTTTGGGTACAAGTGAACTCCCCAGGGGAGCCTTTACGCAGCCCCACATGCAACTGGACCCTCCGGGTTCGCTGTTTCCGAGCATCCCTAAACATATCCCTCGCCGGCATAGAAGACGACTGAAAAATCAAGCCCCAGGAAATGCGTTGCAAGCCCTTTTCGCCCATCCAAAAGTTCCCCCAAAGGAAGGCTTTGGGTACAAGAGAATTCCACAGGGGAGCCTTTACGCAGCCCTACATGCAACTGGACCCTTCGGGTTCGATTTTTCCGAGCAACCCTAAATATATCCCTAGCCGGCATGTAGAAGACTGAAAACCCGAGCCCCACAAAAAGTGTTGCAAGCCCCTTTGGACCATCCAAAAGTGTCACCAAAGGAAGGCTTTGGGTACAAGTGAACTCCCCAGGGGAGCCTTTACGCAGCCCCACATGCTGTTGGACCCTCCGGGTTCGCTGTTTCCGAGCATCCCTAAACATAGCCCTAGCCGGCATCGAAGACAAGTGAAAAATCAGGCCCCAGGAAATGCGTTGCGAGCCCCTTTGGACCATCCAAAAGTGCCCCCAAAGGAAGGCTTTGGTTACAATGATCTCCCCAGGGGAGCCTTTACGCAGCCCCACATGCAACTGGACCCTCCGGGTTCGCTGTTTCTGAGCATCCCTAAACATAGCCCTAGCCGGCATCGATGACAACTGAAAAATCAGGCCCCAGGAAATGCGTTGTGAGCCCTTTTCGCCCATCCAAAAGTGCTCCCAAAGGAAGGCTTTGGGTACAAGTGAACTCCCCAGGGGAGCCTTTACGCAGCCCCACATGCAACTGGACCCTCCGGGTTCGTTTTTTCCGAGCATCCCTAATCCTAGCCCTAGCCGGCATCGAAGTCGACTGAAAAATCAGACCCTAGGAAATGCGTTGCGAGCCCTTTTCGCCCATCCAAAAGTGCCCCCAAAGGAAGGCTTTGGGTACAAGTGAACTCCCCAGGGGAGCCTTTACGCAGCCCCACATGCAACTGGACCCTCCGGGTTCGATGTTTCCGAGCAACCCTAAACAAAGCCCTAGCCGGCATCAATGACGACTGAAAAATCAGGCCCCAGGAAATGCGTTGCGAGCCCTTTTCGCCCATCCAAAAGTGTCACCAAAGGAAGGCTTTGGGTACAAGAGAACTCCCCAGGGGAGCCTTTCCGCAGCCCCACATGCAACTGGACCCTCCGGGTTCGCTGTTTCCGAGCATCCCTAAACATAGCCCTAGCCGGCATCAATGACGACTGAAAAATCTGGCCCCAGTAAATGCGTTGCGAGCCCCTTTGGACCATCCAAAAAGCCCCCAAAGGAAGGCTTTGGTTACAAGTGATCTCCCCAGGGGAGCCTTTACGCAGCCCCACATGCAACTGGACCCTCCGGGTTCGCTGTTTCCGAGCATCCCTAAACATAGCCCTAGCCGGCATCGATGACAACTGAAAAATCAGGCCCCAGGAAATGCGTTGCGAGCCCTTTTCGCCCATCCAAAAGTGCCCCCAAAGGAAGGCTTTGGGTACAAGTGAACTCCCCAGGGGAGCCTTTACGCAGCCCCACATGCAACTGGACTCTCCGGGTTCAATGTTTCCGAGCATCCCTAAACATAGCCCTAGCCGGCATCGAAGTCGACTGAAAAATCAGACCCCAGGAAATGCGTTGCGAGCCCTTTTCGCCCATCCAAAAGTGCCCCCAAAGGAAGGCTTTGGGTACAAGTGAACTCCCCAGGGGAGCCTTTCCGCAGCCCCACATGCAACTGGACCCTCCGGGTTCGCTGTTTCCGAGCATCCCTAAACATAGCCCTAGCCGGCATCAATGACGACTGAAAAATCAGGCCCCAGGAAATGCGTTGCGAGCCCTTTTCGCCCATCCAAAAGGGCCCCCAAAGGAAGGCTTTGGGTACAAGTGAACTCCCCAGGGGAGCCTTTACGCAGCCACACATGCAACTGGACCCTCCGGGTTCGTTGTTTCCGAGCATCCCTAAACATAGCCCTAGCAGGCATCGAAGACAAGTGAAAAATCAGGCCCCAGGAAATGCGTTGCGAGCCCCTTTGGACCATCCAAAAGTGCCCCCAAAGGAAGGCTTTGGTTACAAGTGATCTCCCCAGGGGAGCCTTTACGCAGCCCCACATGCAACTGGACCCTCCGGGTTCGCTGTTTCCGAGCATCCCTAAACATAGCCCTAGCCGGCATCGATGACAACTGAAAAATCAGGCCCCAGGAAATGCGTTTTGAGCCCTTTTCACCCATCCAAAAGTGCCCCCAAAGGAAGGCTTTGGTTACATGTGAACTCCCCAGGGGAGCCTTTACGCAGCCCCACATGCAACTGGACCCTCCGGGTTCGATGTTTCCGAGCATCCCTAATCCTAGCCCTAGCCGGCATCGAAGTCGACTGAAAAATCAGACCCCAGGAAAAGCGTTGCGAGCCCTTTTCGCCCATCCAAAAGTGCCCCCAAAGGAAGGCTTTGGGTACAAGTGAACTCCCCAGGGGAGCCTTTACGCAGCCCCACATGCAACTGGACCCTCCGGGTTCGCTGTTTCCGAGCATCCCTAATCCTAGCCCTAGCCGGCATCGCAGACGAGTGAAAAATCAGGCCCCAGGAAATGCGTTCCGAGCCCTTTTCGCCCATCCAAAAGTGCCCCCAAAGGAAGGCTTTGGGTACAAGAGAACTCCCCAGGGGAGCCTTTACGCAGCCCCACATGCAACTGGACCCTTCGGGTTCGCTGTTTCCGAGCATCCCTAAACATAGCCCTAGCCGGCATCGATGACAACTGAAAAATCAGGCCCCAGGAAATGCGTTGCGAGCCCTTTTCGCCCATCCAAAAGTGCCCCCAAAGGAAGGCTTTGGGTACAAGTGAACTCCCCAGGGGAGCCTTTACGCAGCCCCACATGCAACTGGACCCTCCGGGTTCGATGTTTCCGAGCATCCCTAAACATAGCCCTAGCCGGCATCGAAGTCGACTGAAAAATCAGACCCCAGGAAATGCGTTGCGAGCCCTTTTCGCCCATCCAAAAGTGCCCCCAAAGGAAGGCTTTGGGTACAAGTGAACTCCCCAGGGGAGCCTTTCCGCAGCCCCACATGCAACTGGACCCTCCGGGTTCGCTGTTTCCGAGCATCCCTAAACATAGCCCTAGCCGGCATCAATGACGACTGAAAAATCAGGCCCCAGGAAATGCGTTGCGAGCCCTTTTCGCCCATCCAAAAGGGCCCCCAAAGGAAGGCTTTGGGTACAAGTGAACTCCCCAGGGGAGCCTTTACGCAGCCCCACATGCAACTGGACCCTCCGGGTTCGCTGTTTCCGAGCATCCCTAAACATAGCCCTAGCCGGCATCGCAGACGAGTGAAAAATCAGGCCCCAGGAAATGCGTTCCGAGCCCTTTTCGCCCATCCAAAAGTGCCCCCAAAGGAAGGCTTTGGGTACAAGAGAACTCCCCAGGGGAGCCTTTACGCAGCCCCACATGCAACTGGACCCTCCGGGTTCGCTGTTTCCGAGCATCCCTAAACATAGCCCTAGCCGGCATCAATGACGACTGAAAAATCAGGCCCCAGGAAATGCGTTACGAGACCTTTTCGCCAATTCAAAAGTGCCCCCAAAGGAAGGCTTTGGGTACAAGTGAACTCACCAGGGGAGCCTTTACGCAGCCCCACATGCAACTGGACCCTCCGGGTTCGCTGTTTCCGAGCATCCCTAAACATAGCCCTAGCCGGCATCGATGACAACTGAAAAATCAGGCCCCAGGAAATGCGTTGCGAGCCCTTTTCGCCCATCCAAAAGTGCCCCCAAAGGAAGGCTTTGGGTACAAGTGAACTCCCCAGGAGAGCCTTTACGCAGCCCCACATGCAACTGGACCCTCCGGGTTCGATTTTTCCGAGCAAACCTAAATATATCACTAGCCGGCATGGGAGAAGACTGAAAACCCGGGCCCCAGAAAACGCGTTGCAAGCCCCTTTGGACCATCCAAAAGTATCAGCAAAGGAAGGCTTTGGGTACAAGTGAACTCCCCAGGGGAGCCTTTACGCAGCCCCACATGCAACTGGACCCTCCGGGTTCGCTGTTTCCGAGCATCCCTAAACATAGCCCTAGCCGGCATCAATGACGACTGAAAAATCAGGCCCCAGGAAATGCGTTGCGAGCCCTTTTCGCCCATCCAAAAGTTCCCACAAAGGAAGGCATTGGGTACAAGAGAATTCCACAGGGGAGCCTTTACGCAGCCCCACATGCAACTGGACCCTTCGGGTTCGATTTTTCCGAGCAACCCTAAATATATCCCTAGCCAGCATGGGAGAAGACTGAAAACCCGAGCCCCACAAAAAGCGTTGCAAGCCACTTTGGACCATCCAAAAGTGTCACCAAAGGAAGGCTTTGGGTACAAGTGAACTCCCCAGGGGAGCCTTTACGCAGCCCCACATGCAACTGGACCCTCCGGGTTCGCTGTTTCCGAGCATCCCTAAACATAGCCCTAGCCGGCATCGAAGACAAGTGAAAAATCAGGCCCCAGGAAATGCGTTGCGAGCCCTTCGGACCATGCAAAAGTGTCACCAAAGGAAGGCTTTGGGTACAAGTGAACTCCCCAGGGGAGCCTTTACGCAGCCCCACATGCAACTGGACCCTCCGGGTTCGATTTTTCCAAGCAACCCTAAATATATCACTAGCCGGCATGGGAGAAGACTGAAAACCCGGGCCCCAGAAAACGCGTTGCGAGCCTCTTAGGACCATCCAAAAGTGTCACCAAAGGAAGGCTTTGGGTACAAGTGAACTCCCCAGGGGAGCCTTTACGCAGCCCCACATGCAACTGGACCCTCCGGGTTCGCTGTTTCCGAGCATCCCTAAACATAGCCCTAGCCGGCATCGAAGACAACTGAAAAATCAGGCCCCAGGAAATGCGTTGCGAGCCCCTTTGGACCATCCAAAAGTGCCCCCAAAGGAAGGCTTTGGATACAAGTGAACTCCCCAGGGGAGCCTTTACGCAGCCCCACATGCAACTGGACCCTCCGGGTTCGATTTTTCCGAGCAACACTAAATATATCACTAGCCGGCATGGGAGAAGACTGAAAACCCGGGCCCCAGAAAACGCGTTGCAAGCCCCTTTGGACCATCCAAAAGTGTCACCAAAGGAAGGCTTTGGGTACAAGTGAACTCCCCAGGGGAGCCTTTACGCAGCCCCACATGCAACTGGACCCTCCGGGTTCGCTGTTTCCGAGCATCCCTAAACATAGCCCTAGCCGGCATCGAAGACAAGTGAAAAATCAGGACCCAGGAAATGTGTTGCGAGCCCCTTTGGACCATCCAAAAGTGCCCCCAAAGGAAGGCTTTGGGTACAAGTGATCTCCCCAGGGGAGCCTTTACGCAGCCCCACATGCAACTGGACCCTCCGGGTTCGCTGTTTCCGAGCATCCCTAAACATAGCCCTAGCCGGCATCGATGACAACTGAAAAATCAGACCCCAGGAAATGCGTTGCGAGCCCTTTTCGTCCATCCAAAAGTGCCCCCAAAGTAAGGCTTTATGTACAAATGAACTCCCCAGGGGAGCCATTACGCAGCCCCACATGCAACTGGACCCTCCGGGTTCGATTTTTCCGAGCAAACCTAAATATATCACTAGCCGGCATGGGAGAAGACTGAAAACCCGGGCCCCAGAAAACGCATTGCAAGCCCCTTTCGACCACCCAAAAGTATCACCAAAGGAAGGCTTTGGGTACAAGTGAACTCCCCAGGGGAGCCTTTACGCAGCCCCACATGCAACTGGACCTCCGGGTTCGCTGTTTCCGAGCATCCCTAATCCTAGCCCTAGCCGGCATCGCAGACGAGTGAAAAATCAGGCCCCAGGAAATGCGTTCCGAGCCCTTTTCGCCCATCCAAAAGTGCCCCCAAAGGAAGGCTTTGGGTACAAGTGAACTCCCCAGGGGAGCCTTTACGCAGCCCCACATGCAACTGGACCCTCCGGGTTCGATTTTTCCGAGCAAACCTAAATATATCACTAGCCGGCATGGGAGAAGACTGAAAACCCGTGCCCCAGAAAACGCGTTGCAAGCCCCTTTGGACCATCCAAAAGTATCACCAAAGGAAGGCTTTGGGTACAATTGAACTCCCCTGGGGAGCCTTTACGCAGCCCCACATGCAACTGGACCCTCCGGGTTCGCTGTTTCCGAGCATCCCTAAACATAGCCCTCGCCGGCATAGAAGAAGACTGAAAAATCAAGCCCCAGAAAATGCGTTGCGAGCCTCTTTGGACCATCCAAAAGTGCCCCCAAAGGAAGGCTTTGGGTACAAGTGAACTCCCTAGGGGAGCCTTTACGCAGCCCCACATGCAACTGGACCCTCCGGGTTCGCTGTTTCCGAGCATCCCTAAACATAGCCCTAGCCGGCATCGAAGTCGACTGAAAAATCAGACCCCAGGAAATGCGTTGCGAGCCCTTTTCGTCCATCCAAAAGTGCCCCCAAAGGAAGGCTTTGGGTACAAGTGAACTCCCCAGGGGAGCCTTTACGCAGCCCCACATGCAACTGGACCCTCCGGGTTCGCTGTTTCCGAGCATCCCTAAACATAGCCCTCGCCGGCATAGAAGACGACTGAAAAATCAAGCCCCAGGAAATGCGTTGCAAGCCCTTTTCGCCCATCCAAAAGTTCCCCCAAAGGAAGGCTTTGGGTACAAGAGAATTCCACAGGGGAGCCTTTACGCAGCCCCACATGCAACTGGACCCTTCGGGTTCGATTTTTCCGAGCAACCCTAAATATATCCCTAGCCGGCATGGGAGAAGACTGAAAAACCGAGCCCCAGAAAAAGCGTTGCAAGCCCCTTTGGACCATCCAAAAGTGTCACCAAAGGAAGGCTTTGGGTACAAGTGAACTCCCCAGGGGAGCCTTTCCGCAGCCCCACATGCAACTGGACCCTCCGGGTTCGATTTTTCCGAGCAATCCTAAATATATACCTAGCCGGCTTGGGAGAAGACTGAAAACCTTGGCCCCAGAAAACGCGTTGCAAGCCCCTTTGGACCATGCAAAAGTGTCACCAAAGGAAGGCTTTGGGTACAAGTGAACTCCCCAGGGGAGCCTTTACGCAGCCCCACATGCAACTGGACCCTCCGGGTTCACTGTTTCCGAGCATCCCTAAACATAGCCCTATACAGCATCGAAGACGACTGAAAAATCAGGCCCCAGGAAATGCGTTGCGAGACCTTTTCGGCCATCCAAAAGTGCCCCCAAAGGAAGGCTTTGGGTACAAGAGAACTCCCCAGGGGAGCCTTTACGCAGCCCCACATGCAACTGGACCCTCGGGGTTCGCTGTTCCTGAGCAAATCTAAACATAGCCCTAGCCGTCATCGGAGAGAACTGAAAAATCAGGCCCCAGGAAATGCGTTGCGAGCCCGTTTGGACCATCCAAAAGTGCCCCCAAAGGTAGGCTTTGGGTACAAGAGAGCTCCCCAGGGGAGCCTTTACGCAGCCCCACATGCAACTGGACCCTCCGGGTTCACTGTTCCTGAGCAAAACTAAACGTAGCCCTAGCCGTCATCGGAGACAACTGAAAAATCAGGCCCCAGGAAATGCGTTGCGAGCCCTTTTCGTCCATCCAAAAGTGCCCCCAAAGTAAGGCTTTGGGTACAAATGAACTCCCCAGGGGAGCCATTACGCAGCCCCACATGAAACTGGACCCTCCGGGTTCGATTTTTCCGAGCAAACCTAAATATATCACTAGCCGGCATGGGAGAAGACTGAAAACCCGGGCCCCAGAAAACGCATTGCAAGCCCCTTTCGACCACCCAAAAGTATCAGCAAAGGAAGGCTTTGGGTACAAGTGAACTCCCCAGGGGAGCCTTTACGCAGCCCCACATGCAACTGGACCTCCGGGTTCGCTGTTTCCGAGCATCCCTAATCCTAGCCCTAGCCGGCATCGCAGACGAGTGAAAAATCAGGCCCCAGGAAATGCGTTCCGAGCCCTTTTCGCCCATCCAAAAGTGCCCCCAAAGGAAGGCTTTGGGTACAAGTGAACTCACCAGGGGAGCCTTTACGCAGCCCCACATGCAACTGGACCCTCCGGGTTCGATTTTTCCGAGCAAACCTAAATATATCACTAGCCGGCATGGGAGAAGACTGAAAACCCGTGCCCCAGAAAACGCGTTGCAAGCCCCTTTGGACCATCCAAAAGTATCACCAAAGGAAGGCTTTGGGTACAAGAGAACTCCCCAGGGGAGCCTTTACGCAGCCCCACATGCAACTGGACCCTTCGGGTTCGATTTTTCCGAGCATCCCTAAACATATCCCTCGCCGGCATAGAAGACGACTGAAAAATCAAGCCCCAGAAAATGCGTTGCGAGCCTCTTTGGACCATCCAAAAGTGCCCCCAAAGGAAGGCTTTGGGTACAAGTGAACTCCCTAGGGGAGCCTTTACGCAGCCCCACATGCAACTGGACCCTCCGGGATCGATGTTTCCGAGCATCCCTAAACATAGCCCTAGCCGGCATCGAAGTCGACTGAAAAATCAGACCCCAGGAAATGCGTTGCGAGCCCTTTTCGTCCATCCAAAAGTGCCCCCAAAGGAAGGCTTTGGGTACAAGTGAACTCCCCAGGGGAGCCTTTACGCAGCCCCACATGCAACTGGACCCTCCGGGTTCGCTGTTTCCGAGCATCCCTAAACATAGCCCTCGCCGGCATAGAAGACGACTGAAAAATCAAGCCGCAGGATATGCGTTGCAAGCCCTTTTCGCCCATCCAAAAGTTCCCCCAAAGGAAGGCTTTGGGTACAAGAGAATTCCACAGGGGAGCCTTTACGCAGCCCCACATGCAACTGGACCCTTCGGGTTCGATTTTTCCGAGCAACCCTAAATATATCCCTAGCCGGAATGGGAGAAGACTGAAAAACCGAGCCCCAGAAAAAGTGTTGCAAGCCCCTTTGGACCATCCAAAAGTGTCACCAAAGGAAGGCTTTGGGTACAAGTGAACTCCCCAGGGGAGCCTTTACGCAGCCCCACATGCAACTGGACCCTCCGGGTTCGATTTTTCCGAGCAATCCTAAATATATCCCTAGCCGGCTTGGGAGAAGACTGAAAACCTTGGCCCCAGAAAACGCGTTGCAAGCCCCTTTGGACCATTCAAAAGTGTCACCAAAGGAAGGCTTTGGGTACAAGTGAACTCCCCAGGGGAGCCTTTACGCAGCCCCACATGCAACTGGACCCTCCGGGTTCACTGTTTCCGAGCATCCCTAAACATAGCCCTAGCCGGCATCGAAGACGACTGAAGAATCAAGCCCCAGGAAATGCGTTGCGAGCCCTTTTCGCCCATCCAAAAGTGCCCCCAAAGGAAGGCTTTGGATACAAGTGAACTCCCCAGGGGAGCCTTTACGCAGCCCCACATGCAACTGGACCCTCCGGGTTCGCTGTTCCTGAGCAAACCTAAACATAGCCCTAGCCGGCATCGAAGACGACTGAAGAATCAAGCCCCAGGAAATGCGTTGGGAGCCCTTTTCGCCCATCCAAAAGTGCCCCCAAAGGAAGGCTTTGGGTACAAGAGAACTCCCCAGGGGAGCCTTTACGCAGCCCCACATGCAACTGGACCCTCGGGGTTCGCTGTTCCTGAGCAAATCTAAACATAGCCCTAGCCGTCATCGGAGAGAACTGAAAAATCAGGCCCCAGGAAATGCGTTGCGAGCCCCTTCGGACCATCCAAAAGTGTACGCAAAGGAAGGCTTTGGGTACAAGTGAACTCCCCAGGGGAGCCTTTACGCAGCCCCACATGCAACTGGACCCTCCAGGTTCACTGTTCCTGAGCAAAACTAAACGTAGCCCTAGCCGTCATCGGAGACGAGTGAAAAATCAGGCCCCAGGAAATGCGTTGCGAGCCCCTTTGGACCATCCAAAAGTGCCCCCAAAGGAAGGCTTTGGGTACAAGTGAACTCCCCAGGGGAGCCTTTACGCAGCCCCACATGCAACTGGACCCTCCAGGTTCACTGTTCCTGAGCAAAACTAAACGTAGCCCTAGCCGTCATCGGAGACGACTGAAAAATCAGGCCCCAGGAAATGCGTTCCGAGGCCTTTTCGCCCATCCAAAAGTGCCCCCAAAGGAAGGCTTTGGTTACAAGTGAACTCCCCAGGGGAGCCTTTACGCAGCCCCATATGCAACTGGACCCTCCGAGTTCGCTGTTTCCGAGCATCCCTAAACATATCCCTAGCAGTCATCGGAGACGACTGAAAAATCAAGCCCCAGGAAATGCGTTGCGAGCCCTTTTCGCCCATCCAAAAGTGCCCCCAAAGGAAGGCTTTGGGTACAAGAGAACTCCCCAGGGGAGCCTTTACGCAGCCCCACATGCAACTGGACCCTCCGGGTTCGCTGTTCATGAGCAAACCTAAACGTAGCCCTAGCCGTCATTGGAGACGACTGAAAAATCAGGCCCCAGGAAATGTGTTGCGAGCCCCTTTGGACCATCCAAAAGTGTACGCAAAGGAAGGCTTTGGGTACAAGTGATGTCCCCAGGGGAGCCTTTACGCAGCCCCACATGCAACTGGACCCTCCGGGTTCGCTGTTCCTGAGAAAACCTAAACATAGCCCTAGCCGGCATCGGAGAGAAGTGAAAAATCAGGCCCCAGGAAATGCGTTGCGAGCCCCTTTGGACCATCCAAAAGTGCCCCCAAAGGAAGGCTTTGGGTACAAGAGAACTCCCCAGGGGAGCCTTTACGCAGCCCCACATGCAACTGGACCCTCGGGGTTCGCTGTTCCTGAGCAAACCTAAACATTGCTCTAGCCGTCATCGGAGAGAAGTGAAAAATCAGGCCCCAGGAAATGCGTTGCGAGCCCCTTTGGACCATCCAAAAGTGCCCCCAAAGGAAGGCTTTGGGTACAAGTGAACTCCCCAGGGGAGCCTTTACGCAGCCCCACATGCAACTGGACCCTCCAAGTTCACTGTTCCAGAGCAAAACTAAACGTAGCCCTAGCCGTCATCGGAGACGACTGAAAAATCAGGCCCCAGGAAATGTGTTGCGAGCCCCTTCGGACCATCCAAAAGTGCCCCCAAAGGAAGGCTTTGGGTACAAGTGAACTCCCCAGGGGAGCCTTTACGCAGCCCCACATGCAACTGGACCCTCGGGGTTCGCTGTCCCTGAGCAAACCTAAAAGTAGCCCTGGCCGTCATCGGTGACAAGTGAAAAATCAGGCCCCAGGAAATGCGTTGCGAGCCCCTTTGGACCATCCAAAAGTGCCCCCAAAGGAAGGCTTTGGGTACAAGAGAGCTCCCCAGGGGAGCCTTTACGCAGCCCCACATGCAACTGGACCCTCCAGGTTCACTGTTCCTGAGCAAAACTAAACGTAGCCCTAGCCATCATCGGAGACGAATGAAAAATCAGGCCCCAGGAAATGCGTTCCGAGGCCTTTTCGCCCATCCAAATGTGCCCCCAAAGGAAGGCTTTGGGTACAAGTGAACTCCCCAGGGGAGCCTTTATGCAGTCCCACATGCAACTGGACCCTCGGGGTTCGCTGTTCCTGAGCAAACCTAAAAGTAGCCCTAGCCGTCATCGGAGACAAATGAAAAATCAGGCCCCAGGAAATGCGTTGCGAGCCCCTTCAGACCATCCAAAAGTGCCCCCAAAGGAAGGCTTTGGGTACAAGTGAACTCCCCAGGGGAGCCTTTACGCAGCCCCATATGCAACTGGACCCTCCGAGTTCGCTGTTTCCGAGCATCCCTAAACATATCCCTAGCAGTCATCGGAAACGACTGAAAAATCAAGCCCCAGGAAATGCGTTGGGAGCCCTTTTCGCCCATCCAAAAGTGCCCCCAAAGGAAGGCTTTGGGTACAAGAGAACTCCCCAGGGGAGCCTTTACGCAGCCCCACATGCAACTGGACCCTTCGGGTTCGCTGTTCATGAGCAAACCTAAACGTAGCCCTAGCCGTCATTGGAGACGACTGAAAAATCAGGCCCCAGGAAATGTGTTGCGAGCCCCTTTGGACCATCCAAAAGTGTACGCAAAGGAAGGCTTTGGGTACAAGTGATGTCCCCAGGGGAGCCTTTACGCAGCCCCACATGCAACTGGACCCTCCGGGTTCGCTGTTCCTGAGAAAACCTAAACATAGCCCTAGCCGGCATCGAAGACGACTGAAGAATCGAGCCCCAGGAAATGCGTTGCGGGCCCTTTTCGCCCATCCAAAAGTGCCCCCAAAGGAAGGCTTTGGGTACAAGAGAACTCCCCAGGGGAGCCTTTACGCAGCCCCACATGCAACTGGACCCTCGGGGTTCGCTGTTCCTGAGCAAACCTAAACATTGCTCTAGCCGTCATCGGAGAGAAGTGAAAAATCAGGCCCCAGGAAATGCGTTGCGAGCCCCTTTGGACCATCCAAAAGTGCCCCCAAAGGAAGGCTTTGGGTACAAGTGAACTCCCCAGGGGAGCCTTTACGCAGCCCCACATGCAACTGGACCCTCCAAGTTCACTGTTCCAGAGCAAAACTAAACGTAGCCCTAGCCGTCATCGGAGACGACTGAAAAATCTTGCCCCAGGAAATGCGTTGCGAGCCCCTTCGGACCATCCAAAAGTGCCCCCAAAGGAAGGCTTTGGGTACAAGTGAACTCCCCAGGGGAGCCTTTACGCAGCCCCACATGCAACTGGACCCTCGGGGTTCGCTGTCCCTGAGCAAACCTAAAAGTAGCCCTGGCCGTCATCGGTGACAAGTGAAAAATCAGGCCCCAGGAAATGCGTTGCGAGCCCCTTTGGACCATCCAAAAGTGCCCCCAAAGGAAGGCTTTGGGTACAAGAGAGCTCCCCAGGGGAGCCTTTACGCAGCCCCACATGCAACTGGACCCTCGGGGTTCGCTGTTCCTGAGCAAACCTAAAAGTAGCCCTAGCCGTCATCGGAGAGAAGTGAAAAATCAGGCCCCAGGAAATGCGTTGCGAGCCCCTTCGGACCATCCAAAAGTGCCCCCAAAGGAAGGCTTTGGGTACAAGAGAGCTCCCCAGGGGAGCCTTTACGCAGCCCCACATGCAACTGGACCCTCGGGGTTCGCTGTTCCTGAGCAAACCTAAAAGTAGCCCTAGCCGTCATCGGAGACAAATGAAAAATCAGGCCCCAGGAAATGCGTTGCGAGCCCCTTCAGACCATCCAAAAGTGCCCCCAAAGGAAGGCTTTGGGTACAAGTGAACTCCCCAGGGGAGCCTTTACGCAGCCCTATATGCAACTGGACCCTCCGAGTTCGCTGTTTCCGAGCATCCCTAAACATATCCCTGGCAGTCATCGGAAACGACTGAAAAATCAAGCCCCAGGAAATGCGTTGGGAGCCCTTTTCGCCCATCCAAAAGTGCCCCCAAAGGAAGGCTTTGGGTACAAGAGAACTCCCCAGGGGAGCCTTTACGCAGCCCCACATGCAACTGGACCCTTCGGGTTCGCTGTTCATGAGCAAACCTAAACGTAGCCCTAGCCGTCATTGGAGACGACTGAAAAATCAGGCCCCAGGAAATGTGTTGCGAGCCCCTTTGGACCATCCAAAAGTGTACGCAAAGGAAGGCTTTGGGTACAAGTGATGTCCCCAGGGGAGCCTTTACGCAGCCCCACATGCAACTGGACCCTCCGGGTTCGCTGTTCCTGAGAAAACCTAAACATAGCCCTAGCCGGCATCGAAGACGACTGAAGAATCGAGCCCCAGGAAATGCGTTGCGGGCCCTTTTCGCCCATCCAAAAGTGCCCCCAAAGGAAGGCTTTGGGTACAAGAGAACTCCCCAGGGGAGCCTTTACGCAGCCCCACATGCAACTGGACCCTCGGGGTTCGCTGTTCCTGAGCAAACCTAAACATTGCTCTAGCCGTCATCGGAGAGAAGTGAAAAATCAGGCCCCAGGAAATGCGTTGCGAGCCCCTTTGGACCATCCAAAAGTGCCCCCAAAGGAAGGCTTTGGGTACAAGTGAACTCCCCAGGGGAGCCTTTACGCAGCCCCACATGCAACTGGACCCTCCAAGTTCACTGTTCCAGAGCAAAACTAAACGTAGCCCTAGCCGTCATCGGAGACGACTGAAAAATCAGGCCCCAGGAAATGTGTTGCGAGCCCCTTCGGACCATCCAAAAGTGCCCCCAAAGGAAGGCTTTGGGTACAAGTGAACTCCCCAGGGGAGCCTTTACGCAGCCCCACATGCAACTGGACCCTCGGGGTTCGCTGTCCCTGAGCAAACCTAAAAGTAGCCCTGGCCGTCATCGGTGACAAGTGAAAAATCAGGCCCCAGGAAATGCGTTGCGAGCCCCTTTGGACCATCCAAAAGTGCCCCCAAAGGAAGGCTTTGGGTACAAGAGAGCTCCCCAGGGGAGCCTTTACGCAGCCCCACATGCAACTGGACCCTCGGGGTTCGCTGTTCCTGAGCAAACCTAAAAGTAGCCCTAGCCGTCATCGGAGAGAAGTGAAAAATCAGGCCCCAGGAAATGCGTTGCGAGCCCCTTCGGACCATCCAAAAGTGCCCCCAAAGGAAGGCTTTGGGTACAAGAGAGCTCCCCAGGGGAGCCTTTACGCAGCCCCACATGCAACTGGACCCTCGGGGTTCGCTGTTCCTGAGCAAACCTAAAAGTAGCCCTAGCCGTCATCGGAGAGAAGTGAAAAATCAGGCCCCATGAAATGCATTGCGAGCCCCTTTGGACCATACAAAAGTGCCCCCAAAGGAAGGCTTTGGGTACAAGTGAACTCCCCAGGGGAGCCTTTACGCAGCCCCACATGCAACTGGACCCTCCAGGTTCGCTGTTCCTGAGCAAAACTAAACGTAGCCCTAGCCGTCATCGGAGACGAATGAAAAATCAGGCCCCAGGAAATGCGTTCCGAGGCCTTTTCGCCCATACAAATGTGCCCCCAAAGGAAGGCTTTGGGTACAAGTGAACTCCCCAGGGGAGCCTTTATGCAGTCCCACATGCAACTGGACCCTCGGGGTTCGCTGTTCCTGAGCAAACCTAAAAGTAGCCCTAGCCGTCATCGGAGACAAATGAAAAATCAGGCCCCAGGAAATGCGTTGCGAGCCCCTTCAGACCATCCAAAAGTGCCCCCAAAGGAAGGCTTTGGGTACAAGTGAACTCCCCAGGGGAGCCTTTACGCAGCCCCATATGCAACTGGACCCTCCGAGTTCGCTGTTTCCGAGCATCCCTAAACATATCCCTAGCAGTCATCGGAGACGACTGAAAAATCAAGCCCCAGGAAATGCGTTGGGAGCCCTTTTCGCCCATCCAAAAGTGCCCCCAAAGGAAGGCTTTGGGTACAAGAGAACTCCCCAGGGGAGCCTTTACGCAGCCCCACATGCAACTGGACCCTTCGGGTTCGATTTTTCCGAGCAACCCTAAATATATCCCTAGCCGGCATGGGAGAAGACTGAAAACCCGGGCCCCAGAAAATGCGTTGCAAGCCCCTTTGGACCATCCAAAAGTGTCACCAAAGGAAGGCTTTTGGTACAAGTGAACTCCCCAGGGGAGCCTTTACGGAGCCCCACATGCAACTGGACCCTCCAGGTTCACTGTTCCTGAGCAAAACTAAACGTAGCCCTAGCCGTCATCGGAGACAAGTGAAAAATCAGGCCCCAGGAAATGCGTTGCGAGCCCCTTTGGACCATCCAAAAGTGCCCCCAAAGGAAGGCTTTGGGTACAAGAGAGCTCCCCAGGGGAGCCTTTACGCAGCCCCACATGCAACTGGACCCTCGGGGTTCCCTGTTCCTGAGCAAACCTAAAAGTAGCCCTAGCCGTCATCGGAGAGAAGTGAAAAATCAGGCCCCAGGAAATGCGTTGCGAGCCCCTTTGGACCATCCAAAAGTGCCCCCAAAGGAAGGCTTTGGGTACAAGTGAACTCCCCAGGGGAGCCTTTACGCAGCCCCACATGCAACTGGACCCTCCAGGTTCACTGTTCCTGAGCAAAACTAAACGTAGCCCTAGCCGTCATCGGAGACGACTGAAAAATCAGGCCCCAGGAAATGCGTTCCGAGGCCTTTTCGCCCATCCAAAAGTGCCCCCAAAGGAAGGCTTTGGTTACAAGTGAACTCCCCAGGGGAGCCTTTACGCAGCCCCATATGCAACTGGACCCTCCGAGTTCGCTGTTTCCGAGCATCCCTAAACATATCCCTAGCAGTCATCGGAGACGACTGAAAAATCAAGCCCCAGGAAATGCGTTGCGAGCCCTTTTCGCCCATCCAAAAGTGCCCCCAAAGGAAGGCTTTGGGTACAAGAGAACTCCCCAGGGGAGCCTTTACGCAGCCCCACATGCAACTGGACCCTTCGGGTTCGATTTTTCCGAGCAACCCTAAATATATCACTAGCCGGCATGGGAGAAGACTGAAAACCCGAGCCCCAGAAAATGCGTTGCAAGCCCCTTTGGACCATCCAAAAGTGTCACCAAAGGAAGGCTTTGGGTACAAGAGAACTCCCCAGGGGAGCCTTTACGCAGCCCCACATGCAACTGGACCCTCCGGGTTCGCTGTTCATGAGCAAACCTAAACGTAGCCGTAGCCGTCATTGGAGACGACTGAAAAATCAGGCCCCAGGAAATGTGTTGCGAGCCCCTTTGGACCATCCAAAAGTGTACGCAAAGGAAGGCTTTGGGTACAAGTGATCTCCCCAGGGGAGCCTTTACGCAGCCCCACATGCAACTGGACCCTCCGGGTTCGCTGTTCCTGAGAAAACCTAAACATAGCCCTAGCCGGCATCGAAGACGACTAAAGAATCGAGCCCCAGGAAATGCGTTGCGGGCCCTTTTCGCCCATCCAAAAGTGCCCCCAAAGGAAGGCTTTGGGTACAAGAGAACTCCCCAGGGGAGCCTTTACGCAGCCCCACATGCAACTGGACCCTCGGGGTTCGCTGTTCCTGAGCAAACCTAAAAGTAGCCCTAGCCGTCATCGGAGACAAATGAAAAATCAGGCCCCAGGAAATGCGTTGCGAGCCCCTTCAGACCATCCAAAAGTGCCCCCAAAGGAAGGCTTTGGGTACAAGTGAACTCCCCAGGGGAGCCTTTACGCAGCCCCTTATGCAACTGGACCCTCCGAGTTCGCTGTTTCCGAGCATCCCTAAACATAGCCCTAGCAGTCATCGGAGACGACTGAAAAATCAAGCCCCAGGAAATTCGTTGCGAGCCCTTTTCGCCCATCCAAAAGTGCCCCCAAAGGAAGGCTTTGGGTACATCTGAACTCCCCAGGGGAGCCTTTACGCAGCCCCACATGCAATTGACCCTTCGGGTTCGATTTTTCCGAGCAACCCTAAATATATCCCTAGCCGGCATGGGAGAAGACTGAAAACCCGAGCCCCAGAAAATGCGTTGCAAGCCCCTTTGGACCATCCAAAAGTGTCACCAAAGGAAGGCTTTGGGTACAAGAGAACTCCCCAGGGGAGCCTTTACGCAGCCCCACATGCAACTGGACCCTCCGGGTTCACTGTTCCTGAGCAAAACTAAACGTAGCCCTAGCCGTCATCGGAGACGACTGAAAAATCTTGCCCCAGGAAATGCGTTGCGAGCCCCTTCGGACCATCCAAAAGTGCCCCCAAAGGAAGGCTTTGGGTACAAGTGAACTCCCCAGGGGAGCCTTTACGCAGCCCCACATGCAACTGGACCCTCGGGGTTCGCTGTTCCTGAGCAAACCTAAACGTAGCCCTAGCCGTCATCGGAGACAAGTGAAAAATCAGGCCCCAGGAAATGCGTTGCGAGCCCCTTCGGACCATCCAAAAGTGCCCCCAAAGGAAGGCTTTGGGTACAAGAGAACTCCCCAGGGGAGCCTTTACGCAGCCCCACATGCAACTGGACCCTCCGGGTTCGCTGTTTCCGAGCATCCCTAAACATAGCCCTAGCCGGCATCAATGACGACTTAAAAATCAGGCCCCAGGAAATGCGTTGCGAGCCCCTTCGGACCATCCAAAAGTGCCCCCAAAGGAAGGCTTTGGGTACAAGTGAACTCCCCAGGGGAGCCTTTACGCAGCCCCACATGCAACTGGACCCTCCAGGTTCACTGTTCCTGAGCAAAACTAAACGTAGCCCTAGCCGTCATCGGAGACGACTGAAAAATCAGGCCCCAGGAAATGCGTTCCGAGGCCTTTTCGCCCATCCAAAAGTGCTCCCAAAGGAAGGCTTTGGGTACAAGTGAACTCCCCAGGGGAGCCTTTACGCAGCCCCATATGCAACTGGACCCTCCGAGTTCGCTGT
Source organism: Anas acuta (assembly GCF_963932015.1). Classification (NCBI taxonomy): domain Eukaryota; kingdom Metazoa; phylum Chordata; class Aves; order Anseriformes; family Anatidae; genus Anas; species Anas acuta. Next base: position 307,677 of record NW_027076169.1, on the reverse strand, counting down.
TTCCGAGCATCCCTAAACATATCCCTAGACGGCATCGGAGACGACTGAAAAATCAAGCCCCAGGAAATGCGTTGCGAGCCCTTTTCGCCCATCCAAAAGTGCCCCCAAAGGAAGGCTTTGGGTACAAGAGAACTCCCCAGGGGAGCCTTTACGCAGCCCCACATGCAACTGGACCCTTCGGGTTCGATTTTTCCGAGCAACCCTAAATATATCACTAGCCGGCATGGGAGAAGACTGAAAACCCGAGCCCCAGAAAATGCGTTGCAAGCCCCTTTGGACCATCCAAAAGTGTCACCAAAGGAAGGCTTTGGGTACAAGAGAACTCCCCAGGGGAGCCTTTACGCAGCCCCACATGCAACTGGACCCTCCGGGTTCGCTGTTCATGAGCAAAACTAAACGTAGCCCTAGCCGTCATCGGAGACGACTGAAAAATCAGGCCCCAGGAAATGCGTTCCGAGGCCTTTTCGCCCATCCAAAAGTGCCCCCAAAGGAAGGCTTTGGGTACAAGAGAGCTCCCCAGGGGAGCCTTTACGCAGCCCCATATGCAACTGGACCTTCCGAGTTCGCTGTTTCCGAGCATCCCTAAACATAGCCCTAGACGGCATCGGAGACGACTGAAAAATCAAGCCCCAGGAAATGCGTTGCGAGCCCTTTTCGCCCATCCAAAAGTGCCCCCAAAGGAAGGCTTTGGGTACAAGAGAACTCCCCAGGGGAGCCTTTACGCAGCACCACATGCAACTGGACCCTTCGGGTTCGATTTTTCCGAGCAACCCTAAATATATCCCTAGCCGGCATGGGAGAAGACTGAAAACCCGAGCCCCAGAAAATGCGTTGCAAGCCCCTTTGGACCATCCAAAAGTGTCACCAAAGGAAGGCTTTGGGTACAAGAGAACTCCCCAGGGGAGCCTTTACGCAGCCCCACATGCAACTGGACCCTCCGGGTTCGCTGTTTCCGAGCATCCCTAATCCTAGCCCTAGCCGGCATCGCAGACGAGTGAAAAATCAGGCCCCAGGAAATGCGTTCCGAGCCCTTTTCGCCCATCCAAAAGTGCCCCCAAAGGAAGGCTTTGGGTACAAGAGAACTCCCCAGGGGAGCCTTTACGCAGCCCCACATGCAACTGGACCCTTCGGGTTCGCTGTTTCCGAGCATCCCTAAACATAGCCCTAGCCGGCATCAATGACGACTGAAAAATCAGGCCCCAGGAAATGCGTTACGAGACCTTTTCGCCCATCCAAAAGTGCCCCCAAAGGAAGGCTTTGGGTACAAGTGAACTCACCAGGGGAGCCTTTACGCAGCCCCACATGCAACTGGACCCTCCGGGTTCGCTGTTTCCGAGCATCCCTAAACATAGCCCTAGCCGGCATCGATGACAACTGAAAAATCAGGCCCCAGGAAATGCGTTGCGAGCCCTTTTCGCCCATCCAAAAGTGCCCCCAAAGGAAGGCTTTGGATACAAGTGAACTCCCCAGGAGAGCCTTTACGCAGCCCCACATGCAACTGGACCCTCCGGGTTCGATTTTTCCGAGCAAACCTAAATATATCACTAGCCGGCATGGGAGAAGACTGAAAACCCGGGCCCCAGAAAACGCGTTGCAAGCCCCTTTGGACCATCCAAAAGTATCAGCAAAGGAAGGCTTTGGGTACAAGTGAACTCCCCAGGGGAGCCTTTACGCAGCCCCACATGCAACTGGACCCTCCGGGTTCGCTGTTTCCGAGCATCCCTAAACATAGCCCTCGCCGGCATAGAAGACGACTGAAAAATCAAGCCCCAGGAAATGCGTTGCAAGCCCTTTTCGCCCATCCAAAAGTTCCCCCAAAGGAAGGCTTTGGGTACAAGAGAATTCCACAGGGGAGCCTTTACGCAGCCCTACATGCAACTGGACCCTTCGGGTTCGATTTTTCCGAGCAACCCTAAATATATCCCTAGCCGGCATGTAGAAGACTGAAAACCCGAGCCCCACAAAAAGTGTTGCAAGCCCCTTTGGACCATCCAAAAGTGTCACCAAAGGAAGGCTTTGGGTACAAGTGAACTCCCCAGGGGAGCCTTTACGCAGCCCCACATGCAACTGGACCCTCCGGGTTCGCTGTTTCCGAGCATCCCTAAACATAGCCCTAGCCGGCATCGAAGACAAGTGAAAAATCAGGCCCCAGGAAATGCGTTGCGAGCCCCTTTGGACCATCCAAAAGTGCCCCCAAAGGAAGGCTTTGGTTACAATGATCTCCCCAGGGGAGCCTTTACGCAGCCCCACATGCAACTGGACCCTCCGGGTTCGCTGTTTCTGAGCATCCCTAAACATAGCCCTAGCCGGCATCGATGACAACTGAAAAATCAGGCCCCAGGAAATGCGTTGTTAGCCCTTTTCGCCCATCCAAAAGTGCCCCCAAAGGAAGGCTTTGGGTACAAGTGAACTCCCCAGGGGAGCCTTTACGCAGCCCCACATGCAACTGGACTCTCCGGGTTCAATGTTTCCGAGCATCCCTAAACATAGCCCTAGCCGGCATCGAAGTCGACTGAAAAATCAGACCCCAGGAAATGCGTTGCGAGCCCTTTTCGCCCATCCAAAAGTGCCCCCAAAGGAAGGCTTTGGGTACAAGTGAACTCCCCAGGGGAGCCTTTCCGCAGCCCCACATGCAACTGGACCCTCCGGGTTCGCTGTTTCCGAGCATCCCTAAACATAGCCCTAGCCGGCATCAATGACGACTGAAAAATCAGGCCCCAGGAAATGCGTTGCGAGCCCTTTTCGCCCATCCAAAAGGGCCCCCAAAGGAAGGCTTTGGGTACAAGTGAACTCCCCAGGGGAGCCTTTACGCAGCCCCACATGCAACTGGACCCTCCGGGTTCGTTGTTTCCGAGCATCCCTAAACATAGCCCTAGCAGGCATCGAAGACAAGTGAAAAATCAGGCCCCAGGAAATGCGTTGCGAGCCCCTTTGGACCATCCAAAAGTGCCCCCAAAGGAAGGCTTTGGTTACAAGTGATCTCCCCAGGGGAGCCTTTACGCAGCCCCACATGCAACTGGACCCTCCGGGTTCGCTGTTTCCGAGCATCCCTAAACATAGCCCTAGCCGGCATCGATGACAACTGAAAAATCAGGCCCCAGGAAATGCGTTTTGAGCCCTTTTCACCCATCCAAAAGTGCCCCCAAAGGAAGGCTTTGGTTACATGTGAACTCCCCAGGGGAGCCTTTACGCAGCCCCACATGCAACTGGACCCTCCGGGTTCGATGTTTCCGAGCATCCCTAATCCTAGCCCTAGCCGGCATCGAAGTCGACTGAAAAATCAGACCCCAGGAAATGCGTTGCGAGCCCTTTTCGCCCATCCAAAAGTGCCCCCAAAGGAAGGCTTTGGGTACAAGTGAACTCCCCAGGGGAGCCTTTACGCAGCCCCACATGCAACTGGACCCTCCGGGTTCGCTGTTTCCGAGCATCCCTAAACATAGCCCTAGCCGGCATCAATGACGACTGAAAAATCAGACCCCAGGAAATGCGTTCCGAGCCCTTTTCGCCCATCCAAAAGTGCCCCCAAAGGAAGGCTTTGGGTACAAGTGAACTCCCCAGGGGAGCCTTTCCGCAGCCCCACATGCAACTGGACTCTTCGGGTTCGCTGTTTCCGAGCATCCCTAATCCTAGCCCTAGCCGGCATCGCAGACGAGTGAAAAATCAGGCCCCAGGAAATGCGTTCCGAGCCCTTTTCGCCCATCCAAAAGTGCCCCCAAAGGAAGGCTTTGGGTACAAGAGAACTCCCCAGGGGAGCCTTTACGCAGCCCCACATGCAACTGGACCCTTCGGGTTCGCTGTTTCCGAGCATCCCTAAACATAGCCCTAGCCGGCATCGATGACAACTGAAAAATCAGGCCAAAGGAAATGCGTTGCGAGCCCTTTTCGCCCATCCAAAAGTGCCCCCAAAGGAAGGCTTTGGGTACAAGTGAACTCCCCAGGGGAGCCTTTACGCAGCCCCACATGCAACTGGACCCTCCGGGTTCGATGTTTCCGAGCATCCCTAAACATAGCCCTAGCCGGCATCGAAGTCGACTGAAAAATCAGACCCCAGGAAATGCGTTGCGAGCCCTTTTCGCCCATCCAAAAGTGCCCCCAAAGGAAGGCTTTGGGTACAAGTGAACTCCCCAGGGGAGCCTTTCCGCAGCCCCACATGCAACTGGACCCTCCGGGTTCGCTGTTTCCGAGCATCCCTAAACATAGCCCTAGCCGGCATCAATGACGACTGAAAAATCAGGCCCCAGGAAATGCGTTGCGAGCCCTTTTCGCCCATCCAAAAGGGCCCCCAAAGGAAGGCTTTGGGTACAAGTGAACTCCCCAGGGGAGCCTTTACGCAGCCCCACATGCAACTGGACCCTCCGGGTTCGCTGTTTCCGAGCATCCCTAAACCTAGCCCTAGCCGGCATCGCAGACGAGTGAAAAATCAGGCCCCAGGAAATGCGTTCCGAGCCCTTTTCGCCCATCCAAAAGTGCCCCCAAAGGAAGGCTTTGGGTACAAGAGAACTCCCCAGGGGAGCCTTTACGCAGCCCCACATGCAACTGGACCCTCCGGGTTCGCTGTTTCCGAGCATCCCTAAACATAGCCCTAGCCGGCATCAATGACGACTGAAAAATCAGGCCCCAGGAAATGCGTTACGAGACCTTTTCGCCAATTCAAAAGTGCCCCCAAAGGAAGGCTTTGGGTACAAGTGAACTCACCAGGGGAGCCTTTACGCAGCCCCACATGCAACTGGACCCTCCGGGTTCGCTGTTTCCGAGCATCCCTAAACATAGCCCTAGACGGCATCGATGACAACTGAAAAATCAGGCCCCAGGAAATGCGTTGCGAGCCCTTTTCGCCCATCCAAAAGTGCCCCCAAAGGAAGGCTTTGGGTACAAGTGAACTCCCCAGGAGAGCCTTTACGCAGCCCCACATGCAACTGGACCCTCCGGGTTCGATTTTTCCGAGCAAACCTAAATATATCACTAGCCGGCATGGGAGAAGACTGAAAACCCGGGCCCCAGAAAACGCGTTGCAAGCCCCTTTGGACCATCCAAAAGTATCAGCAAAGGAAGGCTTTGGGTACAAGTGAACTCCCCAGGGGAGCCTTTACGCAGCCCCACATGCAACTGGACCCTCCGGGTTCGCTGTTTCCGAGCATCCCTAAACATAGCCCTCGCCGGCATAGAAGACGACTGAAAAATCAGGCCCCAGGAAATGCGTTGCGAGCCCTTTTCGCCCATCCAAAAGTTCCCACAAAGGAAGGCATTGGGTACAAGAGAATTCCACAGGGGAGCCTTTACGCAGCCCCACATGCAACTGGACCCTCCGGCTTCGATTTTTCCGAGCAACCCTAAATATATCCCTAGCCAGCATGGGAGAAGACTGAAAACCCGAGCCCCACAAAAAGCGTTGCAAGCCACTTTGGACCATCCAAAAGTGTCACCAAAGGAAGGCTTTGGGTACAAGTGAACTCCCCAGGGGAGCCTTTACGCAGCCCCACATGCAACTGGACCCTCCGGGTTCGCTGTTTCCGAGCATCCCTAAACATAGCCCTAGCCGGCATCGAAGACAAGTGAAAAATCAGGCCCCAGGAAATGCGTTGCGAGCCCTTCGGACCATGCAAAAGTGTCACCAAAGGAAGGCTTTGGGTACAAGTGAACTCCCCAGGGGAGCCTTTACGCAGCCCCACATGCAACTGGACCCTCCGGGTTCGATTTTTCCAAGCAACCCTAAATATATCACTAGCCGGCATGGGAGAAGACTGAAAACCCGGGCCCCAGAAAACGCGTTGCGAGCCCCTTAGGACCATCCAAAAGTGTCACCAAAGGAAGGCTTTGGGTACAAGTGAACTCCCCAGGGGAGCCTTTACGCAGCCCCACATGCAACTGGACCCTCCGGGTTCGCTGTTTCCGAGCATCCCTAAACATAGCCCTAGCCGGCATCGAAGACAACTGAAAAATCAGGCCCCAGGAAATGCGTTGCGAGCCCCTTTGGACCATCCAAAAGTGCCCCCAAAGGAAGGTTTGGATACAAGTGAACTCCCCAGGGGAGCCTTTACGCAGCCCCACATGCAACTGGACCCTCCGGGTTCGATTTTTCCGAGCAACACTAAATATATCACTAGCCGGCATGGGAGAAGACTGAAAACCCGGGCCCCAGAAAACGCGTTGCAAGCCCCTTTGGACCATCCAAAAGTGTCACCAAAGGAAGGCTTTGGGTACAAGTGAACTCCCCAGGGGAGCCTTTACGCAGCCCCACATGCAACTGGACCCTCCGGGTTCGCTGTTTCCGAGCATCCCTAAACATAGCCCTAGCCGGCATCGAAGACAAGTGAAAAATCAGGACCCAGGAAATGTGTTGCGAGCCCCTTTGGACCATCCAAAAGTGCCCCCAAAGGAAGGCTTTGGGTACAAGTGATCTCCCCAGGGGAGCCTTTACGCAGCCCCACATGCAACTGGACCCTCCGGGTTCGCTGTTTCCGAGCATCCCTAAACATAGCCCTAGCCGGCATCGATGACAACTGAAAAATCAGACCCCAGGAAATGCGTTGCGAGCCCTTTTCGTCCATCCAAAAGTGCCCCCAAAGTAAGGCTTTATGTACAAATGAACTCCCCAGGGGAGCCATTACGCAGCCCCACATGCAACTGGACCCTCCGGGTTCGATTTTTCCGAGCAAACCTAAATATATCACTAGCCGGCATGGGAGAAGACTGAAAACCCGGGCCCCAGAAAACGCATTGCAAGCCCCTTTCGACCACCCAAAAGTATCACCAAAGGAAGGCTTTGGGTACAAGTGAACTCCCCAGGGGAGCCTTTACGCAGCCCCACATGCAACTGGACCTCCGGGTTCGCTGTTTCCGAGCATCCCTAATCCTAGCCCTAGCCGGCATCGCAGACGAGTGAAAAATCAGGCCCCAGGAAATGCGTTCCGAGCCCTTTTCGCCCATCCAAAAGTGCCCCCAAAGGAAGGCTTTGGGTACAAGTGAACTCCCCAGGGGAGCCTTTACGCAGCCCCACATGCAACTGGACCCTCCGGGTTCGATTTTTCCGAGCAAACCTAAATATATCACTAGCCGGCATGGGAGAAGACTGAAAACCCGTGCCCCAGAAAACGCGTTGCAAGCCCCTTTGGACCATCCAAAAGTATCACCAAAGGAAGGCTTTGGGTACAAGAGAACTCCCCAGGGGAGCCTTTACGCAGCCCCACATGCAACTGGACCCTCCGGGTTCGCTGTTTCCGAGCATCCCTAAACATAGCCCTCGCCGGCATAGAAGAAGACTGAAAAATCAAGCCCCAGAAAATGCGTTGCGAGCCTCTTTGGACCATCCAAAAGTGCCCCCAAAGGAAGGCTTTGGGTACAAGTGAACTCCCTAGGGGAGCCTTTACGCAGCCCCACATGCAACTGGACCCTCCGGGTTCGCTGTTTCCGAGCATCCCTAAACATATCCCTAGCCGGCATCGAAGTCGACTGAAAAATCAGACCCCAGGAAATGCGTTGCGAGCCCTTTTCGTCCATCCAAAAGTGCCCCCAAAGGAAGGCTTTGGGTACAAGTGAACTCCCCAGGGGAGCCTTTACGCAGCCCCACATGCAACTGGACCCTCCGGGTTCGCTGTTTCCGAGCATCCCTAAACATAGCCCTCGCCGGCATAGAAGACGACTGAAAAATCAAGCCCCAGGAAATGCGTTGCAAGCCCTTTTCGCCCATCCAAAAGTTCCCCCAAAGGAAGGCTTTGGGTACAAGAGAATTCCACAGGGGAGCCTTTACGCAGCCCCACATGCAACTGGACCCTTCGGGTTCGATTTTTCCGAGCAACCCTAAATATATCCCTAGCCGGCATGGGAGAAGACTGAAAAACCGAGCCCCAGAAAAAGTGTTGCAAGCCCCTTTGGACCATCCAAAAGTGTCACCAAAGGAAGGCTTTGGGTACAAGTGAACTCCCCAGGGGAGCCTTTACGCAGCCCCACATGCAACTGGACCCTCCGGGTTCGATTTTTCCGAGCAATCCTAAATATATCCCTAGCCGGCTTGGGAGAAGACTGAAAACCTTGGAACCAGAAAACGCGTTGCAAGCCCCTTTGGACCATGCAAAAGTGTCACCAAAGGAAGGCTTTGGGTACAAGTGAACTCCCCAGGGGAGCCTTTACGCAGCCCCACATGCAACTGGACCCTCCGGGTTCACTGTTTCCGAGCATCCCTAAACATAGCCCTAGCCGGCATCGAAGACGACTGAAGAATCAAGCCCCAGGAAATGCGTTGCGAGCCCTTTTCGCCCATCCAAAAGTGCCCCCAAAGGAAGGCTTTGGATACAAGTGAACTCCCCAGGGGAGCCTTTACGCAGCCCCACATGCAACTGGACCCTCCGGGTTCGCTGTTCCTGAGCAAACCTAAACATAGCCCTAGCCGGCATCGAAGACGACTGAAGAATCAAGCCCCAGGAAATGCGTTGCGAGCCCTTTTCGCCCATCCAAATGTGCCCCCAAAGGAAGGCTTTGGGTACAAGAGAACTCCCCAGGGGAGCCTTTACGCAGCCCCACATGCAACTGGACCCTCGGGGTTCGCTGTTCCTGAGCAAATCTAAACCTAGCCCTAGCCGTCATCGGAGAGAACTGAAAAATCAGGCCCCAGGAAATGCGTTGAGAGCCCCTTCGGACCATCCAAAAGTGTACGCAAAGGAAGGCTTTGGGTACAAGTGAACTCCCCAGGGGAGCCTTTACGCAGCCCCACATGCAACTGGACCCTCCAGGTTCACTGTTCCTGAGCAAAACTAAACGTAGCCCTAGCCGTCATCGGAGACGAGTGAAAAATCAGGCCCCAGGAAATGCGTTGCGAGCCCCTTTGGACCATCCAAAAGTGCCCCCAAAGGAAGGCTTTGGGTACAAGTGAACTCCCCAGGGGAGCCTTTACGCAGCCCCACATGCAACTGGACCCTCCAGGTTCACTGTTCCTGAGCAAAACTAAACGTAGCCCTAGCCGTCATCGGAGACGACTGAAAAATCAGGCCCCAGGAAATGCGTTCCGAGGCCTTTTCGCCCATCCAAAAGTGCCCCCAAAGGAAGGCTTTGGTTACAAGTGAACTCCCCAGGGGAGCCTTTACGCAGCCCCATATGCAACTGGACCTTCCGAGTTCGCTGTTTCCGAGCATCCCTAAACATATCCCTAGCAGTCATCGGAGACGACTGAAAAATCAAGCCCCAGGAAATGCGTTGCGAGCCCTTTTCGCCCATCCAAAAGTGCCCCCAAAGGAAGGCTTTGGGTACAAGAGAACTCCCCAGGGGAGCCTTTACGCAGCCCCACATGCAACTGGACCCTCCGGGTTCGCTGTTCATGAGCAAACCTAAACGTAGCCCTAGCCGTCATTGGAGACGACTGAAAAATCAGGCCCCAGGAAATGTGTTGCGAGCCCCTTTGGACCATCCAAAAGTGTACGCAAAGGAAGGCTTTGGGTACAAGTGATGTCCCCAGGGGAGCCTTTACGCAGCCCCACATGCAACTGGACCCTCCGGGTTCGCTGTTCCTGAGAAAACCTAAACATAGCCCTAGCCGGCATCGGAGAGAAGTGAAAAATCAGGCCCCAGGAAATGCGTTGCGAGCCCCTTTGGACCATCCAAAAGTGCCCCCAAAGGAAGGCTTTGGGTACAAGAGAACTCCCCAGGGGAGCCTTTACGCAGCCCCACATGCAACTGGACCCTCGGGGTTCGCTGTTCCTGAGCAAACCTAAACATTGCTCTAGCCGTCATCGGAGAGAAGTGAAAAATAAGGCCCCAGGAAATGCGTTGCGAGCCCCTTTGGACCATCCAAAAGTGCCCCCAAAGGAAGGCTTTGGGTACAAGTGAACTCCCCAGGGGAGCCTTTACGCAGCCCCACATGCAACTGGACCCTCCAAGTTCACTGTTCCAGAGCAAAACTAAACGTAGCCCTAGCCGTCATCGGAGACGACTGAAAAATCAGGCCCCAGGAAATGTGTTGCGAGCCCCTTCGGACCATCCAAAAGTGCCCCCAAAGGAAGGCTTTGGGTACAAGTGAACTCCCCAGGGGAGCCTTTACGCAGCCCCACATGCAACTGGACCCTCCGGGTTCACTGTTTCCGAGCATCCCTAAACATAGCCCTAGCCGGCATCGAAGACGACTGAAGAATCAAGCCCCAGGAAATGCGTTGCGAGCCCTTTTCGCCCATCCAAAAGTGCCCCCAAAGGAAGGCTTTGGATACAAGTGAACTCCCCAGGGGAGCCTTTACGCAGCCCCACATGCAACTGGACCCTCCGGGTTCGCTGTTCCTGAGCAAACCTAAACATAGCCCTAGCCGGCATCGAAGACGACTGAAGAATCAAGCCCCAGGAAATGCGTTGCGAGCCCTTTTCGCCCATCCAAAAGTGCCCCCAAAGGAAGGCTTTGGGTACAAGAGAACTCCCCAGGGGAGCCTTTACGCAGCCCCACATGCAACTGGACCCTCGGGGTTCGCTGTTCCTGAGCAAATCTAAACCTAGCCCTAGCCGTCATCGGAGAGAACTGAAAAATCAGGCCCCAGGAAATGCGTTGCGAGCCCCTTCGGACCATCCAAAAGTGTACGCAAAGGAAGGCTTTGGGTACAAGTGAACTCCCCAGGGGAGCCTTTACGCAGCCCCACATGCAACTGGACCCTCCAGGTTCACTGTTCCTGAGCAAAACTAAACGTAGCCCTAGCCGTCATCGGAGACGACTGAAAAATCAGGCCCCAGGAAATGCGTTCCGAGGCCTTTTCGCCCATCCAAAAGTGCCCCCAAAGGAAGGCTTTGGTTACAAGTGAACTCCCCAGGGGAGCCTTTACGCAGCCCCATATGCAACTGGACCCTCCGAGTTCGCTGTTTCCGAGCATCCCTAAACATATCCCTAGCAGTCATCGGAGACGACTGAAAAATCAAGCCCCAGGAAATGCGTTGCGAGCCCTTTTCGCCCATCCAAAAGTGCCCCCAAAGGAAGGCTTTGGGTACAAGAGAACTCCCCAGGGGAGCCTTTACGCAGCCCCACATGCAACTGGACCCTCCGGGTTCGCTGTTCATGAGCAAACCTAAACGTAGCCCTAGCCGTCATTGGAGACGACTGAAAAATCAGGCCCCAGGAAATGTGTTGCGAGCCCCTTTGGACCATCCAAAAGTGTACGCAAAGGAAGGCTTTGGGTACAAGTGATGTCCCCAGGGGAGCCTTTACGCAGCCCCACATGCAACTGGACCCTCCGGGTTCGCTGTTCCTGAGAAAACCTAAACATAGCCCTAGCCGGCATCGGAGAGAAGTGAAAAATCAGGCCCCAGGAAATGCGTTGCGAGCCCCTTTGGACCATCCAAAAGTGCCCCCAAAGGAAGGCTTTGGGTACAAGAGAACTCCCCAGGGGAGCCTTTACGCAGCCCCACATGCAACTGGACCCTCGGGGTTCGCTGTTCCTGAGCAAACCTAAACATTGCTCTAGCCGTCATCGGAGAGAAGTGAAAAATCAGGCCCCAGGAAATGCGTTGCGAGCCCCTTTGGACCATCCAAAAGTGCCCCCAAAGGAAGGCTTTGGGTACAAGTGAACTCCCCAGGGGAGCCTTTACGCAGCCCCACATGCAACTGGACCCTCCAAGTTCACTGTTCCAGAGCAAAACTAAACGTAGCCCTAGCCGTCATCGGAGACGACTGAAAAATCAGGCCCCAGGAAATGTGTTGCGAGCCCCTTCGGACCATCCAAAAGTGCCCCCAAAGGAAGGCTTTGGGTACAAGTGAACTCCCCAGGGGAGCCTTTACGCAGCCCCACATGCAACTGGACCCTCGGGGTTCGCTGTCCCTGAGCAAACCTAAAAGTAGCCCTGGCCGTCATCGGTGACAAGTGAAAAATCAGGCCCCAGGAAATGCGTTGCGAGCCCCTTTGGACCATCCAAAAGTGCCCCCAAAGGAAGGCTTTGGGTACAAGAGAGCTCCCCAGGGGAGCCTTTACGCAGCCCCACATGCAACTGGACCCTCGGGGTTCGCTGTTCCTGAGCAAACCTAAAAGTAGCCCTAGCTGTCATCGGAGAGAAGTGAAAAATCAGGCCCCAGGAAATGCGTTGCGAGCCCCTTCGGACCATCCAAAAGTGCCCCCAAAGGAAGGCTTTGGGTACAAGAGAGCTCCCCAGGGGAGCCTTTACGCAGCCCCACATGCAACTGGACCCTCGGGGTTCGCTGTTCCTGAGCAAACCTAAAAGTAGCCCTAGCCGTCATCGGAGAGAAGTGAAAAATCAGGCCCCAGGAAATGCGTTGCGAGCCCCTTTGGACCATACAAAAGTGCCCCCAAAGGAAGGCTTTGGGTACAAGTGAACTCCCCAGGGGAGCCTTTACGCAGCCCTACATGCAACTGGACCCTCCAGGTTCACTGTTCCTGAGCAAAACTAAACGTAGCCCTAGCCGTCATCGGTGACGAATGAAAAATCAGGCCCCAGGAAATGCGTTCCGAGGCCTTTTCGCCCATACAAATGTGCCCCCAAAGGAAGGCTTTGGGTACAAGTGAACTCCCCAGGGGAGCCTTTATGCAGTCCCACATGCAACTGGACCCTCGGGGTTCGCTGTTCCTGAGCAAACCTAAAAGTAGCCCTAGCCGTCATCGGAGACAAATGAAAAATCAGGCCCCAGGAAATGCGTTGCGAGCCCCTTCAGACCATCCAAAAGTGCCCCCAAAGGAAGGCTTTGGGTACAAGTGAACTCCCCAGGGGAGCCTTTACGCAGCCCCATATGCAACTGGACCCTCCGAGTTCGCTGTTTCCGAGCATCCCTAAACATATCCCTAGCAGTCATCGGAGACGACTGAAAAATCAAGCCCCAGGAAATGCGTTGGGAGCCCTTTTCGCCCATCCAAAAGTGCCCCCAAAGGAAGGCTTTGGGTACAAGAGAACTCCCCAGGGGAGCCTTTACGCAGCCCCACATGCAACTGGACCCTTCGGGTTCGATTTTTCCGAGCAACCCTAAATATTTCCCTAGCCGGCATGGGAGAAGACTGAAAACCCGGGCCCCAGAAAATGCGTTGCAAGCCCCTTTGGACCATCCAAAAGTGTCACCAAAGGAAGGCTTTTGGTACAAGTGAACTCCCCAGGGGAGCCTTTACGCAGCCCCACATGCAACTGGACCCTCCAGGTTCGCTGTTCCTGAGCAAAACTAAACGTAGCCCTAGCCGTCATCGGAGACAAGTGAAAAATCAGGCCCCAGGAAATGCGTTGCGAGCCCTTTTGGACCATCCAAAAGTGCCCCCAAAGGAAGGCTTTGGGTACAAGAGAGCTCCCCAGGGGAGCCTTTACGCAGCCCCACATGCAACTGGACCCTCGGGGTTCGCTGTTCCTGAGCAAACCTAAAAGTAGCCCTAGCCGTCATCGGAGAGAAGTGAAAAATCAGGCCCCAGGAAATGCGTTGCGAGCCCCTTTGGACCATCCAAAAGTGCCCCCAAAGGAAGGCTTTGGGTACAAGTGAACTCCCCAGGGGAGCCTTTACGCAGCCCCACATGCAACTGGACCCTCCAGGTTCACTGTTCCTGAGCAAAACTAAACGTAGCCCTAGCAGTCATCGGAGACGACTGAAAAATCAGGCCCCAGGAAATGCGTTCCGAGGCCTTTTCGCCCATCCAAAAGTGCCCCCAAAGGAAGGCTTTGGTTACAAGTGAACTCCCCAGGGGAGCCTTTACGCAGCCCCATATGCAACTGGACCCTCCGAGTTCGCTGTTTCCGAGCATCCCTAAACATATCCCTAGCAGTCATCGGAGACGACTGAAAAATCAAGCCCCAGGAAATGCGTTGCGAGCCCTTTTCGCCCATCCAAAAGTGCCCCCAAAGGAAGGCTTTGGGTACAAGAGAACTCCCCAGGGGAGCCTTTACGCAGCCCCACATGCAACTGGACCCTTCGGGTTCGATTTTTCCGAGCAACCCTAAATATATCCCTAGCCGGCATGGGAGAAGACTGAAAACCCGAGCCCCAGAAAATGCGTTGCAAGCCCCTTTGGACCATCCAAAAGTGTCACCAAAGGAAGGCTTTGGGTACAAGAGAACTCCCCAGGGGAGCCTTTACGCAGCCCCACATGCAACTGGACCCTCCGGGTTCACTGTTCCTGAGCAAAACTAAACGTAGCCCTAGCCGTCATCGGAGACGACTGAAAAATCTTGCCCCAGGAAATGCGTTGCGAGCCCCTTCGGACCATCCAAAAGTGCCCCCAAAGGAAGGCTTTGGGTACAAGTGAACTCCCCAGGGGAGCCTTTACGCAGCCCCACATGCAACTGGACCCTCGGGGTTCGCTGTTCCTGAGCAAACCTAAAAGTAGCCCTAGCCGTCATCGGAGACAAGTGAAAAATCAGGCCCCAGGAAATGCGTTGCGAGCCCCTTCGGACCATCCAAAAGTGCCCCCAAAGGAAGGCTTTGGGTACAAGAGAACTCCCCAGGGGAGCCTTTCCGCAGCCCCACATGCAACTGGACCCTCCGGGTTCGCTGTTTCCGAGCATCCCTAAACATAGCCCTAGCCGGCATCAATGACGACTTAAAAATCAGGCCCCAGGAAATGCGTTGCGAGCCCCTTCGGACCATCCAAAAGTGCCCCCAAAGGAAGGCTTTGGGTACAAGTGAACTCCCCAGGGGAGCCTTTACGCAGCCCCACATGCAACTGGACCCTCCAGGTTCACTGTTCCTGAGCAAAACTAAACGTAGCCCTAGCCGTCATCGGAGACGACTGAAAAATCAGGCCCCAGGAAATGCGTTCCGAGGCCTTTTCGCCCATCCAAAAGTGCCCCCAAAGGAAGGCTTTGGGTACAAGTGAACTCCCCAGGGGAGCCTTTACGCAGCCCCATATGCAACTGGACCCTCCGAGTTCGCTGTTTCCGAGCATCCCTAAACATATCCCTAGACGGCATCGGAGACGACTGAAAAATCAAGCCCCAGGAAATGCGTTGCGAGCCCTTTTCGCCCATCCAAAAGTGCCCCCAAAGGAAGGCTTTGGGTACAAGAGAACTCCCCAGGGGAGCCTTTACGCAGCCCCACATGCAACTGGACCCTTCGGGTTCGATTTTTCCGAGCAACGCTAAATATATCACTAGCCGGCATGGGAGAAGACTGAAAACCCGAGCCCCAGAAAATGCGTTGCAAGCCCCTTTGGACCATCCAAAAGTGTCACCAAAGGAAGGCTTTGGGTACAAGAGAACTCCCCAGGGGAGCCTTTACGCAGCCCCACATGCAACTGGACCCTCCGGGTTCGCTGTTCATGAGCAAAACTAAACGTAGCCCTAGCCGTCATCGGAGACGACTGAAAAATCAGGCCCCAGGAAATGCGTTCCGAGGCCTTTTCGCCCATCCAAAAGTGCCCCCAAAGGAAGGCTTTGGGTACAAGTGAACTCCCCAGGGGAGCCTTTACGCAGCCCCATATGCAACTGGACCTTCCGAGTTCGCTGTTTCCGAGCATCCCTAAACATATCCCTAGACGGCATCGGAGACGACTGAAAAATCAAGCCCCAGGAAATGCGTTGCGAGCCCTTTTCGCCCATCCAAAAGTGCCCCCAAAGGAAGGCTTTGGGTACAAGAGAACTCCCCAGGGGAGCCTTTACGCAGCACCACATGCAACTGGACCCTTCGGGTTCGATTTTTCCGAGCAACCCTAAATATATCCCTAGCCGGCATGGGAGAAGACTGAAAACCCGAGCCCCAGAAAATGCGTTGCAAGCCCCTTTGGACCATCCAAAAGTGTCACCAAAGGAAGGCTTTGGGTACAAGAGAACTCCCCAGGGGAGCCTTTACGCAGCCCCACATGCAACTGGACCCTCCGGGTTCGCTGTTCATGAGCAAACCTAAACGTAGCCCTAGCCGTCATTGGAAACGACTGAAAAATCAGGCCCCAGGAAATGTGTTACGAGCCCCTTTGGACCATCCAAAAGTGCCCCCAAAGGAAGGCTTTGGGTACAAGTGATCTCCCCAGGGGAGCCTTTACGCAGCCCCACATGCAACTGGACCCTCCGGGTTCGCTGTTCCTGAGCAAACCTAAACATAGCCCTAGCCGGCATCGAAGACGACTGAAGAATCAAGCCCCAGGAAATGCGTTGCGAGCCCTTTTCGCCCATCCAAAAGTGCCCCCAAAGGAAGGCTTTGGGTACAAGAGAACTCCCCAGGGGAGCCTTTACGCAGCCCCACATGCAACTGGACCCTCGGGGTTCGCTGTTCCTGAGCAAATCTAAACATATCCCTAGCCGTCATCGGAGAGAAGTGAAAAATCAGGCCCCAGGAAATGCGTTGCGAGCCCCTTTGGACCATCCAAAAGTGCCCCCAAAGGAAGGCTTTGGGTACAAGAGAGCTCCCCAGGGGAGCCTTTACGCAGTCCCACATGCAACTGGACCCTCGGGGTTCGCTGTTCCTGAGCAAACCTAAAAGTAGCCCTAGCCGTCATCGGAGAGAAGTGAAAAATCAGGCCCCAGGAAATGCGTTGCGAGCCCCTTTGGACCATCCAAAAGTGCCCCCAAAGGAAGGCTTTGGGTACAAGTGAACTCCCCAGGGGAGCCTTTACGCAGCCCCATATGAAACTGGACCCTCCGAGTTCGCTGTTTCCGAGCATCCCTAAACATATCCCTAGCAGTCATCGGAGACGACTGAAAAACCAAGCCCCAGGAAATGCGTTGCGAGCCCTTTTCGCCCATCCAAAAGTGCCCCCAAAGGAAGGCTTTGGGTACAAGAGAACTCCCCAGGGGAGCCTTTACGCAGCCCCACATGCAACTGGACCCTTCGGGTTCGATTTTTCCGAGCAACCCTAAATATATCCCTAGCCGGCATGGGAGAAGACTGAAAACCCGGGGCCCAGAAAATGCGTTGCAAGCCCCTTTGGAAAATCCAAAAGTGTCACCAAAGGAAGGCTTTGGGTACAAGAGAACTCCCCAGGGGAGCCTTTACGCAGCCCCACATGCAACTGGACCCTCCAGGTTCACTGTTCCTGAGCAAAACTAAACGTAGCCCTAGCCGTCATCGGAGACGACTGAAAAATCAGGCCCCAGGAAATGCGTTGCGAGCCCCTTCGGACCATCCAAAAGTGCCCCCAAAGGAAGGCTTTGGGTACAAGTGAACTCCCCAGGGGAGCCTTTACGCAGCCCCACATGCAACTGGACCCTCGGGGTTCGCTGTTCCTGAGCAAACCTAAAAGTAGCCCTAGCCGTCATCGGAGACAAGTGAAAAATCAGGCCCCAGGAAATGCGTTGCGAGCCCCTTTGGACCATCCAAAAGTGCCCCCAAAGGAAGGCTTTGGGTACAAGAGAGCTCCCCAGGGGAGCCTTTACGCAGCCCCACATGCAACTGGACCCTCCAGGTTCACTGTTCCTGAGCAAAACTAAACGTAGCCCTAGCAGTCATCGGAGACGACTGAAAAATCAAGCCCCAGGAAATGCGTTGCGAGCCCTTTTCGCGCATCCAAAAGTGCCCCCAAAGGAAGGCTTTGGGTACAAGAGAACTCCCCAGGGGAGCCTTTACGCAGCCCCACATGCAACTGGACCCTTCGGGTTCGATTTTTCCGAGCAACCCTAAATATATCCCTAGCCGGCATCGAAGACGACTGAAGAATCGAGCCCCAGGAAATGCGTTGCGGGCCCTTTTCGCCCATCCAAAAGTGCCCCCAAAGGAAGGCTTTGGGTACAAGAGAACTCCCCAGGGGAGCCTTTACGCAGCCCCACATGCAACTGGACCCTCGGGGTTCGCTGTTCCTGAGCAAACCTAAACATAGCTCTAGCCGTCATCGGAGAGAAGTGAAAAATCAGGCCCCAGGAAATGCGTTGCGAGCCCCTTCGGACCATCCAAAAGTGCCCCCAAAGGAAGGCTTTGAGTACAAGTGAACTCCCCAGGGGAGCCTTTACGCAGCCCCACATGCAACTGGACCCTCCAGGTTCACTGTTCCTGAGCAAAACTAAACGTAGCCCTAGCCGTCATCGGAGACGACTGAAAAATCAGGCCCCAGGAAATTCGTTGCGAGCCCCTTCGAACCATACAAAAGTGCCCCCAAAGGAAGGCTTTGGGTACAAGTGAACTCCCCAGGGGAGCCTTTACGCAGCCCCACATGCAACTGGAACCTCCGGGTTCGCTGTTTCCGAGCATCCCTAAACATAGCCCTAGCTGTCATCGGAGACGAGTGAAAAATCAGGCCCCAGGAAATGCGTTGCGAGCCCCTTCGGACCATCCAAAAGTGCCCCCAAAGGAAGGCTTTGGGTACAAGTGAACTCCCCAGGGGAGCCTTTACGCAGCCCCACATGCAACTGGACCCTCCGGGTTCGCTGTTTCCGAGCATCCCTAAATATAGCCCTAGCGGGCATCGAAGACGACTGAAAAATCAGGCCCCAGGAAATGCATTGCGAGCCCTTTTCGTCGATCCAAAAGTGCCCCCAAAGGAAGGCTTTGGGTACAAGTGAACTCCCCAGGGGAGCCTTTACGCAGCCCCACATGCAACTGGACCCTCCGGGTTCGCTGTTTCCGAGCATCCCTAAATATAGCCCTAGCCGGCATCGATGACGACTGAAAAATCAGGCCCCAGGAAATGCGTTGCGAGCCCCTTTGGACCATCCAAAAGTGCCCCCAAAGGAAGGCTTTGGGTACATCTGAACTCCCCAGGGGAGCCTTTACGCAGCCCCACATGCAACTAGACTCTCCGGGTTCGATTTTTCCGAGCAATCCTAAATATATCCCTAGCCGGCATGGGAGAAGACTGAAAACCCGGGCCCCAGAAAACGCGTTGCAAGCCCCTTTGGACCATCCAAAAGTGTCACCAAAGGAAGGCTTTGGGTACAAGTGAACTCCCCAGGGGAGCCTTTACGCAGCCCCACATGCAACTGGACCCTCCAGGTTCACTGTTCCTGAGCAAAACTAAACGTAGCCCTAGCCGTCATCGGAGACGACTGAAAAATCAGGCCCCAGGAAATGCGTTCCGAGGCCTTTTCGCCCATCCAAAAGTGCCCCCAAAGGAAGGCTTTGGTTACAAGTGAACTCCCCAGGGGAGCCTTTACGCAGCCCCATATGCAACTGGACCCTCCGAGTTCGCTGTTTCCGAGCATCCCTAAACATATCCCTAGACGGCATCGGAGACGACTGAAAAATCAAGCCCCAGGAAATGCGTTGCGAGCCCTTTTCGCCCATCCAAAAGTGCCCCCAAAGGAAGGCTTTGGGTACAAGAGAACTCCCCAGGGGAGCCTTTACGCAGCCCCACATGCAACTGGACCCTTCGGGTTCGATTTTTCCGAGCAACCCTAAATATATCACTAGCCGGCATGGGAGAAGACTGAAAACCCGAGCCCCAGAAAATGCGTTGCAAGCCCCTTTGGACCATCCAAAAGTGTCACCAAAGGAAGGCTTTGGGTACAAGAGAACTCCCCAGGGGAGCCTTTACGCAGCCCCACATGCAACTGGACCCTCCGGGTTCGCTGTTCATGAGCAAAACTAAACGTAGCCCTAGCCGTCATCGGAGACGACTGAAAAATCAGGCCCCAGGAAATGCGTTCCGAGGCCTTTTCGACCATCCAAAAGTGCCCCCAAAGGAAGGCTTTGGGTACAAGTGAACTCCCCAGGGGAGCCTTTACGCAGCCCCATATGCAACTGGACCTTCCGAGTTCGCTGTTTCCGAGCATCCCTAAACATATCCCTAGACGGCATCGGAGACGACTGAAAAATCAAGCCCCAGGAAATGCGTTGCGAGCCCTTTTCGCCCATCCAAAAGTGCCCCCAAAGGAAGGCTTTGGGTACAAGAGAACTCCCCAGGGGAGCCTTTACGCAGCCCCACATGCAACTGGACCCTTCGGGTTCGATTTTTCCGAGCAACCCTAAATATATCCCTAGCCGGCATGGGAGAAGACTGAAAACCCGGGCCCCAGAAAATGCGCTGCAAGCCCCTTTGGACCATCCAAAAGTGTCACCAAAGGAAGGCTTTGGGTACAAGAGAACTCCCCAGGGGAGCCTTTACGCAGCCCCACATGCAACTGGACCCTCCGGGTTCGCTGTTCATGAGCAAACCTAAACGTAGCCCTAGCCGTCATTGGAGACGACTGAAAAATCAGGCCCCAGGAAATGTGTTACGAGCCCCTTTGGACCATCCAAAAGTGTACGCAAAGGAAGGCTTTGGGTACAAGTGATCTCCCCAGGGGAGCCTTTACGCAGCCCCACATGCAACTGGACCCTCCGGGTTCGCTGTTCCTGAGCAAATCTAAACATAACCCTAGCCGGCATCGAAGACGACTGAAGAATCAAGCCCCAGGAAATGCGTTGCGAGCCCTTTTCGCCCATCCAAAAGTGCCCCCAAAGGAAGGCTTTGGGTACAAGAGAACTCCCCAGGGGAGCCTTTACGCAGCCCCACATGCAACTGGACCCTCGGGGTTCGCTGTTCCTGAGCAAATCTAAACATATCCCTAGCCGTCATCGGAGAGAAGTGAAAAATCAGGCCTCAGGAAATGCGTTGCGAGCCCCTTTGGACCATCCAAAAGTGCCCCCAAAGGAAGGCTTTGGGTACAAGAGAGCTCCCCAGGGGAGCCTTTACGCAGTCCCACATGCAACTGGACCCTCGGGGTTCGCTGTTCCTGAGCAAACCTAAAAGTAGCCCTAGCCGTCATCGGAGAGAAGTGAAAAATCAGGCCCCAGGAAATGCGTTGCGAGCCCCTTTGGACCATCCAAAAGTGCCCCCAAAGGAAGGCTTTGGGTACAAGTGAACTCCACAGGGGAGCCTTTACGCAGCCCCATATGAAACTGGACCCTTCGGGTTCGATTTTTCCGAGCAACCCTAAATATATCCCTAGCCGGCATGGGAGAAGACTGAAAACCCGGGCCCCAGAAAATGCGTTGCAAGCCCCTTTGGAAAATCCAAAAGTGTCACCAAAGGAAGGCTTTGGGTACAAGAGAACTCCCCAGGGGAGCCTTTACGCAGCCCCACATGCAACTGGACCCTCCAGGTTCACTGTTCCTGAGCAAAACTAAACGTATCCCTAGCCGTCATCGGAGACGACTGAAAAATCAGGCCCCAGGAAATGCGTTGCGAGCCCCTTCGGAACATCCAAAAGTGCCCCCAAAGGAAGGCTTTGGGTACAAGTGAACTCCCCAGGGGAGCCTTTACGCAGCCCCACATGCAACTGGACCCTCGGGGTTCGCTGTTCCTGAGCAAACCTAAAAGTAGCCCTAGCCGTCATCGGAGACAAGTGAAAAATCAGGCCCCAGGAAATGCGTTGCGAGCCCCTTTGGACCATCCAAAAGTGCCCCCAAAGGAAGGCTTTGGGTACAAGAGAGCTCCCCAGGGGAGCCTTTACGCAGCCCCACATGCAACTGGACCCTCCAGGTTCACTGTTCCTGAGCAAAACTAAACGTAGCCCTAGCCGTCATCGGAGACGACTGAAAAATCAGGCCCCAGGAAATGCGTTCCGAGGCCTTTTCGCCCATCCAAAAGTGCCCCCAAAAGAAGGCTTTGGGTACAAGTGAACTCCCCAGGGGAGCCTTTACGCAGCCCCATATGCAACTGGACCCTCCGAGTTCGCTGTTTCCGAGCATCCCTAAACATATCCCTAGCAGTCATCGGAGACGACTGAAAAATCAAGCCCCAGGAAATGCGTTGCGAGCCCTTTTCGCCCATCCAAAAGTGCCCCCAAAGGAAGGCTTTGGGTACAAGAGAACTCCCCAGGGGAGCCTTTACGCAGCCCCACATGCAACTAGACTCTCCGGGTTCGATTTTTCCGAGCAATCCTAAATATATCCCTAGCCGGCATGGGAGAAGACTGAAAACCCGGGCCCCAGAAAACGCGTTGCAAGCCCCTTTGGACCATCCAAAAGTGTCACCAAAGGAAGGCTTTGGGTACAAGTGAACTCCCCAGGGGAGCCTTTACGCAGCCCCACATGCAACTGGACCCTCCAGGTTCACTGTTCCTGAGCAAAACTAAACGTAGCCCTAGCCGTCATCGGAGACGACTGAAAAATCAGGCCCCAGGAAATGCGTTCCGAGGCCTTTTCGCCCATCCAAAAGTGCCCCCAAAGGAAGGCTTTGGTTACAAGTGAACTCCCCAGGGGAGCCTTTACGCAGCCCCATATGCAACTGGACCCTCCGAGTTCGCTGTTTCCGAGCATCCCTAAACATATCCCTAGACGGCATCGGAGACGACTGAAAAATCAAGCCCCAGGAAATGCGTTGCGAGCCCTTTTCGCCCATCCAAAAGTGCCCCCAAAGGAAGGCTTTGGGTACAAGAGAACTCCCCAGGGGAGCCTTTACGCAGCCCCACATGCAACTGGACCCTTCGGGTTCGATTTTTCCGAGCAACCCTAAATATATCACTGGCCGGCATGGGAGAAGACTGAAAACCCGAGCCCCAGAAAATGCGTTGCAAGCCCCTTTGGACCATCCAAAAGTGTCACCAAAGGAAGGCTTTGGGTACAAGAGAACTCCCCAGGGGAGCCTTTACGCAGCCCCACATGCAACTGGACCCTCCGGGTTCGCTGTTCATGAGCAAACCTAAACATAGCCGTAGCCGTCATTGGAGACGACTGAAAAATCAGGCCCCAGGAAATGTGTTGCGAGCCCCTTTGGACCATCCAAAAGTGTACGCAAAGGAAGGCTTTGGGTACAAGTGATCTCCCCAGGGGAGCCTTTACGCAGCCCCACATGCAACTGGACCCTCCGGATTCGCTGTTCCTGAGAAAACCTAAACATAGCCCTAGCCGGCATCGAAGACGACTAAAGAATCGAGCCCCAGGAAATGCGTTGCGGGCCCTTTTCGCCCATCCAAAAGTGCCCCCAAAGGAAGGCTTTGGGTACAAGAGAACTCCCCAGGGGAGCCTTTACGCAGCCCCTTATGCAACTGGACCCTCCGAGTTCGCTGTTTCCGAGCATCCCTAAACATAGCCCTAGCAGTCATCGGAGACGACTGAAAAATCAAGCCCCAGGAAATTCGTTGCGAGCCCTTTTCGCCCATCCAAAAGTGCCCCCAAAGGAAGGCTTTGGGTACAAGAGAACTCCCCAGGGGAGCCTTTACGCAGCCCCACATGCAACTTGACCCTTCGGGTTCGATTTTTCCGAGCAACCCTAAATATATCCCTAGCCGGCATGGGAGAAGACTGAAAACCCGAGCCCCAGAAAATGCGTTGAAAGCCCCTTTGGACCATCCAAAAGTGTCACCAAAGGAAGGCTTTGGGTACAAGAGAACTCCCCAGGGGAGCCTTTACGCAGCCCCACATGCAACTGGACCCTCGGGGTTCGCTGTTCCTGAGCAAACCTAAACATAGCTCTAGCCGTCATTGGAGAGAAGTGAAAAATCAGGCCCCAGGAAATGCGTTGCGAGCCCCTTCGGACCATCCAAAAGTGCCCCCAAAGGAAGGCTTTGAGTACAAGTGAACTCCCCAGGGGAGCCTTTACGCAGCCCCACATGCAACTGGACCCTCCAGGTTCACTGTTCCTGAGCAAAACTAAACGTAGCCCTAGCCGTCATCGGAGACGACTGAAAAATCAGGCCCCAGGAAATTCGTTGCGAGCCCCTTCGGACCATCCAAAAGTGCCCCCAAAGGAAGGCTTTGGGTACAAGTGAACTCCCCAGGGGAGCCTTTACGCAGCCCCACATGCAACTGGAACCTCCAGGTTCGCTGTTTCCGAGCATCCCTAAACATAGCCCTAGCCGTCATTGGAGACGAGTGAAAAATCAGGCCCCAGGAAATGCGTTGCGAGCCCCTTCGGACCATCCAAAAGTGCCCCCAAAGGAAGGCTTTGGGTACAAGTGAACTCCCCAGGGGAGCCTTTACGCAGCCCCACATGCAACTGGACCCTCCGGGTTCGCTGTTTCCGAGCATCCCTAAATATAGCCCTAGCCGGCATCAGTGACGACTGAAAAATCAGGCCCCAGGAAATGCGTTCCGAGCCCCTTTGGACCATCCAAAAGTGCCCCCAAAGGAAGGCTTTGGGTACAAGAGAACTCCCCAGGGGAGCCTTTACGCAGCCCTACATGCAACTGGACCCTTCGGGTTCGATTTTTCCGAGCAACCCTAAATATATCCCTAGCCGGCATGGGAGAAGACTGAAAACCCGGGCCCCAGAAAATGCGTTGCAAGCCCCTTTGGAAAATCCAAAAGTGTCACCAAAGGAAGGCTTTGGGTACAAGAGAACTCCCCAGGGGAGCCTTTACGCAGCCCCACATGCAACTGGACCCTCCAGGTTCACTGTTCCTGAGCAAAACTAAACGTAGCCCTAGCCGTCATCGGAGACGACTGAAAAATCAGGCCCCAGGAAATGCGTTGCGAGCCCCTTCGGACCATCCAAAAGTGCCCCCAAAGGAAGGCTTTGGGTACAAGTGAACTCCCCAGGGGAGCCTTTACGCAGCCCCACATGCAACTGGACCCTCGGGGTTCGCTGTTCCTGAGCAAACCTAAAAGTAGCCCTAGCCGTCATCGGAGACAAGTGAAAAATCAGGCCCCAGGAAATGCGTTGCGAGCCCCTTTGGACCATCCAAAAGTGCCCCCAAAGGAAGGCTTTGGGTACAAGAGAGCTCCCCAGGGGAGCCTTTACGCAGCCCCACATGCAACTGGACCCTCCAGGTTCACTGTTCCTGAGCAAAACTAAACGTAGCCCTAGCCGTCATCGGAGACGACTGAAAAATCAGGCCCCAGGAAATGCGTTCCGAGGCCTTTTCGCCCATCCAAAAGTGCCCCCAAAGGAAGGCTTTGGGTACAAGTGAACTCCCCAGGGGAGCCTTTACGCAGCCCCATATGCAACTGGACCTTCCGAGTTCGCTGTTTCCGAGCATCCCTAAACATATCCCTAGCAGTCATCGGAGACGACTGAAAAATCAAGCCCCAGGAAATGCGTTGCGAGCCCTTTTCGCCCATCCAAAAGTGCCCCCAAAGGAAGGCTTTGGGTACAAGAGAACTCCCCAGGGGAGCCTTTACGCAGCCCCACATGCAACTGGACCCTTCGGGTTCGATTTTTCCGAGCAACCCTAAATATATCCCTAGCCGGCATCGAAGACGACTGAAGAATCGAGCCCCAGGAAATGCGTTGCGGGCCCTTTTCGCCCATCCAAAAGTGCCCCCAAAGGAAGGCTTTGGGTACAAGAGAACTCCCCAGGGGAGCCTTTACGCAGCCCCACATGCAACTGGACCCTCGGGGTTCGCTGTTCCTGAGCAAACCTAAACATAGCTCTAGCCGTCATTGGAGAGAAGTGAAAAATCAGGCCCCAGGAAATGCGTTGCGAGCCCCTTCGGACCATCCAAAAGTGCCCCCAAAGGAAGGCTTTGAGTACAAGTGAACTCCCCAGGGGAGCCTTTACGCAGCCCCACATGCAACTGGACCCTCCAGGTTCACTGTTCCTGAGCAAAACTAAACGTAGCCCTAGCCGTCATCGGAGACGACTGAAAAATCAGGCCCCAGGAAATTCGTTGCGAGCCCCTTCGGACCATCCAAAAGTGCCCCCAAAGGAAGGCTTTGGGTACAAGTGAACTCCCCAGGGGAGCCTTTACGCAGCCCCACATGCAACTGGAACCTCCAGGTTCGCTGTTTCCGAGCATCCCTAAACATAGCCCTAGCCGTCATTGGAGACGAGTGAAAAATCAGGCCCCAGGAAATGCGTTGCGAGCCCCTTCGGACCATCCAAAAGTGCCCCCAAAGGAAGGCTTTGGGTACAAGTGAACTCCCCAGGGGAGCCTTTACGCAGCCCCACATGCAACTGGACCCTCCGGGTTCGCTGTTTCCGAGCATCCCTAAATATAGCCCTAGCCGGCATCGGTGACGACTGAAAAATCAGGCCCCAGGAAATGCGTTCCGAGCCCCTTTGGACCATCCAAAAGTGCCCCCAAAGGAAGGCTTTGGATACAAGTGAACTCCCCAGGGGAGCCTTTACGCAGCCCCACATGCAACTAGACTCTCCGGGTTCGATTTTTCCGAGCAATCCTAAATATATCCCTAGCCGGCATGGGAGAAGACTGAAAACCCGGGCCCCAGAAAACGCGTTGCAAGCCCCTTTGGACCATCCAAAAGTGTCACCACAGGAAGGCTTTGGGTACAAGTGAACTCCCCAGGGGAGCCTTTACGCAGCCCCACATGCAACTGGACCCTCCGGGTTCACTGTTCATGAGCAAACCTAAACGTAGCCCTAGCCGTCATCAGAGAGCACTGAAAAATCAGGCCCCAGGAAATGCGTTGCGAGCCCTTTTCGCCCATCCAAAAGTGCCCACAAAGGAAGGCTTTGGGTACAAGTGAACTCCCCAGGGGAGCCTTTACGCAGCCCCACATGCAACTGGACCCTCCGGGTTCGCTGTTTCCGAGCATCCCTAAACATAGCCCTAGACGGCATCGAAGACGACTGAAAAATCAAGCCCCAGGAAATGCGTTACGAGCCCTTTTCGCCCATCCAAAAAGGGCCCCCAAAGGAAGGCTTTGGGTACAACTGAACTCCCCAGGGGAGCCTTTACGCAGCCCCACATGCATCTGGACACTCCGGGTTCGCTGTTTCTGAGCATCCCTAAACATATTCCTAGCCGGCTTCGAAGACGACTGAAATATCAGGCCCCAGGAAATGCGTTGCGAGCCCTTTTCATCGATCCAAAAGTGCCCCCAAAGGAAGGCTTTGGGTACCAGTGAACTCCCAGGGGAGCCTTTACGCAGCCCCACATGCAACTGGACCCTCCGGGTTTGCTGTTTCCGAGCATCCCTAAACATAGCCCTAGCCGGCATCGAAGACGAATGAAAAATCAAGCCCCAGGAAATGCGTTGCGAGCCCTTTTCGCCCATCCAAAAGTGCCCCCAAAGGAAGGCTTTGGGTACAAGAGATCTCCCCAGGGGTGCATTTACG
Organism: Anas acuta; assembly: GCF_963932015.1. Taxonomy (NCBI): domain Eukaryota; kingdom Metazoa; phylum Chordata; class Aves; order Anseriformes; family Anatidae; genus Anas; species Anas acuta. Next base: position 280,929 of record NW_027076169.1, on the reverse strand, counting down.
CAGCCCCACATGCAACTGGACCCTTCGGGTTCGATTTTTCCGAGCAACCCTAAATATATCCCTAGCCGGCATGGGAGAAGACTGAAAACCCGTGCCCCAGAAATCGCGTTGCAAGCCCCTTTGGACCATCCAAAAGTGTCACCAAAGGAAGGCTTTGGGTACAAGAGAACTCCCCAGGGGAGCCTTTACGCAGCCCCACATGCAACTGGACCCTCCGGGTTCGCTGTTCATGAGAAAACCTTAACGTAGCCCTAGCCATCATCAAAGATGAGTGAAAAATCAGGCCCCAGGAAATGCTTTGCGAGCCCCTTTGGACCATCCAAAAGTGCCCCCAAAGGAAGGCTTTGGGTACAAGTGAACTCCCCAGGGGAGCCTTTACGCAGCCCCACATGCAACTGGACCCTCCGGGTTCGCTGTTTCCGAGCATCCCTCAACATAACCCTAGCCGGCATCGAAGACGACTGAAAAATAAGGCCCCAGTAAATGCGTTCCGAGCCCCTTTGGACCATCCAAAAGTGTCAACAAAGGAAGGCTTTGGGTACAAGTGAACTCCCCAGGGGAGCCTTTACGCAGCCCCACATGCAACTGGACCCTCCGGGTTCGCTGTTTCCAAGCATCCCTAAACGTAGCCCTAGCCGGCATCGAAGACGAGTGAAAAATCAGGCCCCAGGAAATACGTTGCGAGCCCTTTTCGTCGATCCAAAAGTGCCCCCAAAGGAAGGCTTTGGGTACAAGAGAACTCCCCAGGGGAGCCTTTACGCAGCCCCACATGCAACTGGACCCTTCGGTTTCGATTTTTCCGAGCAACCCTAAATATATCCCTAGCCGGCATGGGAGAAGACTGAAAACCCGGGCCCCAGAAAACGCGTTGCAAGCCCTTTTCGCCCATCCAAAAAGGCCCCCAAAGGAAGGCTTTGGGTACAAGTGAACTCCCCAGGGGAGCCTTTACGCAGCCCCACATGCAACTGGACCCTCCGGGTTCGCTTTTCCTGAGCAAACCTAAACGTAGCCCTAGCCGTCATCGGAGACGAGTGAAAAATCAGGCCCCAGGAAATGCGTTGCGAGCCCCTTTGGACCATCCAAAAGTGCCCCGAAAGGAAGGCTTTGGGTACATCTGAAGTTCCCAGGGGAGCCTTTACGCAGCCCTACATGCAACTGGACCCTCCGGGTTCACTGTTTCCGAGCAACCCTAAACGTACCCCTAGAAGTCATCGGAGACGAGTGAAAAATCAGGCCCCAGGAAATGCGTTGTGAACCCTTTCCGCCCATCCAAAAGTGCCCCCCTAAGGAAGGGTTTGGGTACAAGAGAACTCCCCAGGGGAGCCTTTACGCAGCCCCACATTCAACTGGACCCTCCGGATTCGCTGTTTCCGAGCATCCCTCAACATAGCCCTAGCAGTCATCGGAGACGGCTGAAAAATCAGGCCCCAGGAAGAGCGTTCCGATCCCCTTTGGACCATCCAAAAGTGTCACCAAAGGAAGGCTTTGGATACAAGTGAACTCCCCAGGGGAGCCTTTACGCAGCCCCACATGCAACTGGACCGTCCGGGTCCGATTTTTCGAAAAACCCTAAATATATCCCTAGCCGGCATGGGAGAAGACTGAAAACCTGGGCCCCAGAAAACGCGTTGCTAGCGTCTTTGGACCATCCAAAAGTGCCCCCAAAGGAAGGCTTTGGGTACAAGTGAACTCCCCAGGGGAGCCTTTACGCAGCCCCATATGCAACTGGACCCTCCGAGTTCGCTGTTTCCGAGCATCCCTAAACATAGCCCTAGCAGTCATCGGAGACGACTGAAAAATCAGGCCCCAGGAAATGCGTTCCGAGCCCCTTTGGACCATCCAAAAGTGTCCCCAAAGGAAGGCTTTTGGTACAAGTGAACTCCCCAGGGGAGCCTTTACGCAGCCCCACATGCAACTGGACCCTCCGGGTTCGCTGTTTCCGAGCATCCCTCAACATAGCCCTAGCCGTCATAGGAGACGACTGAAAAATCAGGCCCCAGGAAATGCCTTGCGAGCCCTTTTCGCCCATCCAAAAGTGTCACGAAAGAAAGGCTTTGGGTACAAGTGATCTCCGCAGGGGAGCCTTTACGCAGCCCCACATGCAACTGGACCCTCCGGGTTCGCTGTTCCTGAGCAAACCTAAACCTAGCCCTGGCCGTCATCGGAGACAAGTGAAAAATCAGGACCCAGGAAATGCGTTGCAAGCCACTTTGGACCATCCAAAAGTGCCCCCAAAAGAAGGCTTTGGGTACAAGTGAACTCCCCAGGGGAGCCTTTACGCAGCCCCACATGCAAATGGACCCTCCGTGTTCGCTGTTCCTGAGCAAATCTAAACGTAGCCCTAGCCGTCATCGCAGACGACTGAAAAATCAGGACCCAGGAAATGCGTTGCGAGCCCATTTGGACCATCCAAAAGTGCCCCCAAAGGAAGGCTTTGGGTACAAGTGAACTCCCCAGGGGAGCCTTTACGCAGCCCCACATGCAACTGGACCCTCCGGGTTCGCTTTTCCTGAGCAAACCTAAACGTAGCCCTAGCCGTCATCGGAGACGAGTGAAAAATCAGGCCCCAGGAAATGCGTTGCGAGCCCCTTTGGACCATCCAAAAGTGCCCCGAAAGGAAGGCTTTGGGTACATCTGAAGTTCCCAGGGGAGCCTTTACGCAGCCCCACATGCAACTGGACCCTCCGGGTTCACTGTTTCCGAGCAACCCTAAACGTACCCCTAGAAGTCATCGGAGACGAGTGAAAAATCAGGCCCCAGGAAATGCGTTGTGAACCCTTTCCGCCCATCCAAAAGTGCCCCCCTAAGGAAGGGTTTGGGTACAAGAGAACTCCCCAGGGGAGCCTTTACGCAGCCCCACATTCAACTGGACCCTCCGGATTCGCTGTTTCCGAGCATCCCTCAACATAGCCCTAGCAGTCATCGGAGACGGCTGAAAAATCAGGCCCCAGGAAGAGCGTTCCGATCCCCTTTGGACCATCCAAAAGTGTCACCAAAGGAAGGCTTTGGATACAAGTGAACTCCCCAGGGGAGCCTTTACGCAGCCCCACATGCAACTGGACCGTCCGGGTCCGATTTTTCGAAAAACCCTAAATATATCCCTAGCCGGCATGGGAGAAGACTGAAAACCTGGGCCCCAGAAAACGCGTTGCTAGCGTCTTTGGACCATCCAAAAGTGCCCCCAAAGGAAGGCTTTGGGTACAAGTGAACTCCCCAGGGGAGCCTTTACGCAGCCCCATATGCAACTGGACCCTCCGAGTTCGCTGTTTCCGAGCATCCCTAAACATAGCCCTAGCCGTCATAGGAGACGACTGAAAAATCAGGCCCCAGGAAATGCCTTGCGAGCCCTTTTCGCCCATCCAAAAGTGTCACGAAAGAAAGGCTTTGGGTACAAGTGATCTCCGCAGGGGAGCCTTTACGCAGCCCCACATGCAACTGGACCCTCCGGGTTCGCTGTTCCTGAGCAAACCTAAACCTAGCCCTGGCCGTCATCGGAGACAAGTGAAAAATCAGGACCCAGGAAATGCGTTGCAAGCCACTTTGGACCATCCAAAAGTGCCCCCAAAAGAAGGCTTTGGGTACAAGTGAACTCCCCAGGGGAGCCTTTACGCAGCCCCACATGCAAATGGACCCTCCGTGTTCGCTGTTCCTGAGCAAATCTAAACGTAGCCCTAGCCGTCATCGCAGACGACTGAAAAATCAGGACCCAGGAAATGCGTTGCGAGCCCATTTGGACCATCCAAAAGTGCCCCCAAAGGAAGGCTTTGGGTACATCTGAAGTTCCCAGGGGAGCCTTTACGCAGCCCCACATGCAACTGGACCCTTCGGGTTCGATTTTTCCGAGCAACCCTAAATATATCACTAGCCAGCATGGGAGAAGACTGAAAACCCGGGCCCCAGAAAGCGCGTTGCAAGCCCCTTTGAACCATCCAAAAGTGTCACCAAAGGAAGGCTTTGGATACAAGTGAACTCCCCAGGGGAGCCTTTACGCAGCCCGACATGCAACTGGAAAGTCCGGGTTCGATTTTTCGAAAAAACCTAAATATATCCCTAGCTGGCATGGGAGAAGACTGAAAACCCGGGCCCCAGAAAACGCGTTGCAAGCCCCTTTGGACCATCCAAAAGTGTCACCAAAGGAAGGCTTTGGGTACAAGTGAACTCCCCAGGGGAGCCTTTACGCAGCCCCACATGCAACTGGACCCTCCGGGTTCGCTGTTCATGAGCAAACCTAAACGTAGCCCTAGCCGTCATCGGAGACGAGTGAAAAATCAGGCCCCAGGAAATGCGTTCCGAGGCCTTTTCGCCCATCCAAATGTGCCCCCAAAGGAAGGCTTTGGGTACAAGAGAATTCCCCAGGGGAGCCTTTATGCGGCCCCACATGCAACTGGACCCTCCGGGTTCGATATTTCCGAGCATCCCTAAACATAACCCTTGCCGGCATGGGAGAAGACTGAAAACCCGGGCCCCAGAAAACGCGTTGCTAGCCCCATTGGACCATCCAAAAGTGTCACCAAAGGAAGGCTTTTGGTACAAGTGAACTCCCCAGGGGAGCCTTTACGCAGCCCCATATGCAACTGGACCCTCCGAGTTCGCTGTTTCCGAGCATCCCTAAACATAGCCCTAGCAGTCATCGGAGACGACTGAAAAATCAGGACCCAGGAAATGCGTTCCGAGCCCCTTTGGACCATCCAAAAGTGTCACCAAAGGAAGGCTTTGGGTACAAGTGATCTCCCCAGGGGAGCTTTTACGCAGCCCCACATGCAAATGGACCCTCCGTGTTCGCTGTTCCTGAGCAAATCTAAACGTAGCCCTAGCCGTCATCGCATAAGACTGAAAAATCAGGACCCAGGAAATGCGTTGCGAGCCCATTTGGACCATCCAAAAGTGCCCCCAAAGGAAGGCTTTGGGTACATCTGAAGTTCCCAGGGGAGCCTTTACGCAGAGCCACATGCAACTGGACCCTCCGGGTTCGCTGTTTCCGAGCATCCCTAAATATAACCCTAGCGGGCATCGATGACGACTGAAAAATCAGGCCCCAGGAAATGCGTTGCGAGCCACTTTGGACCATCCAAAAGTGCCCCCAAAGGAAGGCTTTGGGTACAAGAGAACTCCCCAGGGGAGCCTTACGCAGCCCCACATGCAACTGGACCCTCCGGGTTCGCTGTTCATGAGCAAACCTTAACGTAGCCCTAGCCATCATCGGAGACGACTGAAAAATCAGGCCCCAGGAAATGTGTTCCGAGCCCCTTTGGACCATCCAAAAGTGCCCCCAAAGGAAGGCTTTGTGTACAAATGAACTCCCCAGGGGAGCCTTTACGCAGCCCCACATGCAACTGGACCCTCCGGGTTCACTGTTCATGAGCAAACCTAAACGTAGCACTAGCCGTCATCAGAGACCACTGAAAAATCAGGCCCCAGGAAATGCGTTCTGAGTACTTTTCGCCCATCCAAAAGTGCCCCCAAAGGAAGGCTTTGGGTACAAGTGAACTCCCCAGGGGAGCCTTTACGCAGCCCCATATGCAACTGGACCCTCCGGGTTCGTTGTTTCCGAGCAACCCTAAACCTAGCCCTACCAGTCATCGGAGACGAGTGAAAAATCAGGCCCCAGGAAATGCGTTGCGAGCCCCTTTGGACCATCCAAAAGTGTCATCAAAGGAAGGCTTTGGGTACAAGTGAACTCCCCAGGGGAGCCTTTACGCAGCCCCACATGCAACTGGACCCTCCGGGTTCGCTGTTTCCGAGCATCCCTAAACATATTCCTAGCCGGCATCAAAGACGACTGAAAAATCAGGCCCCAGGAAATGCGTTGCGAGCCCTTTTCGCCCATCCAAAAGTGCCCCCAAAGGAAGGCTTTGGGTACAAGAGAACTCCCCAGGGGAGCCTTTACGCAGCCCCACATGCAACTGGACCCTTCGGGTTCGATTTTTCCGAGCAACCCTAAATATATGCCTAGCCGGCATGGGAGAATACTGAAAAACTGGGCCCCAGAAAACGCGTTGCAAGCCTCTTTGGACCATCCAAAAGTGTCACCAAAGGAAGGCTTTGGGTACAAGTGACCTCCCCAGGGGAGCCTTTACGCAGCCCTACATGCAACTGGAACCTCCGGGTTCGCTGTTTCCGAGCATCCCTAAACATAGCCCTAGCCGGCATCGAAGACGATTGAAAAATCAAGCCCCAGGAAATGCGTTGCGAGCCCTTTTCGCCCATCCAAAAGTGCCCCCTAAGGAAGGCTTTGGGTACAAGTGAACTCCCCAGGGGAGCCTTTACGCAGCCCCACATGCAACTGGACCCTCCGGGTTCACTGTTCATGAGCAAACCTAAACGTAGCCCTAGCCGTCATCGGAGACCACTGAAAAATCAGGCCCCAGGAAATGCGTTCCGAGCCCTTTTCGCCCATCCAAAAGTGCCCCAAAAGGAAGGCTTTGGGTACAAGTGAACTCCCCAGGGGAGCCTTTACGCAGCCCCACATGCAACTGGACCCTCCCGGTTCGCTGTTCCTGAGGAAACCTAAACGTAGCCCTAGCCGTCATCGGACACGAGTGAAAAATCAGGCCCCAGGAAATGCATTGCAAGCCCGTGTCTCCCATCCAAATGTGCCCCCGATGGAAGGCTTTGGGTACAAGAGAACTCCCCAGGGGAGCCTTTACGCAGCCCCACATGCAACTGGACCCTCGGGGTTCGCTGTTTCCGAGCATACCTAAACATAGCCCTAGACGGCATCGAAGACGACTGAAAAATCAGGCCCCAGGAAATGCGTTGCGAGCCCTTTTCGTCGATCCAAAAGTGCCCCCAAAGGAAGGCTTTGGGTACAAGTGAACTCCCCAGGGGAGCCTTTACGCAGCCCCACATGCAACTGGACCCTCCGGGTTCGCTGTTTCCGAGCATCCCTAAACATAGCCCTAGCCGGCATCGAAGACGACTGAAAAATCAGGCCCCAGGAAATGCGTTACGAGCCCTTTTCGCCCATCCAAAAAGGGCCCCCAAAGGAAGGCTTTGGGTACAAGTGAACTCCCCAGGGGAGCCTTTACGCAGCCCCACATGCAACTGGACCCTTCGGGTTCGCTGTTTCCGAGAATCCCTAAACATAGCCATAGCCGGCATCGAAGACGAATGAAAAATCAGGCCCCAGGAAATGCGATCCGAGCCCTTTTCGCCCATCCAAAAAGGGCCCCCAAAGGAAGGCTTTGGGTACAAGTGAACTCCCCAGGGGAGCCTTTACGCAGCCCCACATGCAACTGGACACTCCGGGTTCGCTGTTTCTGAGCATCCCTAAACATAGCCCTAGCCGGCTTCGAAGACGACTGAAAAATCAGGCCCCAGGAAATGCGTTCCGAGCCCTTTTCGCCTATGCAAAAGTGCCCCCAAAGGAAGGCTTTGGGTACAAGTGATCTCCCCAGGGGAGCCTTTACGCAGCCCCACATGCAACTGGACCCTCCGGCTTCGATTTTTCCGAGCAACCCTAAATATATCCCTAGCCGGCATGGGAGAAGACTGAAAACCCTTGCCCCAGAAAACGCGTTGCAACCCCCTTTGGACCATCCAAAAGTGTCACCAAAGGAAGGCTTTGGGTACAAGAGAACTCCCCAGGGGAGCCTTTACACAGCCCCACATGCAACTGGACCCTCCGGGTTCGCTGTTCATGAGCAAACCTTAACGTAGCCCTAGCCATCATCGGAGACGACTGAAAAATCAGGCCCCAGGAAATGCGTTCCGAGCCCCTTTGGACCATCCAAAAGTGCCCCCAAAGGAAGGCTTTGTGTACAAGTGAACTCCCCAGGGGAGCCTTTACGCAGCCCCACATGCAACTGGACCCTCCGGGTTCGCTGTTTCCGAACAAGCCTAAATATATCACTAGCCGGCATGGGAGAAGACTGAAAAACCTGGCCCCAGAAAACGCGTTGCAAGCCCCTTTGGATAATCCAAAAGTGTCATCAAAGGAAGGCTTTGGGTACAAGTGAACTCCCCAGGGGAGCCTTTACGCAGCTCACATGCAACTGGCCCCTCCGGGTTCGCTGTTTCCGAGCATCCCTATACATAGCCCTAGCCGGCATAGAAGACGACTGAAAAATCAGGCCCCAGGAAATGCCTTGCGAGCCCTTTTCGTCGATCCAAAAGTGCGCCCAAAGGAAGGCTTTGGGTACAAGAGAACTCCCCAGGGGAGCCTTTACGCAGCCCCACATGCAACTGGACCCTTCGGTTTCGATTTTTCCGAGCAACCCTAAATATATCCCTAGCCGGCATGGGAGAAGACTGAAAACCCGGGCCCCAGAAAACGCGTTGCAAGCCCCTTTGGACCATCCAAAAGTGTCACCAAAGGAAGGCTTTGGGTACAAGAGAACTCCCCAGGGGAGCCTTTACGCAGCCCCACATGCAACTGGACCCTCCGGGTTCGCTGTTCCTGAGCAAACCTAAAAGTAGCCCTGGCCGTCATCGGAGACGACTGAAAAATCAGGCCCCAGGAAATGCGTTGCAAGCCCCTTTGGACCATCCAAAAGTGCCCCCAAAGGAAGGCTTTGGGTAAAAGTGAACTCCCCAGGGGACTCTTTACGCAGCCCCATATGCAACTGGACCCTCCGAGTTCGCTGTTTCCGAGCATCCCTCAACATATCCCTAGCAGGCATAGGAGACGACTGAAAACCCTGGCCCCAGAAAGCGCGTTGCAAGCCCCTTTGGACCATCCAAAAGTGTCACCAAAGGAAGGCTTTGGGTACAAGAGAACTCCCCAGGGGAGCCTTTACGCAGCCCCACATGCAACTGGACCCTCCGGGTTCGATTTTTCGAAAAACCCTAAATATATCCGTAGCCGGAATGGGAGAAGACTGAAAACCCGGGCGCCAGAAAACGCGTTGCAAGCCCCTTTGGACCATCCAAAAGTGCCCCCAAAGGAAGGCTTTGGGTACAAGTGAACTCCCCAGGGGAGCCTTTACGCAGCCCCACATGCAACTGGACCCTCCGGGTTCGCTGTTCATGAGCAAACCTAAACGTAGCCCTAGCCGTCATCGGAGACGAGTGAAAAATCACGCCCCAGGAAATGCGTTCCGAGACCTTTTCGCCCATCCAAATGTGCCCTCAAAGGAAGGCTTTGGGTACAAGAGAATTCCCCAGGGGAGCCTTTATGCGGCCCCACATGCAACTGGACCCTCCGGGTTCGATATTTCCGAGCATCCCTAAACAAAACCCTTGCCGGCATGGGAGAAGACTGAAAACCCGGGCCCCAGAAAACGCGTTGCTAGCCCCTTTGGACCATCCAAAAGTGTCACCAAAGGAAGGCTTTTGGTACAAGTGAACTCCCCAGGGGAGCCTTTACGCAGCCCCATATGCAACTGGACCCTCCGAGTTCGCTGTTTCCGAGCATCCCTAAACATAGCCCTAGCAGTCATCGGAGACGACTGAAAAATCAGGCCCCAGGAAATGCGTTCCGAGCCGTTTTCGCCCATCCAAAAGTGTCACCAAAGGAAGGCTTTGGGTACAAGTGAACTCCCCAGGGGAGCCTTTACGCAGCCCCACATGCAACTGGACCCTCCGGGTTCGCTGTTTCTGAGCATCCCTATACATAGCCCTAGCCGTCATAGGAGACGACTGAAAAATCAGGCCCCAGGAAATGCGTTGCGAGCCCTTTTCGCCCATCCAAAAGTGTCACCAAAGGAAGGCTTTGGGTACAAGTGATCTCCCCAGGGGAGCCTTTACGCAGCCCCACATGCAAATGGACCCTCCGTGTTCGCTGTTCCTGAGCAAATCTAAACGTAGCCCTAGCCGTCATCGCATAAGACTGAAAAATCAGGACCCAGGAAATGCGTTGCGAGCCCATTTGGACCATCCAAAAGTGCCCCCAAAGGAAGGCTTAGGGTACATCTGAAGTTCCCAAGGGAGCCTTTACGCAGCCCCACATGCAACTGGACCCTCCGGGTTCGATTTTTCCGAGCAACACTAAATATATCACTAGCCAGCATGGGAGAAGACTGAAAACCCGGGCCCCAGAAAACGCGTTGCAAGCCCCTTTGGACAATCCAAAAGTGTCACCAAAGGAAGGCTTTGGGTACAAGTGAACTCCCCAGGGGAGCCTTTACGCAGCCCCACATGCAACTGGACCCTCCGGTTTGGCTGTTTCTGAGCATCCCTAAACATAGCCCTAGCCGGCATCGAAGACGAATGAAAAATCAGGCCCCAGGAAATGTGTTGCGAGCCCCTTTGGACCATCCAAAAGTGTCACGAATGGAAGGCTTTGGGTAAAAGAGAACTCCCCAGGGGAGACTTTATGCAGCCCCACATGCAACTGGACCCTTCGGGTTCGATTTTTCCGAGCAACCCTATATATATCCCTAGCCGGCATGGGAGAAGACTGAAAACCCGGGCCCCAGAAAACGCGTTGTAAGCCCCTTTGGACCATCCAAAAGTGTCACCAAAGGAAGGCTTTGGGTACAAGAGAACTCCCCAGGGGAGCCTTTACGCAGCCCCACATGCAACTGGACCCTCGGGTTCGCTGTTCATGAGCAAACCTAAACGTAGCCCTGGCCGTCATCGGAGACGACTGAAAAATCAGGCCCCAGGAAATGCGTTGCGACCTCCTTTGGAACATCTAAAAGTGCCCCCAAAGGAAGGCTTTGGGTACAAGTGAACTCCCCAGGGGAGCCTTTACGCAGCCCCACATGGAACTGGACCCTCTGGGTTCGCTGTTCCTGAGCAAACCTAAAAGTAGCCCTAGCCGTCATCGGAGACGACTGAAAAATCAGGCCCCAGGAAATGCGTTGCGAGCCCCTTTGGACCATCCAAAAGTGCCCCCAAAGGAAGGCTTTGGGTACAAGAGAACTCCCCAGGGGAGCCTTTACGCAGCCCCACATGCAACTGGACCCTCCGGGTTCACAGTTTCCGAGCAACCCTAAACGTACCCCTAGAAGTCATCGGAGACGAGTGAAAAATCAGGCCCCAGGAAATGCGTTGCGAGCCCTTTTCGCCCATCCAAAAGTGCCCCCAAAGGAAGGCTTTGGGTACAAGAGAACTCCCCAGGGGAGCCTTTACGCAGCCCCACATGCAACTGGACCCTCCGGGTTCGCTGTTTCTGAGCATCCCTAAACATAGCCCTAGCCGGCATAGAAGAAAACTGAAAAATCAGGCCCCAGGAAATGCGTTGCGAGCCCTTTTCGCCCATCTAAGAGTGCCCCCAAAAGTAAGGCTTTGGGTACAAGTGAACTCCCCAGGGGAGCCTTTACGCAGCCCCACATGCAACTGGACCCTCCGGGTTCGCTGTTTCCGAGCATCCCTATACATAACCCTAGCCGTCATCGAAGACGACTGAAAAATCAGGCCCCAGGAAATGCGTTGCGAGCCCTTTTCGTCGATCCAAAAGTGACCCCAAAGGAAGGCTTTGGGTACAAGTGAACTCCCCAGGGGAGCCTTTACGCAGCCCCACATGCAACTGGATCCTCCGCGTTCGCTGTTTCCGAGCATCCCTAAACATAACCCTAGCCGGCATCGAAGACGACTGAAAAATCAGGCCCCAGGAAATGCGTTGCAAAACCCTTTGGACCATCCAAAAGTGTCACCAAAGGAAGGCTTTGGGTACAAGTGAACTCCCCAGGGGAGCCTTTACGCAGCCCCACATGCAACTGGACCTTCCGGGTTCGCTGTTCCTGAGCAAACCGAAATGTAGCCCTGGCCGTCATCGCAGATGTGTGAAAAATCAGGCCCCAGGAAATGCGTTGCGAGGCCTTTTCGCCCATCCAAATGTGCCCCCAAAAAAAGACTTTGGGTACAAGAGAACTCCCCAAGGGAGCCTTTACGCAGCCCCACATGCAACTGGACCCTCCGGGTTCGCTGTTTTCGAGCATCCCTAAACATAGCCCTAGCCGGCATCGAAGACGACTGAAAAATCAGGCCCCAGGAAATGCGTTGCGAGCCCTTTTCGTCGATCCAAAAGTGCCCCCAAAGGAAGGCTTTGGGTACAAGAGAACTCCCCAGGGGAGCCTTTACGCAGCCCCACATGCAACTGGACCCTCCGGGTTCGCTGTTCCTGAGCAAAACTAAACGTAGCCCTAGCCATCATCGCAGACGAGTGAAAAATCAGGCCCCAGGAAATGCGTTGCAAGCCCCTTTGGACCATCCAAAAGTGCCCCCAAAGGAAGGCTTTGGGTACATCTGAAGTTCCCAGGGGAGCCTTTACGCAGCCCCACATGCAACTGGACCCTCCGAGTTCGCTGTTTCCGAGCATCCCTAAACATAGCCCTAGCAGTCATCGGAGATGACTGAAAAATCAGGCCCCAGGAAATGCGTTCCGAGGCCTTTTCGCCCATCCAAAAGTGTCACCAAAGGAAGGCTTTGGATACAAGAGAACTCCCCAGGGGAGCCTTTACGCAGCCCCACATGCAACTGGACCGTCCGGGTTCGATTTTTCGAACAACCCTAAATATATCCCTAGCCGGCATGGGAGAAGACTGAAAACCCGGGCCACAGAAAACGCGTTGCAAGCCCCTTTGGACCATCCAAAAGTGTCACCAAAGGAAGGCTTTGGGTGCAAGTGAACTCCCCAGGGGAGCCTTTACGCAGCCCCACATGCAACTGGACCCTTCGGGTTCGATTTTTCTGAGCATCCCTAAACATAACCCTATCCGGCATCGAAGACGAATGAAAAATCAGGCCCCAGGAAATGTGTTGCGAGCCCCTTTGGACCATCCAAAAGTGTCACCAAAGGAAGGCTTTGGGTACAAGAGAACTCCCCAGGGGAGCCTTTACGCAGCCCCACATGCAACTGGACCCTCCGGGTTCGCTGTTCATGAGCAAACCTAAACGTAGCACTAGCCGTCATCGGAGACGACTGAAAAATCAGGCCCCAGGAAATGCGTTGCGAGCCCTTTTTGCCCATCCAAAAGTGCCCCCAAAGGAAGGCTTTGGGTACAAGTGAACTCCCCAGGGGAGCCTTTACGCAGCCCCACATGCAACTGGACCCTCCGGGTTCGCTGATTCCGAGCATCCCTAAACACAGCCCTAGCCGGCATCGATGACGACTGAAAAATCAGGCCCCAGGAAATGCGTTGCGAGCCCTTTTCGCCCATCCAAAAGTGCCCCCAAAGGAAGGCTTTGGGTACAAGTGAACTCCCCAGGGGAGCCTTTACGCAGCCCCACATGCAACTGGACCCTCCGGGTTCGAGTTTTCCGAGCAAAACTAAATATATCACTAGCCGGCATGGGAGAAGACTGAAACCCCGGGCCACAGAAAACGCGTTGCAAGCCCCTTTGGACCATCCAAAAGTGTCACCAAAGGAAGGCTTTGGGTGCAAGTGAACTCCCCAGGGGAGCATTTACGCAGCCCCACATGCAACTGGACCCTTCGGGTTCGATTTTTCTGAGCATCCCTAAACATAACCCTATCCGGCATCGAAGACGACTGAAAAATCAGGCCCCAGGAAATGTGTTGCGAGCCCCTTTGGACCATCCAAAAGTGTCACCAAAGGAAGGCTTTGGGTACAAGAGAACTCCCCAGGGGAGCCTTTACGCAGCCCCACATGCAACTGGACCCTCCGGGTTCGCTGTTCATGAGCAAACCTAAACGTAGCACTAGCCGTCATCGGAGACGACTGAAAAATCAGGCCCCAGGAAATGCGTTGCGAGCCCTTTTTGCCCATCCAAAAGTGCCCCCAAAGGAAGGCTTTGGGTACAAGTGAACTCCCCAGGGGAGCCTTTACGCAGCCCCACATGCAACTGGACCCTCCGGGTTCGCTGATTCCGAGCATCCCTAAACACAGCCCTAGCCGGCATCGATGACGACTGAAAAATCAGGCCCCAGGAAATGCGTTGCGAGCCCTTTTCGCCCATCCAAAAGTGCCCCCAAAGGAAGGCTTTGGGTACAAGTGAACTCCCCAGGGGAGCCTTTACGCAGCCCCACATGCAACTGGACCCTCCGGGTTCGAGTTTTCCGAGCAAAACTAAATATATCACTAGCCGGCATGGGAGAAGACTGAAAACCCGGGCCCCAGAAAACGCGTTGCAAGACCCTTTGGACCATCCAAAAGTGTCACCAAAGGAAGGCTTTGGGTACAAGAGAACTCCCCAGGGGAGCCTTTACGCAGCCCCACATGCAACTGGACCCTCCGCGTTCGCTGTTTCCGAGCATCCCTATACATAACCATAGCCGTCATCGAAGACGACTGAAAAATCAGGCCCCAGGAAATGCGTTGCGAGCCCTTTTCGTCGATCCAAAAGTGACCCCAAAGGAAGGCTTTGGGTACAAGAGAACTCCCCAGGGGAGCCTTTACGCAGCCCCACATGCAACTGGATCCTCCGCGTTCGCTGTTTCCGAGCATCCCTAAACATAACCCTAGCCGGCATCGAAGACGACTGAAAAATCAGGCCCCAGGAAATGCGTTGCAAAACCCTTTGGACCATCCAAAAGTGTCACCAAAGGAAGGCTTTGGGTACAAGTGAACTCCCCAGGGGAGCCTTTACGCAGCCCCACATGCAACTGGACCTTCCGGGTTCGCTGTTCCTGAGCAAACCGAAATGTAGCCCTGGCCGTCATCGCAGATGTGTGAAAAATCAGGCCCCAGGAAATGCGTTGCGAGGCCTTTTCGCCCATCCAAATGTGCCCCCAAAAAAAGACTTTGGGTACAAGAGAACTCCCCAAGGGAGCCTTTACGCAGCCCCACATGCAACTGGACCCTCCGGGTTCGCTGTTTTCGAGCATCCCTAAACATAGCCCTAGCCGGCATCGAAGACGACTGAAAAATCAGGCCCCAGGAAATGCGTTGCGAGCCCTTTTCGTCGATCCAAAAGTGCCCCCAAAGGAAGGCTTTGGGTACAAGAGAACTCCCCAGGGGAGCCTTTACGCAGCCCCACATGCAACTGGACCCTCCGGGTTCGCTGTTCCTGAGCAAAACTAAACGTAGCCCTAGCCATCATCGCAGACGAGTGAAAAATCAGGCCCCAGGAAATGCGTTGCAAGCCCCTTTGGACCATCCAAAAGTGCCCCCAAAGGAAGGCTTTGGGTACATCTGAAGTTCCCAGGGGAGCCTTTACGCAGCCCCACATGCAACTGGACCCTCCGAGTTCGCTGTTTCCGAGCATCCCTAAACATAGCCCTAGCAGTCATCGGAGATGACTGAAAAATCAGGCCCCAGGAAATGCGTTCCGAGGCCTTTTCGCCCATCCAAAAGTGTCACCAAAGGAAGGCTTTGGATACAAGAGAACTCCCCAGGGGAGCCTTTACGCAGCCCCACATGCAACTGGACCGTCCGGGTTCGATTTTTCGAACAACCCTAAATATATCCCTAGCCGGCATGGGAGAAGACTGAAAACCCGGGCCACAGAAAACGCGTTGCAAGCCCCTTTGGACCATCCAAAAGTGTCACCAAAGGAAGGCTTTGGGTGCAAGTGAACTCCCCAGGGGAGCCTTTACGCAGCCCCACATGCAACTGGACCCTTCGGGTTCGATTTTTCTGAGCATCCCTAAACATAACCCTATCCGGCATCGAAGACGAATGAAAAATCAGGCCCCAGGAAATGTGTTGCGAGCCCCTTTGGACCATCCAAAAGTGTCACCAAAGGAAGGCTTTGGGTACAAGAGAACTCCCCAGGGGAGCCTTTACGCAGCCCCACATGCAACTGGACCCTCCGGGTTCGCTGTTCATGAGCAAACCTAAACGTAGCACTAGCCGTCATCGGAGACGACTGAAAAATCAGGCCCCAGGAAATGCGTTGCGAGCCCTTTTTGCCCATCCAAAAGTGCCCCCAAAGGAAGGCTTTGGGTACAAGTGAACTCCCCAGGGGAGCCTTTACGCAGCCCCACATGCAACTGGACCCTCCGGGTTCGCTGATTCCGAGCATCCCTAAACACAGCCCTAGCCGGCATCGATGACGACTGAAAAATCAGGCCCCAGGAAATGCGTTGCGAGCCCTTTTCGCCCATCCAAAAGTGCCCCCAAAGGAAGGCTTTGGGTACAAGTGAACTCCCCAGGGGAGCCTTTACGCAGCCCCACATGCAACTGGACCCTCCGGGTTCGAGTTTTCCGAGCAAAACTAAATATATCACTAGCCGGCATGGGAGAAGACTGAAACCCCGGGCCACAGAAAACGCGTTGCAAGCCCCTTTGGACCATCCAAAAGTGTCACCAAAGGAAGGCTTTGGGTGCAAGTGAACTCCCCAGGGGAGCATTTACGCAGCCCCACATGCAACTGGACCCTTCGGGTTCGATTTTTCTGAGCATCCCTAAACATAACCCTATCCGGCATCGAAGACGACTGAAAAATCAGGCCCCAGGAAATGTGTTGCGAGCCCCTTTGGACCATCCAAAAGTGTCACCAAAGGAAGGCTTTGGGTACAAGAGAACTCCCCAGGGGAGCCTTTACGCAGCCCCACATGCAACTGGACCCTCCGGGTTCGCTGTTCATGAGCAAACCTAAACGTAGCACTAGCCGTCATCGGAGACGACTGAAAAATCAGGCCCCAGGAAATGCGTTGCGAGCCCTTTTTGCCCATCCAAAAGTGCCCCCAAAGGAAGGCTTTGGGTACAAGTGAACTCCCCAGGGGAGCCTTTACGCAGCCCCACATGCAACTGGACCCTCCGGGTTCGCTGATTCCGAGCATCCCTAAACACAGCCCTAGCCGGCATCGATGACGACTGAAAAATCAGGCCCCAGGAAATGCGTTGCGAGCCCTTTTCGCCCATCCAAAAGTGCCCCCAAAGGAAGGCTTTGGGTACAAGTGAACTCCCCAGGGGAGCCTTTACGCAGCCCCACATGCAACTGGACCCTCCGGGTTCGAGTTTTCCGAGCAAAACTAAATATATCACTAGCCGGCATGGGAGAAGACTGAAAACCCGGGCCCCAGAAAACGCGTTGCAAGACCCTTTGGACCATCCAAAAGTGTCACCAAAGGAAGGCTTTGGGTACAAGAGAACTCCCCAGGGGAGCCTTTACGCAGCCCCACATGCAACTGGACCCTCCGCGTTCGCTGTTTCCGAGCATCCCTATACATAACCATAGCCGTCATCGAAGACGACTGAAAAATCAGGCCCCAGGAAATGCGTTGCGAGCCCTTTTCGTCGATCCAAAAGTGACCCCAAAGGAAGGCTTTGGGTACAAGAGAACTCCCCAGGGGAGCCTTTACGCAGCCCCACATGCAACTGGATCCTCCGCGTTCGCTGTTTCCGAGCATCCCTAAACATAACCCTAGCCGGCATCGAAGACGACTGAAAAATCAGGCCCCAGGAAATGCGTTGCAAAACCCTTTGGACCATCCAAAAGTGTCACCAAAGGAAGGCTTTGGGTACAAGTGAACTCCCCAGGGGAGCCTTTACGCAGCCCCACATGCAACTGGACCTTCCGGGTTCGCTGTTCCTGAGCAAACCGAAATGTAGCCCTGGCCGTCATCGCAGATGTGTGAAAAATCAGGCCCCAGGAAATGCGTTGCGAGGCCTTTTCGCCCATCCAAATGTGCCCCCAAAAAAAGACTTTGGGTACAAGAGAACTCCCCAAGGGAGCCTTTACGCAGCCCCACATGCAACTGGACCCTCCGGGTTCGCTGTTTTCGAGCATCCCTAAACATAGCCCTAGCCGGCATCGAAGACGACTGAAAAATCAGGCCCCAGGAAATGCGTTGCGAGCCCTTTTCGTCGATCCAAAAGTGCCCCCAAAGGAAGGCTTTGGGTACAAGAGAACTCCCCAGGGGAGCCTTTACGCAGCCCCACATGCAACTGGACCCTTCGGGTTCGATTTTTCCGAGCAACCCTAAATATCTGACTAGCCGGCATGGGAGAAGACTGAAAACCCTGGCCCCAGAAAACGCGTTGCAAGCCCCTTTGGACCATCCAAAAGTATCACCAAAGGAAGGCTTTGGGTACAAGAGAACTCCCCAGGGGAGCCTTTACGCAGCCCCACATGCAACTGGACCCTCCGGGTTCGCTGTTCCTGAGCAAACCTAAACGTAGCCCTAGCCATCATCGCAGACGAGTGAAAAATCAGGCCCCAGGAAATGCGTTGCAAGCCCCTTTGGACCATCCAAAAGTGCCCCCAAAGGAAGGCTTTGGGTACATCTGAAGTTCCCAGGGGAGCCTTTACGCAGCCCCACATGCAACTGGACCCTCCGAGTTCGCTGTTTCCGAGCATCCCTAAACATAGCCCTAGCAGTCATCGGAGATGACTGAAAAATCAGGCCCCAGGAAATGCGTTCCGAGGCCTTTTCGCCCATCCAAAAGTGTCACCAAAGGAAGGCTTTGGATACAAGAGAACTCCCCAGGGGAGCCTTTACGCAGCCCCACATGCAACTGGACCGTCCGGGTTCGATTTTTCGAACAACCCTAAATATATCCCTAGCCGGCATGGGAGAAGACTGAAAACCCGGGCCACAGAAAACGCGTTGCAAGCCCCTTTGGACCATCCAAAAGTGTCACCAAAGGAAGGCTTTGGGTGCAAGTGAACTCCCCAGGGGAGCCTTTACGCAGCCCCACATGCAACTGGACCCTTCGGGTTCGATTTTTCTGAGCATCCCTAAACATAACCCTATCCGGCATCGAAGACGAATGAAAAATCAGGCCCCAGGAAATGTGTTGCGAGCCCCTTTGGACCATCCAAAAGTGTCACCAAAGGAAGGCTTTGGGTACAAGAGAACTCCCCAGGGGAGCCTTTACGCAGCCCCACATGCAACTGGACCCTCCGGGTTCGCTGTTCATGAGCAAACCTAAACGTAGCACTAGCCGTCATCGGAGACGACTGAAAAATCAGGCCCCAGGAAATGCGTTGCGAGCCCTTTTTGCCCATCCAAAAGTGCCCCCAAAGGAAGGCTTTGGGTACAAGTGAACTCCCCAGGGGAGCCTTTACGCAGCCCCACATGCAACTGGACCCTCCGGGTTCGCTGATTCCGAGCATCCCTAAACACAGCCCTAGCCGGCATCGATGACGACTGAAAAATCAGGCCCCAGGAAATGCGTTACGAGCCCTTTTCGCCCATCCAAAAGTGCCCCCAAAGGAAGGCTTTGGGTACAAGTGAACTCCCCAGGGGAGCCTTTACGCAGCCCCACATGCAACTGGACCCTCCGGGTTCGAGTTTTCCGAGCAAAACTAAATATATCACTAGCCGGCATGGGAGAAGACTGAAAACCCGGGCCACAGAAAACGCGTTGCAAGCCCCTTTGGACCATCCAAAAGTGTCACCAAAGGAAGGCTTTGGGTGCAAGTGAACTCCCCAGGGGAGCATTTACGCAGCCCCACATGCAACTGGACCCTTCGGGTTCGATTTTTCTGAGCATCCCTAAACATAACCCTATCCGGCATCGAAGACGACTGAAAAATCAGGCCCCAGGAAATGTGTTGCGAGCCACTTTGGACCATCCAAAAGTGTCACCAAAGGAAGGCTTTGGGTACAAGAGAACTCCCCAGGGGAGCCTTTACGCAGCCCCACATGCAACTGGACCCTCCGGGTTCGCTGTTCATGAGCAAACCTAAACGTAGCACTAGCCGTCATCGGAGACGACTGAAAAATCAGGCCCCAGGAAATGCGTTGCGAGCCCTTTTTGCCCATCCAAAAGTGCCCCCAAAGGAAGGCTTTGGGTACAAGTGAACTCCCCAGGGGAGCCTTTACGCAGCCCCACATGCAACTGGACCCTCCGGGTTCGCTGATTCCGAGCATCCCTAAACACAGCCCTAGCCGGCATCGATGACGACTGAAAAATCAGGCCCCAGGAAATGCGTTGCGAGCCCTTTTCGCCCATCCAAAAGTGCCCCCAAAGGAAGGCTTTGGGTACAAGTGAACTCCCCAGGGGAGCCTTTACGCAGCCCCACATGCAACTGGACCCTCCGGGTTCGAGTTTTCCGAGCAAAACTAAATATATCACTAGCCGGCATGGGAGAAGACTGAAAACCCGGGCCCCAGAAAACGCGTTGCAAGCCCCTTTGGACCATCCAAAAGTGTCACCAAAGGAAGGCTTTGGGTACAAGTGAACTCCCCAGGGGAGCCTTTACGCAGCCCCACATGCAACTGGACCCTCCGGGTTCGCTGTTTCCGAGCATCCCTAAACATAACCCTAGCCGGCATCGAAGACGACTGAAAAATCAGGCCCCAGGAAATGCGTTGCAAAACCCTTTGGACCATCCAAAAGTGTCACCAAAGGAAGGCTTTGGGTACAAGTGAACTCCCCAGGGGAGCCTTTACGCAGCCCCACATGCAACTGGACCCTCCGGGTTCGCTGATTCCGAGCATCCCTAAACACAGCCCTAGCCGGCATCGATGACGACTGAAAAATCAGGCCCCAGGAAATGCGTTGCGAGCCCTTTTCGCCCATCCAAAAGTGCCCCCAAAGGAAGGCTTTGGGTACAAGTGAACTCCCCAGGGGAGCCTTTACGCAGCCCCACATGCAACTGGACCCTCCGGGTTCGAGTTTTCCGAGCAAAACTAAATATATCACTAGCCGGCATGTGAGAAGACTGAAAACCCGGGCCCCAGAAAACGCGTTGCAAGACCCTTTGGACCATCCAAAAGTGTCACCAAAGGAAGGCTTTGGGTACAAGTGAACTCCCCAGGGGAGCCTTTACGCAGCCCCACATGCAACTGGACCCACCGGGTTCGCTGTTTCCGAGCATCCCTAAACATAACCCTAGCCGGCATCGAAGACGACTGAAAAATCAGGCCACAGGAAATGCGTTGCAAAACCCTTTGGACCATCCAAAAGTGTCACCAAAGGAAGGCTTTGGGTACAAGTGAACTCCCCAGGGGAGCCTTTACGCAGCCCCACATGCAACTGGACCTTCCGGGTTCGCTGTTCCTGAGCAAACCGAAATGTAGCCCTGGCCGTCATCGCAGATGTGTGAAAAATCAGGCCCCAGGAAATGCGTTGCGAGGCCTTTTCGCCCATCCAAATGTGCCCCCAAAAAAAGACTTTGGGTACAAGAGAACTCCCCAAGGGAGCCTTTACGCAGCCCCACATGCAACTGGACCCACCGGGTTCGCTGTTTCCGAGCATCCCTAAACATAACCCTAGCCGGCATCGAAGACGACTGAAAAATCAGGCCCCAGGAAATGCGTTGCGAGCCCTTTTCGTCGATCCAAAAGTGCCCCCAAAGGAAGGCTTTGGGTACAAGAGAACTCCCCAGGGGAGCCTTTACGCAGCCCCACATGCAACTGGACCCTTCGGGTTCGATTTTTCCGAGTAACCCTAAATATATGACTAGCCGACATGGGAGAAGACTGAAAACCCTGGCCCCAGAAAACGCGTTGCAAGCCCCTTTGGACCATCCAAAAGTATCACCAAAGGAAGGCTTTGGGTACAAGAGAACTCCCCAGGGGAGCCTTTACGCAGCCCCACATGCAACTGGACCCTCCGGGTTCGCTGTTCCTGAGCAAACCTAAACGTAGCCCTAGCCATCATCGCAGACGAGTGAAAAATCAGGCCCCAGGAAATGCGTTGCAAGCCCCTTTGGACCATCCAAAAGTGCCCCCAAAGGAAGGCTTTGGGTACATCTGAAGTTCCCAGGGGAGCCTTTACGCAGCCCCACATGCAACTGGACCCTCCGAGTTCGCTGTTTCCGAGCATCCCTAAACATAGCCCTAGCAGTCATCGGAGATGACTGAAAAATCAGGCCCCAGGAAATGCGTTCCGAGGCCTTTTCGCCCATCCAAAAGTGTCACCAAAGGAAGGCTTTGGATACAAGAGAACTCCCCAGGGGAGCCTTTACGCAGCCCCACATGCAACTGGACCGTCCGGGTTCGATTTTTCGAACAACCCTAAATATATCCCTAGCCGGCATGGGAGAAGACTGAAAACCCGGGCCACAGAAAACGCGTTGCAAGCCCCTTTGGACCATCCAAAAGTGTCACCAAAGGAAGGCTTTGGGTGCAAGTGAACTCCCCAGGGGAGCCTTTACGCAGCCCCACATGCAACTGGACCCTTCGGGTTCGATTTTTCTGAGCATCCCTAAACATAGCCCTATCCGGCATCGAAGACGAATGAAAAATCAGGCCCCAGGAAATGTGTTGCGAGCCCCTTTGGACCATCCAAAAGTATCACCAAAGGAAGGCTTTGGGTACAAGAGAACTCCCCAGGGGAGCCTTTACGCAGCCCCACATGCAACTGGACCCTCCGGGTTCGCTGTTCCTGAGCAAACCTAAACGTAGCCCTAGCCATCATCGCAGACGAGTGAAAAATCAGGCCCCAGGAAATGCGTTGCAAGCCCCTTTGGACCATCCAAAAGTGCCCCCAAAGGAAGGCTTTGGGTACATCTGAAGTTCCCAGGGGAGCCTTTACGCAGCCCCACATGCAACTGGACCCTCCGAGTTCGCTGTTTCCGAGCATCCCTAAACATAGCCCTAGCAGTCATCGGAGATGACTGAAAAATCAGGCCCCAGGAAATGCGTTCCGAGGCCTTTTCGCCCATCCAAAAGTGTCACCAAAGGAAGGCTTTGGATACAAGAGAACTCCCCAGGGGAGCCTTTACGCAGCCCCACATGCAACTGGACCGTCCGGGTTCGATTTTTCGAACAACCCTAAATATATCCCTAGCCGGCATGGGAGAAGACTGAAAACCCGGGCCACAGAAAACGCGTTGCAAGCCCCTTTGGACCATCCAAAAGTGTCACCAAAGGAAGGCTT
This sequence comes from Anas acuta, assembly GCF_963932015.1. Lineage (NCBI taxonomy): Eukaryota > Metazoa > Chordata > Aves > Anseriformes > Anatidae > Anas > Anas acuta. The sequence goes on along the minus strand of NW_027076169.1, from coordinate 258,361 downwards.
TGGGTGCAAGTGAACTCCCCAGGGGAGCCTTTACGCAGCCCCACATGCAACTGGACCCTTCGGGTTCGATTTTTCTGAGCATCCCTAAACATAGCCCTATCCGGCATCGAAGACGAATGAAAAATCAGGCCCCAGGAAATGTGTTGCGAGCCCCTTTGGACCATCCAAAAGTGTCACCAAAGGAAGGCTTTGGGTACAAGAGAACTCCCCAGGGGAGCCTTTACGCAGCCCCACATGCAACTGGACCCTCCGGGTTCGCTGTTCATGAGCAAACCTAAACGTAGCACTAGCCGTCATCGGAGACGACTGAAAAATCAGGCCCCAGGAAATGCGTTGCGAGCCCTTTTTGCCCATCCAAAAGTGCCCCCAAAGGAAGGCTTTGGGTACAAGTGAACTCCCCAGGGGAGCCTTTACGCAGCCCCACATGCAACTGGACCCTCCGGGTTCGCTGATTCCGAGCATCCCTAAACACAGCCCTAGCCGGCATCGATGACGACTGAAAAATCAGGCCCCAGGAAATGCGTTACGAGCCCTTTTCGCCCATCCAAAAGTGCCCCCAAAGGAAGGCTTTGGGTACAAGTGAACTCCCCAGGGGAGCCTTTACGCAGCCCCACATGCAACTGGACCCTCCGGGTTCGAGTTTTCCGAGCAAAACTAAATATATCACTAGCCGGCATGGGAGAAGACTGAAAACCCGGGCCACAGAAAACGCGTTGCAAGCCCCTTTGGACCATCCAAAAGTGTCACCAAAGGAAGGCTTTGGGTGCAAGTGAACTCCCCAGGGGAGCCTTTACGCAGCCCCACATGCAACTGGACCCTTCGGGTTCGATTTTTCTGAGCATCCCTAAACATAACCCTATCCGGCATCGAAGACGAATGAAAAATCAGGCCCCAGGAAATGTGTTGCGAGCCCCTTTGGACCATCCAAAAGTGTCACCAAAGGAAGGCTTTGGGTACAAGAGAACTCCCCAGGGGAGCCTTTACGCAGCCCCACATGCAACTGGACCCTCCGGGTTCGCTGTTCATGAGCAAACCTAAACGTAGCACTAGCCGTCATCGGAGACGACTGAAAAATCAGGCCCCAGGAAATGCGTTGGGAGCCCTTTTTGCCCATCCAAAAGTGCCCCCAAATGAAGGCTTTGGGTACAAGTGAACTCCCCAGGGGAGCCTTTACGCAGCCCCACATGCAACTGGACCCTCCGGGTTCGCTGATTCCGAGCATCCCTAAACACAGCCCTAGCCGGCATCGATGACGACTGAAAAATCAGGCCCCAGGAAATGCGTTACGAGCCCTTTTCGCCCATCCAAAAGTGCCCCCAAAGGAAGGCTTTGGGTACAAGTGAACTCCCCAGGGGAGCCTTTACGCAGCCCCACATGCAACTGGACCCTCCGGGTTCGAGTTTTCCGAGCAAAACTAAATATATCACTAGCCGGCATGGGAGAAGACTGAAAACCCGGGCCCCAGAAAACGCGTTGCAAGACCCTTTGGACCATCCAAAAGTGTCACCAAAGGAAGGCTTTGGGTACAAGTGAACTCCCCAGGGGAGCCTTTACGCAGCCCCACATGCAACTGGACCCTCCGGGTTCGCTGTTCCTGAGCAAACCTAAAACTATCCCTATCCGGCATCGAAGACGAATGAAAAATCAGGCCCCAGGAAATGCGTTGCGAGCCCCTTTGGACCATCCAAAAGTGTCACCAAAGGAAGGCTTTGGGTACAAGAGAACTCCCCAGGGGAGCCTTTACGCAGCCCCACATGCAACTGGACCCTTCGGGTTCGATTTTTCCGAGCAACCCTAAATATATCACTAGCCGGCATGGGAGAAGACTGAAAACCCGGGCCCCAGAAAACGCGTTGTAAGCCCCGTTGGACCATCCAAAAGTGTCACCAAAGGAAGGCTTTGGGTACAAGTGAACTCCCCAGGGGAGCCTTTACGCAGCCCCACATGCAACTGGACCCTCCGGGTTCGCTGATTCCGAGCATCCCTAAACACAGCCCTAGCCGGCATCGATGACGACTGAAAAATCAGGCCCCAGGAAATGCGTTGCGAGCCCTTTTCGCCCATCCAAAAGTGCCCCCAAAGGAAGGCTTTGGGTACAAGTGAACTCCCCAGGGGAGCCTTTACGCAGCCCCACATGCAACTGGACCCTCCGGGTTCGAGTTTTCCGAGCAAAACTAAATATATCACTAGCCGGCATGGGAGAAGACTGAAAACCCGGGCCCCAGAAAACGCGTTGCAAGACCCTTTGGACCATCCAAAAGTGTCACCAAAGGAAGGCTTTGGGTACAAGTGAACTCCCCAGGGGAGCCTTTACGCAGCCCCACATGCAACTGGACCCACCGGGTTCGCTGTTTCCGAGCATCCCTATACATAACCCTAGCCGGCATCGAAGACGACTGAAAAATCAGGCCCCAGGAAATGCGTTGCAAAACCCTTTGGACCATCCAAAAGTGTCACCAAAGGAAGGCTTTGGGTACAAGTGAACTCCCCAGGGGAGCCTTTACGCAGCCCCACATGCAACTGGACCTTCCGGGTTCGCTGTTCCTGAGCAAACCGAAATGTAGCCCTGGCCGTCATCGCAGATGTGTGAAAAATCAGGCCCCAGGAAATGCGTTGCGAGGCCTTTTCGCCCATCCAAATGTGCCCCCAAAAAAAGACTTTGGGTACAAGAGAACTCCCCAAGGGAGCCTTTACGCAGCCCCACATGCAACTGGACCCACCGGGTTCGCTGTTTCCGAGCATCCCTAAATATAACCCTAGCCGGCATCGAAGACGACTGAAAAATCAGGCCCCAGGAAATGCGTTGCGAGCCCTTTTCGTCGATCCAAAAGTGCCCCCAAAGGAAGGCTTTGGGTACAAGAGAACTCCCCAGGGGAGCCTTTACGCAGCCCCACATGCAACTGGACCCTTCGGGTTCGATTTTTCCGAGCAACCCTAAATATATGACTAGCCGACATGGGAGAAGACTGAAAACCCTGGCCCCAGAAAACGCGTTGCAAGCCCCTTTGGACCATCCAAAAGTATCACCAAAGGAAGGCTTTGGGTACAAGAGAACTCCCCAGGGGAGCCTTTACGCAGCCCCACATGCAACTGGACCCTCCGGGTTCGCTGTTCCTGAGCAAACCTAAACGTAGCCCTAGCCATCATCGCAGACGAGTGAAAAATCAGGCCCCAGGAAATGCGTTGCAAGCCCCTTTGGACCATCCAAAAGTGCCCCCAAAGGAAGGCTTTGGGTACATCTGAAGTTCCCAGGGGAGCCTTTACGCAGCCCCACATGCAACTGGACCCTCCGAGTTCGCTGTTTCCGAGCATCCCTAAACATAGCCCTAGCAGTCATCGGAAATGACTGAAAAATCAGGCCCCAGGAAATGCGTTCCGAGGCCTTTTCGCCCATCCAAAAGTGTCACCAAAGGAAGGCTTTGGATACAAGAGAACTCCCCAGGGGAGCCTTTACGCAGCCCCACATGCAACTGGACCGTCCGGGTTCGATTTTTCGAACAACCCTAAATATATCCCTAGCCGGCATGGGAGAAGACTGAAAACCCGGGCCACAGAAAACGCGTTGCAAGCCCCTTTGGACCATCCAAAAGTGTCACCAAAGGAAGGCTTTGGGTGCAAGTGAACTCCCCAGGGGAGCCTTTACGCAGCCCCACATGCAACTGGACCCTTCGGGTTCGATTTTTCTGAGCATCCCTAAACATAGCCCTATCCGGCATCGAAGACGAATGAAAAATCAGGCCCCAGGAAATGTGTTGCGAGCCCCTTTGGACCATCCAAAAGTATCACCAAAGGAAGGCTTTGGGTACAAGAGAACTCCCCAGGGGAGCCTTTACGCAGCCCCACATGCAACTGGACCCTCCGGGTTCGCTGTTCCTGAGCAAACCTAAACGTAGCCCTAGCCATCATCGCAGACGAGTGAAAAATCAGGCCCCAGGAAATGCGTTGCAAGCCCCTTTGGACCATCCAAAAGTGCCCCCAAAGGAAGGCTTTGGGTACATCTGAAGTTCCCAGGGGAGCCTTTACGCAGCCCCACATGCAACTGGACCCTCCGAGTTCGCTGTTTCCGAGCATCCCTAAACATAGCCCTAGCAGTCATCGGAGATGACTGAAAAATCAGGCCCCAGGAAATGCGTTCCGAGGCCTTTTCGCCCATCCAAAAGTGTCACCAAAGGAAGGCTTTGGATACAAGAGAACTCCCCAGGGGAGCCTTTACGCAGCCCCACATGCAACTGGACCGTCCGGGTTCGATTTTTCGAACAACCCTAAATATATCCCTAGCCGGCATGGGAGAAGACTGAAAACCCGGGCCACAGAAAACGCGTTGCAAGCCCCTTTGGACCATCCAAAAGTGTCACCAAAGGAAGGCTTTGGGTGCAAGTGAACTCCCCAGGGGAGCCTTTACGCAGCCCCACATGCAACTGGACCCTTCGGGTTCGATTTTTCTGAGCATCCCTAAACATAGCCCTATCCGGCATCGAAGACGAATGAAAAATCAGGCCCCAGGAAATGTGTTGCGAGCCCCTTTGGACCATCCAAAAGTGTCACCAAAGGAAGGCTTTGGGTACAAGAGAACTCCCCAGGGGAGCCTTTACGCAGCCCCACATGCAACTGGACCCTCCGGGTTCGCTGTTCATGAGCAAACCTAAACGTAGCACTAGCCGTCATCGGAGACGACTGAAAAATCAGGCCCCAGGAAATGCGTTGCGAGCCCTTTTTGCCCATCCAAAAGTGCCCCCAAAGGAAGGCTTTGGGTACAAGTGAACTCCCCAGGGGAGCCTTTACGCAGCCCCACATGCAACTGGACCCTCCGGGTTCGCTGATTCCGAGCATCCCTAAACACAGCCCTAGCCGGCATCGATGACGACTGAAAAATCAGGCCCCAGGAAATGCGTTACGAGCCCTTTTCGCCCATCCAAAAGTGCCCCCAAAGGAAGGCTTTGGGTACAAGTGAACTCCCCAGGGGAGCCTTTACGCAGCCCCACATGCAACTGGACCCTCCGGGTTCGAGTTTTCCGAGCAAAACTAAATATATCACTAGCCGGCATGGGAGAAGACTGAAAACCCGGGCCACAGAAAACGCGTTGCAAGCCCCTTTGGACCATCCAAAAGTGTCACCAAAGGAAGGCTTTGGGTGCAAGTGAACTCCCCAGGGGAGCCTTTACGCAGCCCCACATGCAACTGGACCCTTCGGGTTCGATTTTTCTGAGCATCCCTAAACATAACCCTATCCGGCATCGAAGACGAATGAAAAATCAGGCCCCAGGAAATGTGTTGCGAGCCCCTTTGGACCATCCAAAAGTGTCACCAAAGGAAGGCTTTGGGTACAAGAGAACTCCCCAGGGGAGCCTTTACGCAGCCCCACATGCAACTGGACCCTCCGGGTTCGCTGTTCCTGAGCAAACCTAAACGTAACACTAGCCGTCATCGGAGACGACTGAAAAATCAGGCCCCAGGAAATGCGTTGGGAGCCCTTTTTGCCCATCCAAAAGTGCCCCCAAATGAAGGCTTTGGGTACAAGTGAACTCCCCAGGGGAGCCTTTACGCAGCCCCACATGCAACTGGACCCTCCGGGTTCGCTGATTCCGAGCATCCCTAAACACAGCCCTAGCCGGCATCGATGACGAATGAAAAATCAGGCCCCAGGAAATGCGTTACGAGCCCTTTTCGCCCATCCAAAAGTGCCCCCAAAGGAAGGCTTTGGGTACAAGTGAACTCCCCAGGGGAGCCTTTACGCAGCCCCACATGCAACTGGACCCTCCGGGTTCGAGTTTTCCGAGCAAAACTAAATATATCACTAGCCGGCATGGGAGAAGACTGAAAACCCGGGCCCCAGAAAACGCGTTGCAAGACCCTTTGGACCATCCAAAAGTGTCACCAAAGGAAGGCTTTGGGTACAAGTGAACTCCCCAGGGGAGCCTTTACGCAGCCCCACATGCAACTGGACCCACCGGGTTCGCTGTTTCCGAGCATCCCTATACATAGCCCTAGCCGGCATCGAAGACGACTGAAAAATCAGGCCCCAGGATATGCGTTGCGAGCCCTTTTCGTCGATCCAAAAGTGCCCCCAAAGGAAGGCTTTGGGTACAAGAGAACTCCCCAGGGGAGCCTTTACGCAGCCCCACATGCAACTGGACCCTTCGGGTTCGTTTTTTCCGAGCAACCCTAAATATATGACTAGCCGGCATGGGAGAAGACTGAAAACCCTGGCCCCAGAAAACGCGTTGCAAGCCCCTTTGGACCATCCAAAAGTATCACCAAAGGAAGGCTTTGGGTACAAGAGAACTCCCCAGGGGAGCCTTTACGCAGCCCCACATGCAACTGGACCCTCCGGGTTCGCTGTTCCTGAGCAAACCTAAAACTATCCCTATCCGGCATCGAAGACGAATGAAAAATCAGGCCCCAGGAAATGCGTTGCGAGCCCCTTTGGACCATCCAAAAGTGTCACCAAAGGAAGGCTTTGGGTACAAGAGAACTCCCCAGGGGAGCCTTTACGCAGCCCCACATGCAACTGGACCCTTCGGGTTCGATTTTTCCGAGCAACCCTAAATATATGACTAGCCGGCATGGGAGAAGACTGAAAACCCGGGCCCCAGAAAACGCGTTGTAAGCCCCGTTGGACCATCCAAAAGTGTCACCAAAGGAAGGCTTTGGGTACAAGTGAACTCCCCAGGGGAGCCTTTACGCAGCCCCACATGCAACTGGACCCTCCGGGTTCGCTGTTCATGAGCAAACCTAAACGTAGCCCTAGCCGTCATCGGAGACGACTGAAAAATCAGGCCCCAGGAAATGCATTCCGAGGCCTTTTCGCCCATCCAAATGTGCCCCCAAAGGAAGGCGTTGGGTACATCTGAAGTTCCCAGGGGAGCCTTTACGCAGCCCCACATGCAACTGGACCCTCCGGGTTCGATTTTTCCGAGCACCACTAAACATAACCCTAGCCGGCAAGGGAGAAGACTGAAAACCCGGGCCCCAGAAAACGCGTTGCAAGCCCATTTGGACCATCCAAAAGTGATCACCAAAGGAAGGCTTTGGGTACAAGTGAACTCCCCAGGGGAGCCTTTACGCAGCCCCACATGCAACTGGACCCTCCGGGTTCGCTGTTTCTGAGCATCCCTAAACATAGCCCTAGCCAGCATCGAAGACGACTGAAAAATCAGGCCCCAGGAAATGCGTTGCAAGCCCCTTTAGACCATCCAAAAGTGCCCCCAAAGGAAGGCTTTGGGTACATCTGAAGTTCCCAGGGGAGCCTTTACGCAGCCCCACATGCAACTGGACCCTCCGGGTCCGCTGTTCCTGAGCAAACCTAAACGTAGCCCTAGCCATCATCGGAGACGAGTGAAAAATCAGGCCCCAGGAAATGCGTTGCGAGCCCTTTTCGCCCATCCAAATGTGCCCCCAACGGAAGACTTTGGGTACAAGTGAACTCCCCAGGGGAGCCTTTACGCAGCCCCACATGCAACTGGACCCTCCGGGTTCGCTGTTTCCGAGCATCCCTATACATAGCCCTAGCCAGCATCGAAGACGACTGAAAAATCAGGCCCCAGGAAATGCGTTCCAAGCCCTTTTCGCCCATCCAAAAGTGCCCCCAAAGGAAGGCTTTGGGTACAAGTGAACTCCCCAGGGGAGCCTTTACGCAGCCCCACATGCAACTGGACCCTCCGGGTTCTCTGTTTCCGAGCATCCCTAAACATAGCCCTAGCCGACATCGAAGAAAACTGAAAAATCAGGCCCCAGGAAATGCGTTGCGAGCCCTTTTCGCCCATCTAAGAGTGCCCCCAAAGGAAGGCTTTGGGTACAAGTGAACTCCCCAGGGGAGCCTTTACGCAGCCCCACATGCAACTGGACCCTCCGCGTTCGCTGTTTCCCAGCATCCCTAAACATAGCCCTAGCCGGCATCGAAGACGACTGAAAAATCAGGCCACAGGAAATGCGTTGCGAGCCCTTTTCGTCGATCCAAAAGTGCCCCCAAAGGAAGGCTTTGGGTACAAGAGAACTCCCCAGGGGAGCCTTTACGCAGCCCCACATGCAACTGGACCCTTCGGGTTCGATTTTTCCGAGCAACCCTAAATATATGACTAGCCGGCATGGGAGAAGACTGAAAACCCTGGCCCCAGAAAACGCGTTGCAAGCCCCTTTGGACCATCCAAAAGTATCACCAAAGGAAGGCTTTGGGTACAAGAGAACTCCCCAGGGGAGCCTTTACGCAGCCCCACACGCAACTGGACCCTCCGGGTTCGCTGTTCCTGAGCAAACCTAAACGTAGCCCTAGCCGTCATCGGAGACGAGTGAAAAATCAGGCCCCAGGAAATGCGTTCCGAGGCCTTTTCGCCCATCCAAAAGTGCCCCCAAAGGAAGGCTTTGGGTACAAGAGAACTCCCCAGGGGAGCCTTTACGCAGCCCCACATGCAACTGGACCCTTCGGGTTCGATTATTCCGAGCAACCCTAAATATATCCCTAGCCGGCATGGGAGAAGACTGAAAACCCGGGCCCCAGAAAACGCGTTGCAAGCCCCTTTGGACCATCCAAAAGTGTCACCAAAGGAAGGCTTTGGGTACAAGAGAACTCCCCAGGGGAGCCTTTACGCAGCCCCACATGCAACTGGACCCTCCGGGTTCGCTGTTCCTGAGCAAACCTAAACGTAGCCCTAGCCGTCATCGGAGACGACTGAAAAATCAGGCCCCAGGAAATGCGTTGCAAGCCCCTTTGGACCATCCAAAAGTGCCCCCAAAGGAAGGCTTTGGGTACATCTGAAGTTCCCAGGGTAGCCTTTACGCAAACCCATATGCAACTGGACCCTCCGACTTCGCTGTTTCCGAGCGTCCCTAAACATAGCCCTAGCAGTCATCGGAGACAAGTGAAAAATCAGGCCCCAGGAAATGCGTTTCGAGACCTTTTCGCCCATCCAAATGTGCCCCCAAAAAAAGACTTTGGGTACAAGAGAACTCCCCAGGGGAGCCTTTACGCAGCCCCACATGCAACTGGAACCTCCGGGTTCGCTGTTTCCGAGCATACCTAAATATAGCCCTAGCCGGCATCGAAGAAGACTGAAAAATCAGGCCCCAGGAAATGCGTTGCGAGCCCCTTTGGACCATCCAAAAGTGCCCACAAAGGAAGGCTTTGGATACAAGTGAACTCCCCAGGGGAGCCTATACGCAGCCCCACATGCAACTGGACCCTCCGGGTTCGCTGTTCCTGAGCAAAACTAAACGTAGCCCTAGCCGTCATCAGAGACGACTGAAAAATCAGGCCCCAGGAAATGCGTTGCGAGCCCTTTTCGCCCATCCAAAAGTGCCCCCAAAGGAAGGCTTTGGGTACATCTGAAGGTCCCAGGGGAGCCTTTACGCAGCCCCACATGCAACTGGACCCTTCGGGTTCGATTTTTCCGAGCAACCCTAAATATATGCCTAGCCGGCATGGGAGAAGACTGAAAACCCTGGCCCCAGAAAACGCGTTGCAAGCCCCTTTGGACCATCCAAAAGTGTCACCAAAGGAAGGCTTTGGGTACAAGAGAACTCCCCAGGGGAGCCTTTACGCAGCCCCACATGCAACTGGACCCTCCGGGTTCGCTGTTCCTGAGCAAACCTAAACGTAGCCCTGGCCGTCATAGGAGACGACTGAAAAATCAGGCCCGAGGAAATGCGTTGCGAGCCCCTTTGGACCATCCAAAAGTGCCCCCAAAGGAAGGCTTTGGTTACAAGTGAACTCCCCAGGGGAGCCTTTACGCAGCCCCACATGCAACTGGACCCTCCGCGTTCGCTGTTTCCCAGCATCCCTAAACATAGCCCTAGCCGGCATCGAAGACGACTGAAAAATCAGGCCCCAGGAAATGCATTCCGAGGCCTTTTCGCCCATCCAAATGTGCCCCCAAAGGAAGGCGTTGGGTACATCTGAAGTTCCCAGGGGAGCCTTTACGCAGCCCCACATGCAACTGGACCCTCCGGGTTCGATTTTTCCGAGCACCACTAAACATAACCCTAGCCGGCAAGGGAGAAGACTGAAAACCCGGGCCCCAGAAAACGCGTTGCAAGCCCATTTGGACCATCCAAAAGTGTCACCAAAGGAAGGCTTTGGGTACAAGTGAACTCCCCAGGGGAGCCTTTACGCAGCCCCACATGCAACTGGACCCTCCGGGTTCGCTGTTTCTGAGCATCCCTAAACATAGCCCTAGCCAGCATCGAAGACGACTGAAAAATCAGGCCCCAGGAAATGCGTTGCAAGCCCCTTTAGACCATCCAAAAGTGCCCCCAAAGGAAGGCTTTGGGTACATCTGAAGTTCCCAGGGGAGCCTTTACGCAGCCCCACATGCAACTGGACCCTCCGGGTCCGCTGTTCCTGAGCAAAACTAAACGTAGCCCTAGCCATCATCGGAGACGAGTGAAAAATCAGGCCCCAGGAAATGCGTTGCGAGCCCTTTTCGCCCATCCAAATGTGCCCCCAACGGAAGACTTTGGGTACAAGTGAACTCCCCAGGGGAGCCTTTACGCAGCCCCACATGCAACTGGACCCTCCGGGTTCGCTGTTTCCGAGCATCCCTATACATAGCCCTAGCCAGCATCGAAGACGACTGAAAAATCAGGCCCCAGGAAATGCGTTCCAAGCCCTTTTCGCCCATCCAAAAGTGCCCCCAAAGGAAGGCTTTGGGTACAAGTGAACTCCCCAGGGGAGCCTTTACGCAGCCCCACATGCAACTGGACCCTCCGGGTTCTCTGTTTCCGAGCATCCCTAAACATAGCCCTAGCCGACATCGAAGACGACTGAAAAATCAGGCCCCAGGAAATGCGTTGCGAGCCCTTTTCGCCCATCTAAGAGTGCCCCCAAAGGAAGGCTTTGGGTACAAGTGAACTCCCCAGGGGAGCCTTTACGCAGCCCCACATGCAACTGGACCCTCCGCGTTCGCTGTTTCCCAGCATCCCTAAACATAGCCCTAGCCGGCATCGAAGACGACTGAAAAATCAGGCCACAGGAAATGCGTTGCGAGCCCTTTTCGTCGATCCAAAAGTGCCCCCAAAGGAAGGCTTTGGGTACAAGAGAACTCCCCAGGGGAGCCTTTACGCAGCCCCACATGCAACTGGACCCTTCGGGTTCGATTTTTCCGAGCAACCCTAAATATATGACTAGCCGGCATGGGAGAAGACTGAAAACCCTGGCCCCAGAAAACGCGTTGCAAGCCCCTTTGGACCATCCAAAAGTATCACCAAAGGAAGGCTTTGGGTACAAGAGAACTCCCCAGGGGAGCCTTTACGCAGCCCCACACGCAACTGGACCCTCCGGGTTCGCTGTTCCTGAGCAAACCTAAACGTAGCCCTAGCCGTCATCGGAGACGAGTGAAAAATCAGGCCCCAGGAAATGCGTTCCGAGGCCTTTTCGCCCATCCAAAAGTGCCCCCAAAGGAAGGCTTTGGGTACAAGAGAACTCCCCAGGGGAGCCTTTACGCAGCCCCACATGCAACTGGACCCATCGGGTTCGATTATTCCGAGCAACCCTAAATATATCCCTAGCCGGCATGGGAGAAGACTGAAAACCCGGGCCCCAGAAAACGCGTTGCAAGCCCCTTTGGACCATCCAAAAGTGTCACCAAAGGAAGGCTTTGGGTACAAGAGAACTCCCCAGGGGAGCCTTTACGCAGCCCCACATGCAACTGGACCCTCCGGGTTCGCTGTTCCTGAGCAAACCTAAACGTAGCCCTAGCCGTCATCGGAGACGACTGAAAAATCAGGCCCCAGGAAATGCGTTGCAAGCCCCTTTGGACCATCCAAAAGTGCCCCCAAAGGAAGGCTTTGGGTACATCTGAAGTTCCCAGGGTAGCCTTTACGCAAACCCATATGCAACTGGACCCTCCGACTTCGCTGTTTCCGAGCGTCCCTAAACATAGCCCTAGCAGTCATCGGAGACGAGTGAAAAATCAGGCCCCAGGAAATGCGTTTCGAGACCTTTTCGCCCATCCAAATGTGCCCCCAAAAAAAGACTTTGGGTACAAGAGAACTCCCCAGGGGAGCCTTTACGCAGCCCCACATGCAACTGGAACCTCCGGGTTCGCTGTTTCCGAGCATACCTAAATATAGCCCTAGCCGGCATCGAAGAAGACTGAAAAATCAGGCCCCAGGAAATGCGTTGCGAGCCCCTTTGGACCATCCAAAAGTGCCCACAAAGGAAGGCTTTGGATACAAGTGAACTCCCCAGGGGAGCCTATACGCAGCCCCACATGCAACTGGACCCTCCGGGTTCGCTGTTCCTGAGCAAAACTAAACGTAGCCCTAGCCGTCATCAGAGACGACTGAAAAATCAGGCCCCAGGAAATGCGTTGCGAGCCCTTTTCGCCCATCCAAAAGTGCCCCCAAAGGAAGGCTTTGGGTACATCTGAAGGTCCCAGGGGAGCCTTTACGCAGCCCCACATGCAACTGGACCCTTCGGGTTCGATTTTTCCGAGCAACCCTAAATATATGCCTAGCCGGCATGGGAGAAGACTGAAAACCCTGGCCCCAGAAAACGCGTTGCAAGCCCCTTTGGACCATCCAAAAGTGTCACCAAAGGAAGGCTTTGGGTACAAGAGAACTCCCCAGGGGAGCCTTTACGCAGCCCCACATGCAACTGGACCCTCCGGGTTCGCTTTTCCTGAGCAAACCTAAACGTAGCCCTGGCCGTCATAGGAGACGACTGAAAAATCAGGCCCGAGGAAATGCGTTGCGAGCCCCTTTGGACCATCCAAAAGTGCCCCCAAAGGAAGGCTTTGGTTACAAGTGAACTCCCCAGGGGAGCCTTTACGCAGCCCCACATGCAACTGGACCCTCCGCGTTCGCTGTTTCCCAGCATCCCTAAACATAGCCCTAGCCGGCATCGAAGACGACTGAAAAATCAGGCCCCAGGAAATGCGTTGCGAGCCCTTTTCGCCCATCCAAAAGTGCCCCCAAAGGAAGGCTTTGGGTACAAGAGAACTCCCCAGGGGAGCCTTTACGCAGCCCCACTTGCAACTGTACCCTTCGGGTTCGATTTTTCGAACAACCCTAAATATATCCCTAGCCGGCATGGGAGAAGACTGAAAACCCAGGCCCCAGAAAACGCGTTGCAAGCCCCTTTGGACCATCCAAAAGTGTCACCAAAGGAAGGCTTTGGGTGCAAGTGAACTCCCCAGGGGAGCCTTTACGCAGCCCCACATGCAACTGGACCCTCCGGGTTCGCTGTTTCTGAGCATCCCTATACATAGCCCTAGCCGGCATCGAAGACGACTGAAAAATCAGGCCCCAGGAAATGTGTTGCGAGCCCCTTTGGACCATCAAAAAGTGTCACCAAAGGAAGGCTTTGGGTACAAGAGAACTCCCCAGGGGAGCCTTTACGCAGCCCCACATGCAACTGGACCCTCCGGGTTCGCTGTTCCGGAGCAAACCTAAACGTAGTTCGGCCGTCATCGGAGACGACTGAAAAATCAGGCCCCAAAAAATGCGTTGCGAGCCGCTTTGGACCATCCAAAAGTGCCCCCAAAGGAAGGCTTTGGGTACAAGAGAACTCCCCAGGGGAGCCTTTACGCAGCCCCACATGCAACTGGACCCTTCGGGTTCGATTTTTCCGAGCAACCCTAAATATATGCCTAGCCGGCATGGGAGAATACTGAAAAACCTGTCCCCAGAAAACGCGTTGCAAGACTCTTTGGACCATCCAAAAGTGTCACCAAAGGAAGGCTTTGGGTACAAGTGAACTCCCCAGGGGAGCCTTTATGCAGCCCCACATGCAACTGGACCCTCCGGGTTCGCTGTTCCTGAGCAAACCTAAACGTAGCCCTAGCCGTCATCGGAGACGACTGAAAAATCAGGCCCCAGGAAATGCGTTGCGAGCCCTTTTCGCCCATCCAAAAGTGCCCCCAAAGGAAGGCTTTGGGTACAAGAGAACTCCCCAGGGGAGCCTTTACGCAGCCCCACATACAACTGGACCCTCCGGGTTCGATTTTTCCGAGCAACCGTATAAATATCACTAGCCGGCATGGGAGAAGACTGAAAACCCGGGCCCCAGAAAACGCGTTTCAAGCACCTTTGGACCATCCAAAAGTGTCACCAAAGGAAGGCTTTGGGTACAAGAGAACTCCCCAGGGGAGCCTTTACGCAGCCCCACATGCAACTGGACCCTCCGGGTTCGCTGTTTCCGAGCATCCCTAAACATAGCCCTAGACGGCATCGAAGACGACTGAAAAATCAGGCCCCAGGAAATGCGTTGCGAGCCCTTTTCGCCCATCCAAAAGTGCCCCCAAAGGAAGGCTTTGGGTACAAGTGAACTCCCCAGGGGAGCCTTTATGCAGCCCCACATGCAACTGGACCCTCCGCGTTCGCTGTTTCCGAGCATCCCTAAACATAGCCCTATCCGGCATCGAAGACGACTGAAAAATCAGGCCCCAGGAAATGCGTTGCGAGCCCTTTTCGCCCATCCAAAAGTGCCCCCAAAGGAAGGCTTTGGGTACAAGTGAACTCCCCAGGGGAGCCTTTACGCAGCCCCACATGCAACTGGACCCTCCGGGTTCGCTGTTTCCGAGCATCCCAAAACATATCCCTAGCCGTCATCGCAGACGAATGAAAAATCAGGCCCCAGGAAATGCATTGCGAGCCCCTTTGGACCATCCAAAAGTGCCCCCAAAGGAAGGCTTTGGGTACATCTGAAGTTCCCAGGGGAGCCTTTACGCAGCCCCACATGCAACTGGACCCTTCGGGTTCGATTTTTCCGAGCAACCCTAAATATATCACTAGCCAGCATGGGAGAAGACTGAAAACCCGGGCCCCAGAAAACGCGTTGCGAGCCCCTTTGGACCATCTAAAAGTGCCCCACAAAAAAGACTTTGGGTACATCTGAAGTTCCCAGGGGAGCTTTTACGCAGCCCCATATGCAACTGGCCCCTCCGAGTTCGCTGTTTCCGAGCATCCCTAAACATAGCCCTAGCAGTCATCAGAGACGACTGAAAAATCAGGCCCCAGGAAATGTGTTGCGAGCCCCTTTGGACCATCCAAAAGTGTCACCACAGGAAGGCTTTGGGTACAAGAGAACTCCCCAGGGGAGCCTTTACGCAGCCCCACATGCAACTGGACCCTCCGGGTTCGCTCTTCATGAGCAAACCTTAACATAACCCTAGCCGTCATCAGAGACGAGTGAAAAATCATGCCCCAGGAAATGCGTTGCAAGCCCCTTTGGACCATCCAAAAGTGTCACCAAAGGAAGGCTTTGGGTACAAGTGAACTCCCCAGGGGAGCCTTTATGCAGCCCCACATGCAACTGGACCCTCCGGGTTCGATCTTTCCGAGCAACCCTAAACATAACCCTAGCCGGCATGGGAGAAGACTGAAAACCCTGGCCCCTGAAAACGCGTTGCAAGCCCCTTTGGACCATCCAAAAGTGCCCCCAAAGGAAGGCTTTGGGTACAAGAGAACTCCCCAGGGGAGCCTTTACGCAGCCCCACATGCAACTGGACCCTCTGGGTTCGCTGTTCCTGAGCAAACCTAAACGTAGCCCTGGCCGTCATCGGAGACGACTGAAAAATCAGGCCCCAAAAAATACGTTTCAAACCCCTTTTGACCATCCAAAAGTGCCCCCAAAGGAAGTCTTTGGGTACATCTGAAGTTCCAAGGGGAGCCTTTACGCAGCCCCATATGCAACTGGACCCTCCGAGTTCGCTGTTTCAGAGCATCCCTAAATATAGCCCTAGCCGGCATCGATGACGACTGAAAAATCAGGCCCCAGGAAATGCGTTGCGAGCCCTTTTCTCCCATCCAAAAGTGTCACCAAAGGAAGGCTTTGGGTACAAGAGAACTCCCCAGGGGAGCCTTTACGCAGCCCCACATGCAACTGGACCCTCTGGGTTCGCTGTTCATGATCAAACCTAAACGTAGCCCTGGCCGTCATCGGAGACGACTGAAAAATCAGGCCCCAAAAAATGCGTTTCAAGCCCCTTTTGACCATCCAAAAGTGCCCCCAAAGGAAGTCTTTGGGTACATCTGAAGTTCCAAGGGGAGCCTTTACGCAGCCCCACATGCAACTGGACCCTCCGGGTTCGCTGTTCCTGAGCAAACCGAAACGTAACCCTGGCCGTCATAGGAGACGACTGAAAAATCAGGCCCCAGGAAATGCGTTGCGAGCCCTTTTCTCCCATCCAAAAGTGTCACCAAAGGAAGGCTTTGGGTACAAGAGAACTCCCCAGGGGAGCCTTTACGCAGCCCCACATGCAACTGGACCCTCCGGGTTCGATTTTTCCGAGCAACCCTAAATATATCCCTAGCTGGCATGGGCGAAGACTGAAAACCCGGGCCCCAGAAAACGCGTTGCAAGCCCATTTGGACCATCCAAAAGTGTCACCAAAGGAAGGCTTTGGGTACAAGAGAACTCCCCAGGGGAGCCTTTACGCAGCCCCACATGCAACTGGACCCTCCGGGTTCGCTGTTCCTGAGCAAACCTAAACGTAGCCCTGGCCGTCATCGGAGACGACTGAAAAATCAGGCCCCAGGAAATGCGTTGCAAGCCCCTTTGGACCATCCAAAAGTGCCACCAAAGGAAGGCTTTGGGTACATCTGAAGTTCCCAGGGGAGCCTTTACGCAAACCCATATGCAACTGGACCCTCCGACTTCGCTGTTTCCGAGCGTCCATAAACATAGCACTAGCAGTCATCGGAGACGAGAAAAAAATCAGGCCCCAGGAAATGCTTTCCGAGGCCTTTTCGCCCATCTAAATGTGCCCCCAAAAAAAGACTTTGGGTACAAGAGAACTCCCCAGGGGAGCCTTTACGCAGCCCCACATGCAACTGGACCCTCCGGGTTCGCTGTTTCCGAGCATACCTAAACATAGCCCTAGCCGGCATCGAAGACGACTGAAAAATCAGGCCCCAGGAAATGCATTGCAAAACCCTTTGGACCATCCAAAAGTGCCCCCAAAGGAAGGCTTTGGGTACAAGTGAACTCCCCAGGGGAGCCTTTACGCAGCCCCACATGCAACTGGACCCTCCGGGTTCGCTGTTCCTGAGCAAATCTAAACGTAGCCCTAGCCGTCATCGCAGACGACTGAAAAATCAGGCCCCAGGAAATGCGTTGCGAGCCCATTTGGACCATCCAAAAGTGCCCCCAAAGGAAGGCTTTGGGTACATGTGAAGTTCCCAGGGGAGCCTTTACGCAGCCCCACATGCAACTGGACCCATCGGGTTCGATTTTTCCGAGCAACCCTAAAAATATCACTAGCCGGCATGGGAGAAGACTGAAAACCCGGGCCCCAGAAAACGCGTTGCAAGCCCCTTTGGACCATCCAAAAGTGTCACCAAAGGAAGGCTTTGGGTACAAGAGAACTCCCCAGGGGAGCCTTTACGCAGCCCCACATGCAACTGGACCTTCCGGGTTCGCTGTTCCTGAGCAAAACTAAACGTAGCCCTGGCCGTCATCGGAGACGACTGAAAAATCAGGCCCCAGGAAATGCGTTGCAAGCCCCTTTGGACCATCCAAAAGTGCCCCCAAAGGAAGGCTTTGGGTACATCTGAAGTTCCCAGGGGAGCCTTTACGCAAACCCATATGCAACTGGACCCTCCGACTTCGCTGTTTCCGAGCGTCCCTAAACATAGCCCTAGCAGTCATCGGAGACGAGTGAAAAATCAGGCCCCAGGAAATGCGTTGCGAGCCCTTTTCGCCCATCCAAATGTGCCCCCAAAGGAAGACTTTGGGTACAAGTGAACTCCCCAGGGGAGCCTTTACGCAGCCCCACATGCAACTGGACCCTCCGGGTTCGCTGTTCCTGAGCAAAACTAAACGTAGCCCTGGCCGTCATCGGAGACGACTGAAAAATCAGGCCCCAAAAAATGCGTTGCGAGCCGCTTTGGACCATCCAAAAGTGCCCCCAAAAGAAGGCTTTGGGTACAAGAGAACTCCCCAGGGGAACCTTTACGCAGCCCCACATGCAACTGGACCCTCCGGCTTCGATTTTTCCGAGCAACCCTAATTATATCACTAGCCAGCATGGGAGAAGACTGAAAACCCGGGCCCCAGAAAACGCGTTTCAAGCCCCTTTGGACAATCCAAAAGTGTCACCAAAGGAAGGCTTTGGGTACAAGTGAACTCCCCAGGGGAGCCTTTACGCAGCCCCACATGCAACTGGACCCTCCGGGTTCGCTGTTCCTGAGCAAATCTAAACGTAGCCCTGGCCGTCATCGCAGACGACTGAAAAATCAGGCCCCAGGAAATGCGTTGCGAGCCCATTTGGACCATCCAAAAGTGCCCCCAAAGGAAGGCTTTGGGTACATCTGAAGTTACCAGGGGAGCCTTTACGCAGCCCCACATGCAACTGGAACCTTCGGGTTCGATTTTTCCGAGCAACCCTAAATATATCCCTAGCCGGCATGGGAGAAGACTGAAAACCCTGGCCCCAGAAAACGCGTTGCAAGCCCCTTTGGACCATCCAAAAGTGTCACCAAAGGAAGGCTTTGGGTACAAGAGAACTCCCCAGGGGAGCCTTTACGCAGCCCCACATGCAACTGGACCCTTCGGGTTCGCTGTTCCTGAGCAAATCTAAACGTAGCCCTGGCCGTCATAGGAGACGACTGAAAAATCAGGCCCCAGGAAATGCGTTGCGAGCCCTTTTCTCCCATCCAAAAGTGTCACCCAAGGAAGTCTTTGGGTACAAGAGAACTGCCCAGGGGAGCCTTTACGCAGCCCCACATGCAACTGGACCCTTCGGGTTCGCTGTTCCTGAGCAAATCTAAACGTAGCCCTAGCCGTCATCGCAGACGACTGAAAAATCAGGCCCCAGGAAATGCGTTGCGAGCCCCTTTGGACCATCCAAAAGTGCCCCCAAAGGAAGGCTTTGGGTACATCTGAAGTTCCCAGGGGAGCCTTTACGCAGCCCCACATGCAACTGGACCCTTCGGATTCGATTTTTCCGAGCAACCCTAAATATATCCCTAGCCGGCATGGGAGAAGACTGAAAACCCGGGCCCCAGAAAACGTGTTGCAAGCCCCTTTGGACAATCCAAAAGTGTCACCAAAGGAAGGCTTTGGGTACAAGAGAACTCCCCAGGGGAGCCTTTACGCAGCCCCACATGCAACTGGACCCTCCGGGTTCGCTGTTCCTGAGCAAACCTAAACGTAGCCCTGGCCGTCATCGGAGACGACTGAAAAATCAGGCCCCAGGAAATGCGTTGCAAGCCCCTTTGGACCATCCAAAAGTGCCCCCAAAGGAAGGCTTTGGGTACATCTGAAGTTCCCAGGGGAGCCTTTACGCAAACCCATATGCAACTGGACCCTCCGACTTCGCTGTTTCCGAGCGTCCCTAAACATAGCCCTAGCAGTCATCGGAGACGAGTGAAAAATCAGGCCCCAGGAAATGCGTTGCGAGCCCTTTTCGCCCATCCAAATGTGCCCCCAAAGGAAGACTTTGGGTACAAGTGAACTCCCCAGGGGAGCCTTTACGCAGCCCCACATGCAACTGGACCCTCCGGGTTCTCTGTTTCCGAGCATCCCTAAACATAACCATAGCCGGCATCGAAGATGACTGAAAAATCAGGCCCCAGGAAATGCGTTGCGAGCCCTTTTCGCCCATCCAAAAGTGCCCCCAAAGGAAGGCTTTGGGTACAAGTGAACTCCCCAGGGGAGCCTTTACGCAGCCCCACATGCAACTGGACCCTCCGGGTTCGCTGTTTCCGAGCATCCCTAAACATAGCCCTAGCCGGCATCGAAGAAAACTGAAAAATCAGGCCCCAGGAAATGCGTTGCGAGCCCTTTTCTCCCATCTAAGAGTGCCCCCAAAAGGAAGGCTTTGGGTACAAGTGAACTCCCCAGGGGAGACTTTACGCAGCCCCACATGCAACTGGACCCTCCGGGTTCGCTGTTTCCGAGCATCCCTATATATAGCCCTAGCTGGCATCGAAGACGACTGAAAAATCAGGCCCCAGGAAAAGCGTTGCGAGCCCTTTTCGCCCATCCAAAAGTGCCCCCAAAGGAAGGCTTTGGGTACAAGTGATCTCCCCAGGGGAGCCTTTACGCAGCCCCACATGCAACTGGACCCTCCGGGTTCGCTGTTCCTGAGCAAACCGAAATGTAGCCCTGGCCGTCATCGCAGATGTGTGAAAAACCAGGACCCAGGAAATGCGTTCCGAGGTCTTTTCGCCCATCCAAATGTGTCCCCAAAAAAAGACTTTGGGTACAAGAGAACTCCCCAGGGGAGCCTTTACGCAGCCCCACATGCAACTGGACCCTCCGGGTTCGCTGTTTCCGAGTAACCCTAAATATATCCCTAGCCGGCATCGAAGACGACTGAAAAACCAAGCCCCAGGAAATGCGTTGCGAGCCCTTTTCGCCCATCCAAAAGTGACCCCAAAAGGAAGGCTTTGGGTACAAGAGAACTCCCCAGGGGAGCCTTTACGCAGCCCCACATGCAACTGGACCCTTCGGGTTCGATTTTTCCGAGCAACCCTAAATATATCACTAGCCGGCATGGGAGAAGACTGAAAACCCTGGCCCCAGAAAACGCGTTGCAAGCCCCTTTGGACCATCCAAAAGTATCACCAAAGGAAGGCTTTGGGTACAAGAGAACTCCCCAGGGGAGCCTTTACGCAGCCCCACATGCAACTGGACCCTCCGGGTTCGCTGTTCCTGAGCAAACCTAAACGTAGCCCTAGCCGTCATCGCAGACGAATGAAAAATCAGGCCCCAGGAAATGCGTTGCGAGCCCCTTTGGACCATCCAAAAGTGCCCCCAAAGGAAGGCTTTGGGTACATCTGAAGTTCCCAGGGGAGCCTTTACGCAGCCCCACATGCAACTGGACCCTTCGGGTTCGATTTTACCAAGCAACCCTAAATATATCCCTAGCTGGCTTGAGAAAAGACTGAAACCCCTGGCCCCAGAAAATGCGTTGCAAGCCCCATTGGACCATCCAAAAGTGTCACCAAAGGAAGGCTTTGGGTACAAGTGAACTCCCCAGGGGAGCCTTTACGCAGCCCCACATGCAACTGGACCCTCCGCGTTCGCTGTTTCCGAGCATCCCTAAACATAGCCCTAGCTAGTATCGATGACGACTGAAAAATCAGGCCCCAGGAAATGCGTTGCGAGCCCTTGTCGCCCATCCAAAAGTGCCCCCAAAGGAAGGCTTTGGGTACATCTGAAGTTCCCAGGGGAGCCTTTACGCAGCCCCACATGCAACTGGACCCTCAGGGTTCGCTGTTCCTGAGCAAATCTAAACGTAGCCCTAGCCGTCATCGGAGACGAATGAAAAATCAGGCCCCAGGAAATGCGTTGCGAGCCCCTTTGGACCATCCAAAAGTGCCCCCAAAGGAAGGCTTTGGGTACAAGTGAACTCCCCAGGGGAGCCTTTACGCAGCCCCACATGCAACTGGACCCTCCGCGTTCGCTGTTCCTGAGCAAACCGAAACGTAACCCTGGACGTCATAGGAGTCGACTGAAAAATCAGGCCCCAGGAAATGCGTTCCGAGCCCTTTTCTCCCATCCAAAAGTGTCACCAAAGGAAGGCTTTGGGTACAAGAGAACTCCCCAGGGGAGCCTTTACGCAGCCCCATATGCAACTGGACCCTCCGAGTTCGCTGTTTCCGAGCATCCCTAAACATAGCCCTAGCAGTCATTGGAGACGAATGAAAAATCAGGCCCCAGGAAATGCGTTCCGAGCCCCTTTGGACCATTCAAAAGTGTCACCAAAGGAAGGCTTTGGATACAAGTGAACTCCCCAGGGGAGCCTTTACGCAGCCCCACATGCAACTGGACCCTCCGGGTTCGCTGTTTCCGAGCAACCCTAAACATAGCCCTAGCCCGCATGGGGGAAGACTGAAAACCCGGGCCCCAGAAAACGCGTTGCAAGCCCCTTTGGACCATCCAAAAGTGTCACCAAAGGAAGGCTTTGGGTACAAGTGAACTCCCCAGGGGAGCCTTTACGCAGCCCCACATGCAACTGGACCCTCCGGGTTCGCTGTTTCCCAGCATCCCTAAACATAGCCCTAGCCGGCATGGGAGAAGACTTAAAACCCTGACCCAAGAAAACGCGTTGCGAGCCCTTTTCGCCCATCGAAAAGTGCCCCCAAAGGAAGGCTCTGGGTACAAGAGAACTCCCCAGGGGAGCCTTTACGCAGCCCCACATGCAACTGGACCCTTCGGGTTCGATTTTTCCGAGCAACCCTATATATATCCCTAGCCGGCATGGGAGAAGACTGAAAACCCGGGCCCCAGAAAACGCGTTGTAAGCCCCTTTGGACCATCCAAAAGTGTCACCAAAGGAAGGCTTTGGGTACAAGAGAACTCCCCAGGGGAGCCTTTACGCAGCCCCACATGCAACTGGACCCTCGGGTTCGCTGTTCATGAGCAAACCTAAACGTAGCCCTGGCCGTCATCGGAGACGACTGAAAAATCAGGCCCCAGGAAATGCGTTGCGACCTCCTTTGGAACATCCAAAAGTGCCCCCAAAGGAAGGCTTTGGGTACAAGTGAACTCCCCAGGGGAGCCTTTACGCAGCCCCACATGCAACTGGACCCTCTGGGTTCGCTGTTCCTGAGCAAACCTAAAAGTAGCCCTAGCCGTCATCGGAGACGACTGAAAAATCAGGCCCCAGGAAATGCGTTGCGAGCCCCTTTGGACCATCCAAAAGTGCCCCCAAAGGAAGGCTTTGGGTACAAGAGAACTCCCCAGGGGAGCCTTTACGCAGCCCCACATGCAACTGGACCCTCCGGGTTCACAGTTTCCGAGCAACCCTAAACGTACCCCTAGAAGTCATCGGAGACGAGTGAAAAATCAGGCCCCAGGAAATGCGTTGCGAGCCCTTTTCGCCCATCCAAAAGTGCCCCCAAAGGAAGGCTTTGGGTACAAGAGAACTCCCCAGGGGAGCCTTTACGCAGCCCCACATGCAACTGGACCCTCCGGGTTCGCTGTTTCTGAGCATCCCTAAACATAGCCCTAGCCGGCATAGAAGAAAACTGAAAAATCAGGCCCCAGGAAATGCGTTGCGAGCCCTTTTCGCCCATCTAAGAGTGCCCCCAAAAGTAAGGCTTTGGGTACAAGTGAACTCCCCAGGGGAGCCTTTACGCAGCCCCACATGCAACTGGACCCTCCGGGTTCGCTGTTTCCGAGCATCCCTATACATAACCCTAGCCGTCATCGAAGACGACTGAAAAATCAGGCCCCAGGAAATGCGTTGCGAGCCCTTTTCGTCGATCCAAAAGTGACCCCAAAGGAAGGCTTTGGGTACAAGTGAACTCCCCAGGGGAGCCTTTACGCAGCCCCACATGCAACTGGATCCTCCGCGTTCGCTGTTTCCGAGCATCCCTAAACATAACCCTAGCCGGCATCGAAGACGACTGAAAAATCAGGCCCCAGGAAATGCGTTGCAAAACCCTTTGGACCATCCAAAAGTGTCACCAAAGGAAGGCTTTGGGTACAAGTGAACTCCCCAGGGGAGCCTTTACGCAGCCCCACATGCAACTGGACCTTCCGGGTTCGCTGTTCCTGAGCAAACCGAAATGTAGCCCTGGCCGTCATCGCAGATGTGTGAAAAATCAGGCCCCAGGAAATGCGTTGCGAGGCCTTTTCGCCCATCCAAATGTGCCCCCAAAAAAAGACTTTGGGTACAAGAGAACTCCCCAAGGGAGCCTTTACGCAGCCCCACATGCAACTGGACCCTCCGGGTTCGCTGTTTTCGAGCATCCCTAAACATAGCCCTAGCCGGCATCGAAGACGACTGAAAAATCAGGCCCCAGGAAATGCGTTGCGAGCCCTTTTCGTCGATCCAAAAGTGCCCCCAAAGGAAGGCTTTGGGTACAAGAGAACTCCCCAGGGGAGCCTTTACGCAGCCCCACATGCAACTGGACCCTTCGGGTTCGATTTTTCCGAGCAACCCTAAATATATGACTAGCCGGCATGGGAGAAGACTGAAAACCCTGGCCCCAGAAAACGCGTTGCAAGCCCCTTTGGACCATCCAAAAGTATCACCAAAGGAAGGCTTTGGGTACAAGAGAACTCCCCAGGGGAGCCTTTACGCAGCCCCACATGCAACTGGACCCTCCGGGTTCGCTGTTCCTGAGCAAACCTAAACGTAGCCCTAGCCATCATCGCAGACGAGTGAAAAATCAGGCCCCAGGAAATGCGTTGCAAGCCCCTTTGGACCATCCAAAAGTGCCCCCAAAGGAAGGCTTTGGGTACATCTGAAGTTCCCAGGGGAGCCTTTACGCAGCCCCACATGCAACTGGACCCTCCGAGTTCGCTGTTTCCGAGCATCCCTAAACATAGCCCTAGCAGTCATCGGAGATGACTGAAAAATCAGGCCCCAGGAAATGCGTTCCGAGGCCTTTTCGCCCATCCAAAAGTGTCACCAAAGGAAGGCTTTGGATACAAGAGAACTCCCCAGGGGAGCCTTTACGCAGCCCCACATGCAACTGGACCGTCCGGGTTCGATTTTTCGAACAACCCTAAATATATCCCTAGCCGGCATGGGAGAAGACTGAAAACCCGGGCCACAGAAAACGCGTTGCAAGCCCCTTTGGACCATCCAAAAGTGTCACCAAAGGAAGGCTTTGGGTGCAAGTGAACTCCCCAGGGGAGCCTTTACGCAGCCCCACATGCAACTGGACCCTTCGGGTTCGATTTTTCTGAGCATCCCTAAACATAACCCTATCCGGCATCGAAGACGAATGAAAAATCAGGCCCCAGGAAATGTGTTGCGAGCCCCTTTGGACCATCCAAAAGTGTCACCAAAGGAAGGCTTTGGGTACAAGAGAACTCCCCAGGGGAGCCTTTACGCAGCCCCACATGCAACTGGACCCTCCGGGTTCGCTGTTCATGAGCAAACCTAAACGTAGCACTAGCCGTCATCGGAGACGACTGAAAAATCAGGCCCCAGGAAATGCGTTGCGAGCCCTTTTTGCCCATCCAAAAGTGCCCCCAAAGGAAGGCTTTGGGTACAAGTGAACTCCCCAGGGGAGCCTTTACGCAGCCCCACATGCAACTGGACCCTCCGGGTTCGCTGATTCCGAGCATCCCTAAACACAGCCCTAGCCGGCATCGATGACGACTGAAAAATCAGGCCCCAGGAAATGCGTTACGAGCCCTTTTCGCCCATCCAAAAGTGCCCCCAAAGGAAGGCTTTGGGTACAAGTGAACTCCCCAGGGGAGCCTTTACGCAGCCCCACATGCAACTGGACCCTCCGGGTTCGAGTTTTCCGAGCAAAACTAAATATATCACTAGCCGGCATGGGAGAAGACTGAAAACCCGGGCCACAGAAAACGCGTTGCAAGCCCCTTTGGACCATCCAAAAGTGTCACCAAAGGAAGGCTTTGGGTGCAAGTGAACTCCCCAGGGGAGCATTTACGCAGCCCCACATGCAACTGGACCCTTCGGGTTCGATTTTTCTGAGCATCCCTAAACATAACCCTATCCGGCATCGAAGACGACTGAAAAATCAGGCCCCAGGAAATGTGTTGCGAGCCCCTTTGGACCATCCAAAAGTGTCACCAAAGGAAGGCTTTGGGTACAAGAGAACTCCCCAGGGGAGCCTTTACGCAGCCCCACATGCAACTGGACCCTCCGGGTTCGCTGTTCATGAGCAAACCTAAACGTAGCACTAGCCGTCATCGGAGACGACTGAAAAATCAGGCCCCAGGAAATGCGTTGCGAGCCCTTTTTGCCCATCCAAAAGTGCCCCCAAAGGAAGGCTTTGGGTACAAGTGAACTCCCCAGGGGAGCCTTTACGCAGCCCCACATGCAACTGGACCCTCCGGGTTCGCTGATTCCGAGCATCCCTAAACACAGCCCTAGCCGGCATCGATGACGACTGAAAAATCAGGCCCCAGGAAATGCGTTGCGAGCCCTTTTCGCCCATCCAAAAGTGCCCCCAAAGGAAGGCTTTGGGTACAAGTGAACTCCCCAGGGGAGCCTTTACGCAGCCCCACATGCAACTGGACCCTCCGGGTTCGAGTTTTCCGAGCAAAACTAAATATATCACTAGCCGGCATGGGAGAAGACTGAAAACCCGGGCCCCAGAAAACGCGTTGCAAGACCCTTTGGACCATCCAAAAGTGTCACCAAAGGAAGGCTTTGGGTACAAGAGAACTCCCCAGGGGAGCCTTTACGCAGCCCCACATGCAACTGGACCCTCCGCGTTCGCTGTTTCCGAGCATCCCTATACATAACCATAGCCGTCATCGAAGACGACTGAAAAATCAGGCCCCAGGAAATGCGTTGCGAGCCCTTTTCGTCGATCCAAAAGTGACCCCAAAGGAAGGCTTTGGGTACAAGAGAACTCCCCAGGGGAGCCTTTACGCAGCCCCACATGCAACTGGATCCTCCGCGTTCGCTGTTTCCGAGCATCCCTAAACATAACCCTAGCCGGCATCGAAGACGACTGAAAAATCAGGCCCCAGGAAGTGCGTTGCAAAACCCTTTGGACCATCCAAAAGTGTCACCAAAGGAAGGCTTTGGGTACAAGTGAACTCCCCAGGGGAGCCTTTACGCAGCCCCACATGCAACTGGACCTTCCGGGTTCGCTGTTCCTGAGCAAACCGAAATGTAGCCCTGGCCGTCATCGCAGATGTGTGAAAAATCAGGCCCCAGGAAATGCGTTGCGAGGCCTTTTCGCCCATCCAAATGTGCCCCCAAAAAAAGACTTTGGGTACAAGAGAACTCCCCAAGGGAGCCTTTACGCAGCCCCACATGCAACTGGACCCTCCGGGTTCGCTGTTTTCGAGCATCCCTAAACATAGCCCTAGCCGGCATCGAAGACGACTGAAAAATCAGGCCCCAGGAAATGCGTTGCGAGCCCTTTTCGTCGATCCAAAAGTGCCCCCAAAGGAAGGCTTTGGGTACAAGAGAACTCCCCAGGGGAGCCTTTACGCAGCCCCACATGCAACTGGACCCTTCGGGTTCGATTTTTCCGAGCAACCCTAAATATATGACTAGCCGGCATGGGAGAAGACTGAAAACCCTGGCCCCAGAAAACGCGTTGCAAGCCCCTTTGGACCATCCAAAAGTATCACCAAAGGAAGGCTTTGGGTACAAGTGAACTCCCCAGGGGAGCCTTTACGCAGCCCCACATGCAACTGGACCCTCCGGGTTCGCTGTTCCTGAGCAAACCTAAACGTAGCCCTAGCCATCATCGCAGACGAGTGAAAAATCAGGCCCCAGGAAATGCGTTGCAAGCCCCTTTGGACCATCCAAAAGTGCCCCCAAAGGAAGGCTTTGGGTACATCTGAAGTTCCCAGGGGAGCCTTTACGCAGCCCCACATGCAACTGGACCCTCCGAGTTCGCTGTTTCCGAGCATCCCTAAACATAGCCCTAGCAGTCATCGGAGATGACTGAAAAATCAGGCCCCAGGAAATGCGTTCCGAGGCCTTTTCGCCCATCCAAAAGTGTCACCAAAGGAAGGCTTTGGATACAAGAGAACTCCCCAGGGGAGCCTTTACGCAGCCCCACATGCAACTGGACCGTCCGGGTTCGATTTTTCGAACAACCCTAAATATATCCCTAGCCGGCATGGGAGAAGACTGAAAACCCGGGCCACAGAAAACGCGTTGCAAGCCCCTTTGGACCATCCAAAAGTGTCACCAAAGGAAGGCTTTGGGTGCAAGTGAACTCCCCAGGGGAGCCTTTACGCAGCCCCACATGCAACTGGACCCTTCGGGTTCGATTTTTCTGAGCATCCCTAAACATAGCCCTATCCGGCATCGAAGACGAATGAAAAATCAGGCCCCAGGAAATGTGTTGCGAGCCCCTTTGGACCATCCAAAAGTGTCACCAAAGGAAGGCTTTGGGTACAAGAGAACTCCCCAGGGGAGCCTTTACGCAGCCCCACATGCAACTGGACCCTCCGGGTTCGCTGTTCATGAGCAAACCTAAACGTAGCACTAGCCGTCATCGGAGACGACTGAAAAATCAGGCCCCAGGAAATGCGTTGCGAGCCCTTTTTGCCCATCCAAAAGTGCCCCCAAAGGAAGGCTTTGGGTACAAGTGAACTCCCCAGGGGAGCCTTTACGCAGCCCCACATGCAACTGGACCCTCCGGGTTCGCTGATTCCGAGCATCCCTAAACACAGCCCTAGCCGGCATCGATGACGACTGAAAAATCAGGCCCCAGGAAATGCGTTACGAGCCCTTTTCGCCCATCCAAAAGTGCCCCCAAAGGAAGGCTTTGGGTACAAGTGAACTCCCCAGGGGAGCCTTTACGCAGCCCCACATGCAACTGGACCCTCCGGGTTCGAGTTTTCCGAGCAAAACTAAATATATCACTAGCCGGCATGGGAGAAGACTGAAAACCCGGGCCACAGAAAACGCGTTGCAAGCCCCTTTGGACCATCCAAAAGTGTCACCAAAGGAAGGCTTTGGGTGCAAGTGAACTCCCCAGGGGAGCCTTTACGCAGCCCCACATGCAACTGGACCCTTCGGGTTCGATTTTTCTGAGCATCCCTAAACATAACCCTATCCGGCATCGAAGACGAATGAAAAATCAGGCCCCAGGAAATGTGTTGCGAGCCCCTTTGGACCATCCAAAAGTGTCACCAAAGGAAGGCTTTGGGTACAAGAGAACTCCCCAGGGGAGCCTTTACGCAGCCCCACATGCAACTGGACCCTCCGGGTTCGCTGTTCATGAGCAAACCTAAACGTAGCACTAGCCGTCATCGGAGACGACTGAAAAATCAGGCCCCAGGAAATGCGTTGCGAGCCCTTTTTGCCCATCCAAAAGTGCCCCCAAAGGAAGGCTTTGGGTACAAGTGAACTCCCCAGGGGAGCCTTTACGCAGCCCCACATGCAACTGGACCCTCCGGGTTCGCTGATTCCGAGCATCCCTAAACACAGCCCTAGCCGGCATCGATGACGACTGAAAAATCAGGCCCCAGGAAATGCGTTACGAGCCCTTTTCGCCCATCCAAAAGTGCCCCCAAAGGAAGGCTTTGGGTACAAGTGAACTCCCCAGGGGAGCCTTTACGCAGCCCCACATGCAACTGGACCCTCCGGGTTCGAGTTTTCCGAGCAAAACTAAATATATCACTAGCCGGCATGGGAGAAGACTGAAAACCCGGGCCCCAGAAAACGCGTTGCAAGACCCTTTGGACCATCCAAAAGTGTCACCAAAGGAAGGCTTTGGGTACAAGTGAACTCCCCAGGGGAGCCTTTACGCAGCCCCACATGCAACTGGACCCACCGGGTTCGCTGTTTCCGAGCATCCCTATACATAGCCCTAGCCGGCATCGAAGACGACTGAAAAATCAGGCCCCAGGATATGCGTTGCGAGCCCTTTTCGTCGATCCAAAAGTGCCCCCAAAGGAAGGCTTTGGGTACAAGAGAACTCCCCAGGGGAGCCTTTACGCAGCCCCACATGCAACTGGACCCTTCGGGTTCGTTTTTTCCGAGCAACCCTAAATATATGACTAGCCGGCATGGGAGAAGACTGAAAACCCTGGCCCCAGAAAACGCGTTGCAAGCCCCTTTGGACCATCCAAAAGTATCACCAAAGGAAGGCTTTGGGTACAAGAGAACTCCCCAGGGGAGCCTTTACGCAGCCCCACATGCAACTGGACCCTCCGGGTTCGCTGTTCCTGAGCAAACCTAAAACTATCCCTATCCGGCATCGAAGACGAATGAAAAATCAGGCCCCAGGAAATGCGTTGCGAGCCCCTTTGGACCATCCAAAAGTGTCACCAAAGGAAGGCTTTGGGTACAAGAGAACTCCCCAGGGGAGCCTTTACGCAGCCCCACATGCAACTGGACCCTTCGGGTTCGATTTTTCCGAGCAACCCTAAATATATCCCTAGCCGGCATGGGAGAAGACTGAAAACCCGGGCCCCAGAAAACGCGTTGTAAGCCCCGTTGGACCATCCAAAAGTGTCACCAAAGGAAGGCTTTGGGTACAAGTGAACTCCCCAGGGGAGCCTTTACGCAGCCCCACATGCAACTGGACCCTCCGGGTTCGCTGTTCATGAGCAAACCTAAACGTAGCCCTAGCCGTCATCGGAGACGACTGAAAAATCAGGCCCCAGGAAATGCATTCCGAGGCCTTTTCGCCCATCCAAATGTGCCCCCAAAGGAAGGCGTTGGGTACATCTGAAGTTCCCAGGGGAGCCTTTACGCAGCCCCACATGCAACTGGACCCTCCGGGTTCGATTTTTCCGAGCACCACTAAACATAACCCTAGCCGGCAAGGGAGAAGACTGAAAACCCGGGCCCCAGAAAACGCGTTGCAAGCCCATTTGGACCATCCAAAAGTGTCACCAAAGGAAGGCTTTGGGTACAAGTGAACTCCCCAGGGGAGCCTTTACGCAGCCCCACATGCAACTGGACCCTCCGGGTTCGCTGTTTCTGAGCATCCCTAAACATAGCCCTAGCCAGAATCGAAGACGAGTGAAAAATCAGGCCCCAGGAAATGCGTTGCAAGCCCCTTTAGACCATCCAAAAGTGCCCCCAAAGGAAGGCTTTGGGTACATCTGAAGTTCCCAGGGGAGCCTTTACGCAGCCCCACATGCAACTGGACCCTCCGGGTCCGCTCTTCCTGAGCAAAACTAAACGTAGCCCTAGCCATCATCGGAGACGAGTGAAAAATCAGGCCCCAGGAAATGCGTTGCGAGCCCTTTTCGCCCATCCAAATGTGCCCCCAACGGAAGACTTTGGGTACAAGTGAACTCCCCAGGGGAGCCTTTACGCAGCCCCACATGCAACTGGACCCTCCGGGTTCGCTGTTTCCGAGCATCCCTATACATAGCCCTAGCCAGCATCGAAGACGACTGAAAAATCAGGCCCCAGGAAATGCGTTCCAAGCCCTTTTCGCCCATCCAAAAGTGCCCCCAAAGGAAGGCTTTGGGTACATCTGAAGTTCCCAGGGGAGCCTTTACGCAGCCCCACATGCAACTGGACCCTCCGGGTTCTCTGTTTCCGAGCATCCCTAAACATAGCCCTAGCCGGCATCGAAGAAAACTGAAAAATCAGGCCCCAGGAAATGCGTTGCGAGCCCTTTTCGCCCATCTAAGAGTGCCCCCAAAGGAAGGCTTTGGGTACAAGTGAACTCCCCAGGGGAGCCTTTACGCAGCCCCACATGCAACTGGACCCTCCGCGTTCGCTGTTTCCCAGCATCCCTAAACATAGCCCTAGCCGGCATCGAAGACGACTGAAAAATCAGGCCACAGGAAATGCGTTGCGAGCCCTTTTCGTCGATCCAAAAGTGCCCCCAAAGGAAGGCTTTGGGTACAAGAGAACTCCCCAGGGGAGCCTTTACGCAGCCCCACATGCAACTGGACCCACCGGGTTCGATTTTTCCGAGCAACCCTAAATATATGACTAGCCGGCATGGGAGAAGACTGAAAACCCTGGCCCCAGAAAACGCGTTGCAAGCCCCTTTGGACCATCCAAAAGTATCACCAAAGGAAGGCTTTGGGTACAAGAGAACTCCCCAGGGGAGCCTTTACGCAGCCCCACACGCAACTGGACCCTCCGGGTTCGCTGTTCCTGAGCAAACCTAAACGTAGCCCTAGCCGTCATCGGAGACGAGTGAAAAATCAGGCCCCAGGAAATGCGTTCCGAGGCCTTTTCGCCCATCCAAAAGTGCCCCCAAAGGAAGGCTTTGGGTACAAGAGAACTCCCCAGGGGAGCCTTTACGCAGCCCCACATGCAACTGGACCCATCGGGTTCGATTATTCCGAGCAACCCTAAATATATCCCTAGCCGGCATGGGAGAAGACTGAAAACCCGGGCCCCAGAAAACGCGTTGCAAGCCCCTTTGGACCATCCAAAAGTGTCACCAAAGGAAGGCTTTGGGTACAAGAGAACTCCCCAGGGGAGCCTTTACGCAGCCCCACATGCAACTGGACCCTCCGGGTTCGCTGTTCCTGAGCAAACCTAAACGTAGCCCTAGCCGTCATCGGAGACGACTGAAAAATCAGGCCCCAGGAAATGCGTTGCAAGCCCCTTTGGACCATCCAAAAGTGCCCCCAAAGGAAGGCTTTGGTTACATCTGAAGTTCCCAGGGGAGCCTTTACGCAAACCCATATGCAACTGGACCCTCCGACTTCGCTGTTTCCGAGCGTCCCTAAACATAGCCCTAGCAGTCATCGGAGACGAGTGAAAAATCAGGCCCCAGGAAATGCGTTTCGAGACCTTTTCGCCCATCCAAATGTGCCCCCAAAAAAAGACTTTGGGTACAAGAGAACTCCCCAGGGGAGCCTTTACGCAGCCCCACATGCAACTGGAACCTCCGGGTTCGCTGTTTCCGAGCATACCTAAATATAGCCCTAGCCGTCATCGCAGACGACTGAAAAATCAGGCCCCAGGAAATGCGTTGCGAGCCCTTTTCGCCCATCCAAAAGTGCCCCCAAAGGAAGGCTTTGGGTACATCTGAAGGTCCCAGGGGAGCCTTTACGCAGCCCCACATGCATCTGGACCCTTCGGGTTCGATTTTTCCGAGCAACCCTAAATATATGCCTAGCCGGCATGGGAGAAGACTGAAAACCCTGGCCCCAGAAAACGCGTTGCAAGCCCCTTTGGACCATCCAAAAGTGTCACCAAAGGAAGGCTTTGGGTACAAGAGAACTCCCCAGGGGAGCCTTTACGCAGCCCCACATGCAACTGGACCCTCCGGGTTCGCTGTTCCTGAGCAAACCTAAACGTAGCCCTGGCCGTCATAGGAGACGACTGAAAAATCAGGCCCGAGGAAATGCGTTGCGAGCCCCTTTGGACCATCCAAAAGTGCCCCCAAAGGAAGGCTTTGGTTACAAGTGAACTCCCCAGGGGAGCCTTTACGCAGCCCCACATGCAACTGGACCCTCCGCGTTCGCTGTTTCCCAGCATCCCTAAACATAGCCCTAGCCGGCATCGAAGACGACTGAAAAATCAGGCCCCAGGAAATGCGTTGCGAGCCCTTTTCGCCCATCCAAAAGTGCCCCCAAAGGAAGGCTTTGGGTACAAGAGAACTCCCCAGGGGAGCCTTTACGCAGCCCCACATGCAACTGGACCCTCGGCGTTCGCTGTTTCCGAGCATCCGTAAACATAGCCCTATCCGGCATGGGAGAAGACTGAAAACCCGGGCCCCAGAAAACGCGTTGCAAGCCCCTTTGGACCATCCAAAAGTGTCACCAAAGGAAGGCTTTGGGTGCAAGTGAACTCCCCAGGGGAGCCTTTACGCAGCCCCACATGCAACTGGACCCTCCGGGTTCGCTGTTTCTGAGCATCCCTATACATAGCCCTAGCCGGCATCGAAGACGACTGAAAAATCAGGCCCCAGGAAATGTGTTGCGAGCCCCTTTGGACCATCAAAAAGTGTCACCAAAGGAAGGCTTTGGGTACAAGAGAACTCCCCAGGGGAGCCTTTACGCAGCCCCACATGCAACTGGACCCTCCGGGTTCGCTGTTCCGGAGCAAACCTAAACGTAGTTCGGCCGTCATCGGAGACGACTGAAAAATCAGGCCCCAAAAAATGCGTTGCGAGCCGCTTTGGACCATCCAAAAGTGCCCCCAAAGGAAGGCTTTGGGTACAAGTGAACTCCCCAGGGGAGCCTTTACGCAGCCCCACATGCAACTGGACCCTTCGGGTTCGATTTTTCCGAGCAACCCTAAATATATGCCTAGCCGGCATGGGAGAATACTGAAAAACCTGTCCCCAGAAAACGCGTTGCAAGACTCTTTGGACCATCCAAAAGTGTCACCAAAGGAAGGCTTTGGGTACAAGTGAACTCCCCAGGGGAGCCTTTATGCAGCCCCACATGCAACTGGACCCTCCGGGTTCGCTGTTCCTGAGCAAACCTAAACGTAGCCCTAGCCGTCATCGGAGACGACTGAAAAATCAGGCCCCAGGAAATGCGTTGGGAGCCCTTTTCGCCCATCCAAAAGTGCCCCCAAAGGAAGGCTTTGGGTACAAGAGAACTCCCCAGGGGAGCCTTTACGCAGCCCCACATACAACTGGACCCTCCGGGTTCGATTTTTCCGAGCAACCGTATAAATATCACTAGCCGGCATGGGAGAAGACTGAAAACCCGGGCCCCAGAAAACGCGTTTCAAGCACCTTTGGACCATCCAAAAGTGTCACCAAAGGAAGGCTTTGGGTACAAGAGAACTCCCCAGGGGAGCCTTTACGCAGCCCCACATGCAACTGGACCCTCCGGGTTCGCTGTTTCCGAGCATCCCTAAACATAGCCCTAGACGGCATCGAAGACGACTGAAAAATCAGGCCCCAGGAAATGCGTTGCGAGCCCTTTTCGCCCATCCAAAAGTGCCCCCAAAGGAAGGCTTTGGGTACAAGTGAACTCCCCAGGGGAGCCTTTATGCAGCCCCACATGCAACTGGACCCTCCGCGTTCGCTGTTTCCGAGCATCCCTAAACATAGCCCTATCCGGCATCGAAGACGACTGAAAAATCAGGCCCCAGGAAATGCGTTGCGAGCCCTTTTCGCCCATCCAAAAGTGCCCCCAAAGGAAGGCTTTGGGTACAAGTGAACTCCCCAGGGGAGCCTTTACGCAGCCCCACATGCAACTGGACCCTCCGGGTTCGCTGTTTCCGAGCATCCCAAAACATATCCCTAGCCGTCATCGCAGACGAATGAAAAATCAGGCCCCAGGAAATGCATTGCGAGCCCCTTTGGACCATCCAAAAGTGCCCCCAAAGGAAGGCTTTGGGTACATCTGAAGTTCCCAGGGGAGCCTTTACGCAGCCCCACATGCAACTGGACCCTTCGGGTTCGATTTTTCCGAGCAACCCTAAATATATCACTAGCCAGCATGGGAGAAGACTGAAAACCCGGGCCCCAGAAAACGCGTTGCGAGCCCCTTTGGACCATCTAAAAGTGCCCCACAAAAAAGACTTTGGGTACATCTGAATTTCCCAGGGGAGCTTTTACGCAGCCCCATATGCAACTGGCCCCTCCGAGTTCGCTGTTTCCGAGCATCCCTAAACATAGCCCTAGCAGTCATCAGAGACGACTGAAAAATCAGGCCCCAGGAAATGTGTTGCGAGCCCCTTTGGACCATCCAAAAGTGTCACCACAGGAAGGCTTTGGGTACAAGAGAACTCCCCAGGGGAGCCTTTACGCAGCCCCACATGCAACTGGACCCTCCGGGTTCGCTCTTCATGAGCAAACCTTAACATAACCCTAGCCGTCATCAGAGACGAGTGAAAAATCATGCCCCAGGAAATGCGTTGCAAGCCCCTTTGGACCATCCAAAAGTGCCCCCAAAGGAAGGCTTTGGGTACAAGTGAACTCCCCAGGGGAGCCTTTATGCAGCCCCACATGCAACTGGACCCTCCGGGTTCGATCTTTCCGAGCAACCCTAAACATAACCCTAGCCGGCATGGGAGAAGACTGAAAACCCGGGCCCCTGAAAACGCGTTGCAAGCCCCTTTGGACCATCCAAAGTGCCCCCAAAGGAAGGCTTTGGGTACAAGAGAACTCCCCAGGGGAGCCTTTACGCAGCCCCACATGCAACTGGACCCTCTGGGTTCGCTGTTCCTGAGCAAACCTAAACGTAGCCCTGGCCGTCATCGGAGACGACTGAAAAATCAGGCCCCAAAAAATGCGTTTCAAGCCCCTTTTGACCATCCAAAAGTGCCCCCAAAGGAAGTCTTTGGGTACATCTGAAGTTCCAAGGGGAGCCTTTACGCAGCCCCATATGCAACTGGACCCTCCGAGTTCGCTGTTTCCGAGCATCCCTAAATATAGCCCTAGCCGGCATCGATGACGACTAAAAAATCAGGCCCCAGGAAATGCGTTGCGAGCCCTTTTCTCCCATCCAAAAGTGTCACCAAAGGAAGGCTTTGGGTACAAGAGAACTCCCCAGGGGAGCCTTTACGCAGCCCCACATGCAACTGGACCCTCTGGGTTCGCTGTTCATGAGCAAACCTAAACGTAGCCCTGGACGTCATCGGAGACGACTGAAAAATCAGGCCCCAAAAAATGCGTTTCAAGCCCCTTTTGACCATCCAAAAGTGCCCCCAAAGGAAGTCTTTGGGTACATCTGAAGTTCCAAGGGGAGCCTTTACGCAGCCCCACATGCAACTGGACCCTCCGGGTTCGCTGTTCCTGAGCAAACCGAAACGTAACCCTGGCCGTCATAGGAGACGACTGAAAAATCAGGCCCCAGGAAATGCGTTGCGAGCCCTTTTCTCCCATCCAAAAGTGTCACCAAAGGAAGGCTTTGGGTACAAGAGAACTCCCCAGGGGAGCCTTTACGCAGCCCCACATGCAACTGGACCCTCCGGGTTCGATTTTTCCGAGCAACCCTAAATATATCCCTAGCCGGCATGGGCGAAGACTGAAAACCCGGGCCCCAGAAAACGCGTTGCAAGCCCATTTGGACCATCCAAAAGTGTCACCAAAGGAAGGCTTTGGGTACAAGAGAACTCCCCAGGGGAGCCTTTACGCAGCCCCACATGCAACTGGACCCTCCGGGTTCGCTGTTCCTGAGCAAACCTAAACGTAGCCCTGGCCGTCATCGGAGACGACTGAAAAATCAGGCCCCAGGAAATGCGTTGCAAGCCCCTTTGGACCATCCAAAAGTGCCACCAAAGGAAGGCTTTGGGTACATCTGAAGTTCCCAGGGGAGCCTTTACGCAAACACATATGCAACTGGACCCTCCGACTTCGCTGTTTCCGAGCGTCCATAAACATAGCCCTAGCAGTCATCGGAGACGAGTAAAAAATCAGGCCCCAGGAAATGCTTTCCGAGGCCTTTTCGCCCATCTAAATGTGCCCCCAAAAAAAGACTTTGGGTACAAGAGAACTCCCCAGGGGAGCCTTTACGCAGCCCCACATGCAACTGGACCCTCCGGGTTCGCTGTTTCCGAGCATCCCTAAATATAGCCCTAGCCGGCATCGAAGACGACTGAAAAATCAGGCCCCAGGAAATGCGTTGCAAAACCCTTTGGACCATCCAAAAGTGCCCCCAAAGGAAGGCTTTGGGTACAAGTGAACTCCCCAGGGGAGCCTTTACGCAGCCCCACATGCAACTGGACCCTTCGGGTTCGCTGTTCCTGAGCAAATCTAAACGTAGCCCTAGCCGTCATCGCAGACGACTGAAAAATCAGGCCCCAGGAAATGCGTTGCGAGCCCATTTGGACCATCCAAAAGTGCCCCCAAAGGAAGGCTTTGGGTACATGTGAAGTTCCCAGGGGAGCCTTTACGCAGCCCCACATGCAACTGGACCCATCGGGTTCGATTTTTCCGAGCAACCCTAAAAATATCACTAGCCGGCATGGGAGAAGACTGAAAACCCGGGCCCCAGAAAACGCGTTGCAAGCCCCTTTGGACCATCCAAAAGTGTCACCAAAGGAAGGCTTTGGGTACAAGAGAACTCCCCAGGGGAGCCTTTACGCAGCCCCACATGCAACTGGACCCTCCGGGTTCGCTGTTCCTGAGCAAAACTAAACGTAGCCCTGGCCGTCATCGGAGACGACTGAAAAATCAGGCCCCAAAAAATGCGTTGCGAGCCGCTTTGGGCCATCCAAAAGTGCCCCCAAAAGAAGGCTTTGGGTACAAGAGAACTCCCCAGGGGAACCTTTACGCAGCCCCACATGCAACTGGACCCTCCGGCTTCGATTTTTCCGAGCAACCCTAATTATATCACTAGCCAGCATGGGAGAAGACTGAAAACCCGGGCCCCAGAAAACGCGTTGCAAGCCCCTTTGGACAATCCAAAAGTGTCACCAAAGGAAGGCTTTGGGTACAAGTGAACTCCCCAGGGGAGCCTTTACGCAGCCCCACATGCAACTGGACCCTCCGGGTTCGCTGTTCCTGAGCAAACTGAAATGTAACCCTGGTAGTCATCGCAGATGTGTGAAAAATCAGGCCCGAGAAAATGCGTTCCGAGCCCTTTTCGCCCATCCAAATGTGCCCCCAAATGAAGACTTTGGGTACAAGAAAAATCCCCAGGGGAGCCTTTACGCAGCCCCACATGCAACTGGACCCTCCGGGTTCGCTGTTTCCGAGCATCCCTAAACATAGCCGTAGACGGCATCGAAGACGACTGAAAAATCAGGCCCCAGGAAATGCGTTGCAAGCCCTTTACGCCCATCCAAAAGTGCCCCCAAAGGAAGGCTTTGGGTACAAGTGAAGTCCCCAGGGGAGCCTTTACGCAGCCCCACATGCAACTGGACCCTCCGGGTTCGCTGTTCCTGAGCAAATCTAAACGTAGCCCTAGTCGTCATCGCAGACGACTGAAAAATCAGGCCCCAGGAAATGCGTTGCGAGCCCATTTGGACCATCCAAAAGTGCCCCCAAAGGAAGGCTTTGGGTACATCTGAAGTTACCAGGGGAGCCTTTACGCAGCCCCACATGCAACTGGAACCTTCGGGTTCGATTTTTCCGAGCAACCCTAAATATATCCCTAGCCGGCATGGGAGAAGACTGAAAACCCTGGCCCCAGAAAACGCGTTGCAAGCCCCTTTGGACCATCCAAAAGTGTCACCAAAGGAAGGCTTTGGGTACAAGAGAACTCCCCAGGGGAGCCTTTACGCAGCCCCACATGCAACTGGACCCTTCGGGTTCGCTGTTCCTGAGCAAATCTAAACGTAGCCCTGGCCGTCATAGGAGACGACTGAAAAATCAGGCCCCAGGAAATGCGTTGCGAGCCCTTTTCTCCCATCCAAAAGTGTCACCCAAGGAAGTCTTTGGGTACAAGAGAACTGCCCAGGGGAGCCTTTACGCAGCCCCACATGCAACTGGACCCTTCGGGTTCGCTGTTCCTGAGCAAATCTAAACGTAGCCCTAGCCGTCATCGCAGACGACTGAAAAATCAGGCCCCAGGAAATGCGTTGCGAGCCCCTTTGGACCATCCAAAAGTGCCCCCAAAGGAAGGCTTTGGGTACATCTGAAGTTCCCAGGGGAGCCTTTACGCAGCCCCACATGCAACTGGACCCTTCGGATTCGATTTATCCGAGCAACCCTAAATATATCACTAGCCGGCATGGGAGAAGACTGAAAACCCGGGCCCCAGAAAACGTGTTGCAAGCCCCTTTGGACAATCCAAAAGTGTCACCAAAGGAAGGCTTTGGGTACAAGAGAACTCCCCAGGGGAGCCTTTACGCAGCCCCACATGCAACTGGACCCTCCGGGTTCGCTGTTCCTGAGCAAACCTAAACGTAGCCCTGGCCGTCATCGGAGACGACTGAAAAATCAGGCCCCAGGAAATGCGTTGCAAGCCCCTTTGGACCATCCAAAAGTGCCCCCAAAGGAAGGCTTTGGGTACATCTGAAGTTCCCAGGGGAGCCTTTACGCAAACCCATATGCAACTGGACCCTCCGACTTCGCTGTTTCCGAGCGTCCCTAAACATAGCCCTAGCAGTCATCGGAGACGAGTGAAAAATCAGGCCCCAGGAAATGCGTTGCGAGCCCTTTTCGCCCATCCAAATGTGCCCCCAAAGGAAGACTTTGGGTACAAGTGAACTCCCCAGGGGAGCCTTTACGCAGCCCCACATGCAACTGGACCCTCCGGGTTCGCTGTTCCTGAGCAAAACTAAACGTAGCCCTGGCCGTCATCGGAGACGACTGAAAAATCAGGCCCCAAAAAATGCGTTGCGAGCCGCTTTGGACCATCCAAAAGTGCCCCCAAAAGAAGGCTTTGGGTACAAGAGAACTCCCCAGGGGAACCTTTACGCAGCCCCACATGCAACTGGACCCTCCGGCTTCGATTTTTCCGAGCAACCCTAATTATATCACTAGCCAGCATGGGAGAAGACTGAAAACCCGGGCCCCAGAAAACGCGTTGCAAGCCCCTTTGGACAATCCAAAAGTGTCACCAAAGGAAGGCTTTGGGTACAAGTGAACTCCCCAGGGGAGCCTTTACGCAGCCCCACATGCAACTGGACCCTCCGGGTTCGCTGTTCCTGAGCAAATCTAAACGTAGCCCTGGCCGTCATCGCAGACGACTGAAAAATCAGGCCCCAGGAAATGCGTTGCGAGCCCATTTGGACCATCCAAAAGTGCCCCCAAAGGAAGGCTTTGGGTACATCTGAAGTTACCAGGGGAGCCTTTACGCAGCCCCACATGCAACTGGAACCTTCGGGTTCGATTTTTCCGAGCAACCCTAAATATATCCCTAGCCGGCATGGGAGAAGACTGAAAACCCTGGCCCCAGAAAACGCGTTGCAAGCCCCTTTGGACCATCCAAAAGTGTCACCAAAGGAAGGCTTTGGGTACAAGAGAACTCCCCAGGGGAGCCTTTACGCAGCCCCACATGCAACTGGACCCTTCGGGTTCGCTGTTCCTGAGCAAATCTAAACGTAGCCCTGGCCGTCATAGGAGACGACTGAAAAATCAGGCCCCAGGAAATGCGTTGCGAGCCCTTTTCTCCCATCCAAAAGTGTCACCCAAGGAAGTCTTTGGGTACAAGAGAACTGCCCAGGGGAGCCTTTACGCAGCCCCACATGCAACTGGACCCTTCGGGTTCGCTGTTCCTGAGCAAATCTAAACGTAGCCCTAGCCGTCATCGCAGACGACTGAAAAATCAGGCCCCAGGAAATGCGTTGCGAGCCCCTTTGGACCATCCAAAAGTGCCCCCAAAGGAAGGCTTTGGGTACATCTGAAGTTCCCAGGGGAGCCTTTACGCAGCCCCACATGCAACTGGACCCTTCGGATTCGATTTTTCCGAGCAACCCTAAATATATCACTAGCCGGCATGGGAGAAGACTGAAAACC
The DNA here is from genome assembly GCF_963932015.1 of Anas acuta. NCBI lineage: Eukaryota > Metazoa > Chordata > Aves > Anseriformes > Anatidae > Anas > Anas acuta. The sequence continues at coordinate 217,771 of NW_027076169.1, read as the reverse complement.
CGGGCCCCAGAAAACGTGTTGCAAGCCCCTTTGGACAATCCAAAAGTGTCACCAAAGGAAGGCTTTGGGTACAAGAGAACTCCCCAGGGGAGCCTTTACGCAGCCCCACATGCAACTGGACCCTCCGGGTTCGCTGTTCCTGAGCAAACCTAAACGTAGCCCTGGCCGTCATCGGAGACGACTGAAAAATCAGGCCCCAGGAAATGCGTTGCAAGCCCCTTTGGACCATCCAAAAGTGCCCCCAAAGGAAGGCTTTGGGTACATCTGAAGTTCCCAGGGGAGCCTTTACGCAAACCCATATGCAACTGGACCCTCCGACTTCGCTGTTTCCGAGCGTCCCTAAACATAGCCCTAGCAGTCATCGGAGACGAGTGAAAAATCAGGCCCCAGGAAATGCGTTGCGAGCCCTTTTCGCCCATCCAAATGTGCCCCCAAAGGAAGACTTTGGGTACAAGTGAACTCCCCAGGGGAGCCTTTACGCAGCCCCACATGCAACTGGACCCTCCGGGTTCTCTGTTTCCGAGCATCCCTAAACATAACCATAGCCGGCATCGAAGATGACTGAAAAATCAGGCCCCAGGAAATGCGTTGCGAGCCCTTTTCGCCCATCCAAAAGTGCCCCCAAAGGAAGGCTTTGGGTACAAGTGAACTCCCCAGGGGAGCCTTTACGCAGCCCCACATGCAACTGGACCCTCCGGGTTCGCTGTTTCCGAGCATCCCTAAACATAGCCCTAGCCGGCATCGAAGAAAACTGAAAAATCAGGCCCCAGGAAATGCGTTGCGAGCCCTTTTCTCCCATCTAAGAGTGCCCCCAAAAGGAAGGCTTTGGGTACAAGTGAACTCCCCAGGGGAGACTTTACGCAGCCCCACATGCAACTGGACCCTCCGGGTTCGCTGTTTCCGAGCATCCCTATATATAGCCCTAGCTGGCATCGAAGACGACTGAAAAATCAGGCCCCAGGAAAAGCGTTGCGAGCCCTTTTCGCCCATCCAAAAGTGCCCCCAAAGGAAGGCTTTGGGTACAAGTGATCTCCCCAGGGGAGCCTTTACGCAGCCCCACATGCAACTGGACCCTCCGGGTTCGCTGTTCCTGAGCAAACCGAAATGTAGCCCTGGCCGTCATCGCAGATGTGTGAAAAACCAGGACCCAGGAAATGCGTTCCGAGGTCTTTTCGCCCATCCAAATGTGTCCCCAAAAAAAGACTTTGGGTACAAGAGAACTCCCCAGGGGAGCCTTTACGCAGCCCCACATGCAACTGGACCCTCCGGGTTCGCTGTTTCCGAGTAACCCTAAATATATCCCTAGCCGGCATCGAAGACGACTGAAAAACCAAGCCCCAGGAAATGCGTTGCGAGCCCTTTTCGCCCATCCAAAAGTGACCCCAAAAGGAAGGCTTTGGGTACAAGAGAACTCCCCAGGGGAGCCTTTACGCAGCCCCACATGCAACTGGACCCTTCGGGTTCGATTTTTCCGAGCAACCCTAAATATATCACTAGCCGGCATGGGAGAAGACTGAAAACCCTGGCCCCAGAAAACGCGTTGCAAGCCCCTTTGGACCATCCAAAAGTATCACCAAAGGAAGGCTTTGGGTACAAGAGAACTCCCCAGGGGAGCCTTTACGCAGCCCCACATGCAACTGGACCCTCCGGGTTCGCTGTTCCTGAGCAAACCTAAACGTAGCCCTAGCCGTCATCGCAGACGAATGAAAAATCAGGCCCCAGGAAATGCGTTGCGAGCCCCTTTGGACCATCCAAAAGTGCCCCCAAAGGAAGGCTTTGGGTACATCTGAAGTTCCCAGGGGAGCCTTTACGCAGCCCCACATGCAACTGGACCCTTCGGGTTCGATTTTACCAAGCAACCCTAAATATATCCCTAGCTGGCTTGAGAAAAGACTGAAACCCCTGGCCCCAGAAAATGCGTTGCAAGCCCATTTGGACCATCCAAAAGTGTCACCAAAGGAAGGCTTTGGGTACAAGTGAACTCCCCAGGGGAGCCTTTACGCAGCCCCACATGCAACTGGACCCTCCGCGTTCGCTGTTTCCGAGCATCCCTAAACATAGCCCTAGCTAGTATCGATGACGACTGAAAAATCAGGCCCCAGGAAATGCGTTGCGAGCCCTTGTCGCCCATCCAAAAGTGCCCCCAAAGGAAGGCTTTGGGTACATCTGAAGTTCCCAGGGGAGCCTTTACGCAGCCCCACATGCAACTGGACCCTCAGGGTTCGCTGTTCCTGAGCAAATCTAAACGTAGCCCTAGCCGTCATCGGAGACGAATGAAAAATCAGGCCCCAGGAAATGCGTTGCGAGCCCCTTTGGACCATCCAAAAGTGCCCCCAAAGGAAGGCTTTGGGTACAAGTGAACTCCCCAGGGGAGCCTTTACGCAGCCCCACATGCAACTGGACCCTCCGCGTTCGCTGTTCCTGAGCAAACCGAAACGTAACCCTGGACGTCATAGGAGTCGACTGAAAAATCAGGCCCCAGGAAATGCGTTCCGAGCCCTTTTCTCCCATCCAAAAGTGTCACCAAAGGAAGGCTTTGGGTACAAGAGAACTCCCCAGGGGAGCCTTTACGCAGCCCCATATGCAACTGGACCCTCCGAGTTCGCTGTTTCCGAGCATCCCTAAACATAGCCCTAGCAGTCATTGGAGACGAATGAAAAATCAGGCCCCAGGAAATGCGTTCCGAGCCCCTTTGGACCATTCAAAAGTGTCACCAAAGGAAGGCTTTGGATACAAGTGAACTCCCCAGGGGAGCCTTTACGCAGCCCCACATGCAACTGGACCCTCCGGGTTCGCTGTTTCCGAGCAACCCTAAACATAGCCCTAGCCCGCATGGGGGAAGACTGAAAACCCGGGCCCCAGAAAACGCGTTGCAAGCCCCTTTGGACCATCCAAAAGTGTCACCAAAGGAAGGCTTTGGGTACAAGTGAACTCCCCAGGGGAGCCTTTACGCAGCCCCACATGCAACTGGACCCTCCGGGTTCGCTGTTTCCCAGCATCCCTAAACATAGCCCTAGCCGGCATGGGAGAAGACTTAAAACCCTGACCCAAGAAAACGCGTTGCGAGCCCTTTTCGCCCATCGAAAAGTGCCCCCAAAGGAAGGCTCTGGGTACAAGAGAACTCCCCAGGGGAGCCTTTACGCAGCCCCACATGCAACTGGACCCTCCGGGTTCGCTGTTCCTGAGCAAACCTAAACGTAGCCCTGGCCGTCATCGGAGACGAGTGAAAAATCAGGCCCCAGGAAAAGCGTTGCAAGCCCCTTTGGATCATCCAAAAGTGTCACCAAAGGAAGACTTTGGGTACAAGAGAACTCCCCAGGGGAGCCTTTACGCAGCCCCACATGCAACTGGACCCTCCGGGTTCGATTTTTCCGAGCAACCCTAAATATATCACTAGCCAGCATGGGAGAAGACTGAAAACCCGGGCCCCAGAAAACGCGTTGCAAACCCCTTTGGACAATCCAGAAGTGTCACCAAAGGAAGGCTATGGGTACAAGTGAACTCCCCAGGGGAGCTTTTACGCAGCCCCACATGCAACTGGACCCTCCGGGTTCGCTGTTCCTGAGCAAACCTAAACGTAGCCCTGGCCATCATAGGAGACGACTGAAAAATCAGGCCCCAGGAAATGTGTTGCGAGCCCTTTTCGCCCATCCAAAAGTGCCCCCAAAGGAAGGCTTTGGGTACAAGTGAACTCCCCAGGGGAGCCTTTACGCAGCCCCACATGCAACTGGACCGTCCGGGTTCGCTGTTTCCGAGCATCCCTAAACATCGCCCTAGCCGGCATCGAAGACGACTGAAAAATCAGGCCCCAGGAAATGCGTTGCAAGCCCCATTGGACCATCCAAAAGTGCCCCCAAAGGAAGGCTTTGGGTACAAGTGATCTCCCCAGGGGAGCCTTTACGCAGCCCCACATGCAACTGGACCCTCCAGGTTCGCTGTTCCTCAGCAAACCTAAACGTAGCCCTAGCCGTCATCGGAGACGACTGAAAAATAAGGCCCCAGGAAATGCGTTACGAGCCCTTTTCGCCCATCCAAAAGTGTCACCAAAGGAAGGCTTTGGGTACAAGTGAACTCCCCAGGGGAGCCTTTACGCAGCCCCACATGCAACTGGACCCTCCGGGATCGATTTTTCCGAGCAACCCTAAATATATCCCTAGCCGGCAAGAGAGAAGACTGAAAACCCGGGCCCCAGAAAACGCGTTGCAAGCCCCTTTGGACCATCCAAAGGTGTCACCAAAGGAAGGCTTTGGGTACAAGTGAACTCCCCAGGGGAGCCTTTACGCAGCCCCACATGCAACTGGACCCTCCGGGTTCGCTGTTTCCGAGCATCCCTAAACATCGCCCTAGCCGGCCTCGAAAACGACTGAAAAATCAGGCCCCAGGAAATGCGTTCCGAGCCCTTTTCGCCCATCCAAAAGTGCCCCAAAGGAAGACTTTGGGTACAAGAGAACTCCCCAGGGGAGCCTTTACGCAGGCCCACATGCAACTGGACCCTCCGGGATCGCTGTTTCCGAGCATCCCTAAACATAGCCCTAGCCGGCATCGATGACGACTGAAAAATCAGGCCCCAGGAAATGCGTTACGAGCCCTTTTCGCCCATCCCAAAGTGCCCCCAAAGGAAGGCTTTGGGTACAAGTGAACTCCCCAGGGGAGCCTTTACGCAGCCCCACATGCAACTGGACCCTCCGGGTTCGATTTTTCCGAGCAACCCTAAATATATCACTAGCCAGCATGGGAGAAGACTGAAAACCCGGAACCCAGAAAACGCGTTGCAAGCCCCTTTGGACCATCCAAAAGTGCCCCCAAAGGAAGGCTTTGGGTACAAGTGAACTCCCCAGGGGAGCCTTTACACAGCCCCACATGCAACTGGACCCTCCGGGTTTGCTGTTCATGAGCAAACCTAAACGTAGCCCTACCCGTCATCGGAGACGAATGAAAACCCGGGCCCCAGAAAACGCGTTGCAAGCCCCTTTGGACCATCCAAAAGTGCCCCCAAAGGAAGGCTTTGGGTACATCTGAAGTTCCCAGGGGAGCCTTTACGCAGCCCCACATGCAACTGGACCCTCCGAGTTCGCTGTTTCCGAGCATCCCTAAACAAAGCCCTAGCAGTCATCGGAGACGACTGAAAAATCAAGCTCAAGGAAATGCGTTCCGAGCCCTTTTCGCCCATCCAAAAGTGCCCCCAAAGGAAGGCTTTGGGTACAAGAGAACTCCCCAGGGGAGCCTTTACGCAGCCCCACATGCAACTGGACCCTCCGGGTTCGCTCTTTCCGAGCAACCCTAAACATAACCCTAGCCGGCATGGGAGAAGACTGAAAACCCGGGCCCCAGAAAACGCGTTGCAAGCCCCTTTGGACCATCCAAAAGTGTCACCAAAGGAAGGCTTTGGGTACAAGAGAACTCCCCAGGGGAGCCTTTACGCAGCCCCACATGCAACTGGACCCTCCGGGTTCGCTGTTCCTGAGCATCCGTAAACATAGCCCTAGCCGGCATCAAAGACGACTGAAAAATCAGGCCCCAGGAAATGCGTTCCGAGCCACGTTGGACCATCCAAAAGTGCCCCCAAAGGAAGGCTTTGGGTACAAGTGAACTCCCCAGGGGAGCCTTTACGCAGCCCCACATGCAACTGGACCCTCCGGGTTCGCTGTTTCAGAGCATCCCTAAATATAGCCCTAGCCCTCATCGGAGACGAGTGCAAAATCAGGCCCCAGGAAATGCGTTGCAAGCCCCATGGGACCATCCAAAAGTGCCCCCAAAGGAAGGCTTTGGGTACATCTGAAGTTCCCAGGGGAGCCTTTACGCAGGCCCACATGCAACTGGACCCTCCGGGTTCGCTGTTTCCGAGCATCCCTAAACGTAGCCCTAGCCGTCATCAGAGACGTGTGAAAAATCAGGCCCCAGGAAATGTGTTGCGAGCCTTTTGCGCCAATTCAAAGGGACCCCAAAGGAAGGCTTTGGGTACAAGTGAACTCCCCAGGGGAGCCTTAATGCAGCCCCACAAGCAACTGGACCCTCAGGTTTCGATTTTTCCGAGCAACCCTAAATAGAACTCTAGCCGGCATGGGATAAGACTGAAAAAGCGGGTCCCAGAAAACACGTTGAAATCCCCTTTGGACCATCCAAAAGTGCCCGCAAAGGAAGGCTTTGGGTACAAGTGAACTCCCCAGGGGAGCCTTTACGCAGCCCCATATGCAACTGGACCCTCCGGGTTCGCTGTTCCTAAGTAAACATTAACGTAGCACTAGCCGTCATCAGAGACGAGTGAAAATCAGGCCCCAGGAAATGCGATGCGAGCCATTTTGGACCATCCAAAAGTGTCACCAAAAGAAGGCTTTGGGTACAAGTGAACTCCCCAGGGGAGCCTTTACGCAGCCCCACATGCAACTGGACCCTCCGGGTTCGGTGTTTCCGAGCATCCCTAAACATAGCCCTAGCCGGCATCGAAGACGACTGAAAAATAAGGCCCCAGGAAATGCGTTCCGAGCCCTTTTCGCCCATCCAAAAGTGCCCCCAAAGGAAGGCTTTGGGTACATCTGAAGTTCCCAGGGGAGCCTTTACGCAGCCCCATATGCAACTGGACCCTCCGGGATCGCTGTTCCTGAGCAAACCTAAACGTAGCCCTAGCCGTCATCGCAGACGAGTGAAAAATCAGGCCCCAGGAAATGCGTTGCGAGCCATTTTGGACCATCCAAAACTGTTACCAAAAGAAGGCTTTGGGTACAAGTGAACTCCCCAGGGGAGCCTTTACGCAGCCCCACATGCAACTGGACCCTCCGGGTTCGCTGTTTCCGAGCATCCCTAAATATAGCCCTAGCCGTCATCGGAGACGACTGAAAAATCAGGCCCCAGGAAATGCGTTCCGAGCCCTTTTCGCCCATCCAAAAGTGCAACCAAAGGAAGATTTTGGGTACAAGAGAACTCCCCAGGGGAGCCTTTACGCAGCCCCACATGCAACTGGACCCTCCGGGTTCGCTGTTTCTGAGCATACCTAAAAATATCCCTAGCCGGCATCGAAGACGACTGAAAAATCAGGCCCCAAGAAATGCGTTGCGAGCCCTTTTCGCCCTTCCAAAAGTGCCCCCAAAGGAAGGCTTTGGGTACAAGTGAACTCCCCAGGGAGCCTTTACGCAGCCCCATATGCAACTGGACCCTCCGGGATCGCTGTTCATGAGCAAACCTAAACGTAGCCCTAGCCGTCATCGGAGACGACTGAAAACCCGGGCCCCAGAAAACGCGTTGCAAGCCCCTTTGGACCATCCAAAAGTGTCACCAAAGGAAGGCTTTGGGTACAAGAGAACTCCCCAGGGGAGCCTTTACACAGCCCCACATGCAAGTGGACCCTCTGGGTTCGCTGTTCCTGAGCATCCGTAAACATAGCCCGAGCCGGCATCGAAGACGACTGAAAAATCAGGCCCCAGGAAATGCGTTGCAAGCCCTTTTCGCCCATCCAAAAGTGCCCCCAAAGGAAGGCTTTGGGTACAAGTGATCTCCCCAGGGGAGCCTTTACGCAGCCGCACATGCAACTGGACCCTCGGCGTTCGCTGTTTCCGAGCATCCCTAAACATAGCCCTAGCCGGCATCAAAGACGACTGAAAAATCAGGCCCCAGGAAATGCGTTGCGAGCCACGTTGGACCATCCAAAAGTGCCCCCAAAGGAAGGCTTTGGGTACAAGTGAACTCCCCAGGGGAGCCTTTACGCAGCCCCACATGCAACTGGACCCTCCGGGTTCGCTGTTTCAGAGCATCCCTAAATATAGCCCTAGCCCTCATCGGAGACGAGTGCAAAATCAGGCCCCAGGAAATGCGTTGCAAGCCCCATGGGACCATCCAAAAGTGCCCCCAAAGGAAGGCTTTGGGTACATCTGAAGTTCCCAGGGGAGCCTTTACGCAGGCCCACATGCAACTGGACCCTCCGGGTTCGCTGTTTCCGAGCATCCCTAAAGGTAGCCCTAGCTGTCATCGGAGACGAGTGAAAAATCAGGCCCCAGAAAATGTGTTGCGAGCCTTTTGCGCCCATTCAAAGGGACCCCAAAGGAAGGCTTTGGGTACAAGTGAACTCCCCAGGGGAGCCTTAATGCAGCCCCACATGCAACTGGACCCTCAGGGTTCGATTTTTCCGAGCAACCCTAAATAGAACTCTAGCCGGCATGGGATAAGACTGAAAAAGCGGGTCCCAGAAAACACGTTGCAATCCCCTTTGGACCATCCAAAAGTGCCCGCAAAGGAAGGCTTTGGGTACAAGTGAACTCCCCAGGGGAGCCTTTACGCAGCCCCAAATGCAACTGGACCCTCCGGGTTCGCTGTTCCTGAGTAAACATTAACGTAGCACTAGCCGTCATCAGAGACGAGTGAAAATCAGGCCCCAGGAAATGCGTTGCAAGCCCCTTTGGACCATCCAAAAGTGCCCCCAAAGGAAGGCTTTGGGTACATCTGAAGTTCCCAGGGGAGCCTTTACGCAGCCCCATATGCAACTGGACCCTCCGGGTTCGCTGTTTCCGAGCATCCCTAAACATAGCCCTAGCCGGCATCGAAGACGACTGAAAAATAGGCCCCAGGAAATGCGTTCCGAGCCCTTTTCGCCCATCCAAAAGTGCCCCCAAAGGAAGGCTTTGGGTACAAGTGTACTCCCCAGGGGAGCCTTTACGCAGCCCCACATGCAACTGGACCCTCCGGGTTCGATTTTTCCAACAACCCTAAATATATCCCTAGCCGGCATGGAAGAAGACTGAAAAACCGGGTCCCAGAAAACGCGTTGCAAGCCCATTTGGACCATCCAAAAGTGCCCCCAACGGAAGGCTTTGGGTACAAGTGAACTCCCCAGGGGAGCCTTTACACAGCCCCACATGCAACTGGACCCTCCGGGTTCGCTGTTTCCGAGCATCCCTAAACATAGCCCTAGCCGGCATCGAAGACGAATGAAAAATCAGGCCCCAGGAAATGCGTTGCGAGCCCTTTTCGCCCATACAAAAGTGTCACGAATGGAAGGCTTTGGGTACAAGAGAACTCCCCAGGGGAGCCTTTACACAGCCCTACATGGAGCTGGACCCTCAGTGTTCGCTGTTTCCGAGCATCCCTAAACATAACCCTAGCCGGCATCGAAGACGACTGAAAAATCAGGCCCCAGGAAATGCGTTGCAAGCCCTTTTCGCCCATCCAAAAGTGCCCCCAAAGGAAGGCTTTGGGTACAAGTGAACTCCCCAGGGGAGCCTTTATGCAGCCCCACATGCAACTGGACCCTCGGCGTTCGCTGTTTTCGAGCATCCCTAAACATAACCCTAGCCGGCATCGAAGACGACTGAAAAATCAGGCCCCAGGAAATGCGTTGCAAGCCCTTTTCGCCCATCCAAAAGTGCCCCCAAAGGAAGGCTTTGGGTACAAGTGATCTCCCCAGGGGAGCCTTTATGCAGCCGCACATGCAACTGGACCCTCCGGGTTCGCTGTTTCCGAGCATCCCTAAACATAGCCCTAGCCGGCATCGAAGACGACTGAAAAATCAGGCCCCAGGAAATGCGTTGCGAGCCACGTTGGACCATCCAAAAGTGTCACCAAAAGAAGGCTTTGGGTACAAGTGAACTCCCCAGGGGAGCCTTTACGCAGCCCCACATGCAACTGGACCCTCCGGGTTCGATTTTTCCGAGCATCCCTAAACATAGCCCTAGCCATCATCGGAGACGACTGAAAAATCAGGCCCCAGGAAATGCGTTCCGAGCCCTTTTCGCCCATCCAAAAGTGCCCCCAAAGGAAGACTTTGGGTACAAGAGAACTCCCCAGGGGAGCCTTTACGCAGCCCCACATGCAACTGGACCCTCCGGGTTCGATTTTTCCGAGCAACCCTAAATATATCCCTAGCCGGCATGGGAGAAGACTGAAAACCTGGGCCCCACAAAACACGTTGCAATCCCCTTTGGACCATACAAAAGTGTCACCAAAGGAAGGCTTTGGGTACAAGTGAACTCCCCAGGGGAGCCTTTACGCAACACTGTATCCAACTGGACCCTTCAGGTTCGCTGTATCCGAGCATCCCTAAACGTAGCCCTAGCCGTCATCGGAGACGAGTGAAAAATCAGGCCCCAGGAAATGTGTTTCGAGCCCTTTGCGCCCATTCAAAGGGCCCCCAAAGGAAGGCTTTGGGTACAAGTGAACTCCCCAGGGGAGCCTTAACGCAGCCCCACATGCAACTGGACCCTCCGGGTTCGATTTTTCCGAGCATCCCTAAACGTAGCCCTAGCCGTCATCGGAGACGAGTGAAAAATCAGGCCCCAGGAAATGTGTTTCGAGCCCTTTGCGCCCATTCAAAGGGCCCCCAAAGGAAGGCTTTGGGTACAAGTGAACTCCCCAGGGGAGCCTTAACGCAGCCCCACATGCAACTGGACCCTCCGGGTTCGATTTTTCCGAGCATCCCTAAACATAGCCCTAGCCGTCATCGGAGACGACTGAAAAATCAGGCCCCAGGAAATGCGTTCCGAGCCCTTTTCGCCCATCCAAAAGTGCCCCCAAAGGAAGGCTTTGGGTACAAGTGAACTCCCCAGGGGAGCCTTTACGCAGCCCCACATGCAACTGGACCCTCCGGGTTTGCTGTTTCCGAGCATCCCTAAACATAGCCCTAGCCGCATCGAAGACGAGTGAAAAATCATGCCCCAGGAAATGAGTTCCGAGCCCTTTTCGCCCATCCAAAAGTGCCACCAAAGGAAGACTTTGGGTACAAGAGAACTCTTCAGGGGAGCCTTTACACAGCCCCACATGCAACTGGACGCTCCGGGTTCGCTGTTCCTGAGCAAACCTAAACGTAGCCCTAGCCGTCATCGGAGATGAATGAAAAATCAGGCCCCAGGAAATGCGTTGCAAGCCCCTTTGGACCATCCAAAAGTGCCCCCAAAGGAAGGCTTTGGGTACATCTGAAGTTCCCAGGGGAGCCTTTACGCAGGCCCACATGCAACTGGACCCTCCGGGTTCGCTGTTTCCGAGCATCCCTAAAGGTAGCCCTAGCTGTCATCGGAGACGAGTGAAAAATCAGGCCCCAGAAAATGTGTTGCGAGCCTTTTGCGCCCATTCAAAGGGACCCCAAAGGAAGGCTTTGGGTACAAGTGAACTCCCCAGGGGAGCCTTAATGCAGCCCCACATGCAACTGGACCCTCAGGGTTCGATTTTTCCGAGCAACCCTAAATAGAACTCTAGCCGGCATGGGATAAGACTGAAAAAGCGGGTCCCAGAAAACACGTTGCAATCCCCTTTGGACCATCCAAAAGTGCCCGCAAAGGAAGGCTTTGGGTACAAGTGAACTCCCCAGGGGAGCCTTTACGCAGCCCCAAATGCAACTGGACCCTCCGGGTTCGCTGTTCCTGAGTAAACATTAACGTAGCACTAGCCGTCATCAGAGACGAGTGAAAATCAGGCCCCAGGAAATGCGTTGCAAGCCCCTTTGGACCATCCAAAAGTGCCCCCAAAGGAAGGCTTTGGGTACATCTGAAGTTCCCAGGGGAGCCTTTACGCAGCCCCATATGCAACTGGACCCTCCGGGTTCGCTGTTTCCGAGCATCCCTAAACATAGCCCTAGCCGGCATCGAAGACGACTGAAAAATAGGCCCCAGGAAATGCGTTCCGAGCCCTTTTCGCCCATCCAAAAGTGCCCCCAAAGGAAGGCTTTGGGTACAAGTGTACTCCCCAGGGGAGCCTTTACGCAGCCCCACATGTAACTGGACCCTCCGGGTTCGCTGTTCCTGAGCAAACCTAAACGTAGCCCTAGCCATCATCGGAGATGAGTGAAAAATCAGGCCCCAGGAAATGCGTTCCGAGCCCCTTTGGACCATCCAAAAGTGCACCCAAAGGAAGGCTTTGGGTACATCTGAAGTTCCCAGGGGAGCCTTTACGCAGCCCCACATGCAACTGGACCCTCCGGGTTCGATTTTTCCAACAACCCTAAATATATCCCTAGCCGGCATGGAAGAAGACTGAAAAACCGGGTCCCAGAAAACGCGTTGCAAGCCCATTTGGACCATCCAAAAGTGCCCCCAACGGAAGGCTTTGGGTACAAGTGAACTCCCCAGGGGAGCCTTTACACAGCCCCACATGCAACTGGACCCTCCGGGTTCGCTGTTTCCGAGCATCCCTAAACATAGCCCTAGCCGGCATCGAAGACGAATGAAAAATCAGGCCCCAGGAAATGCGTTGCGAGCCCTTTTCGCCCATACAAAAGTGTCACGAATGGAAGGCTTTGGGTACAAGAGAACTCCCCAGGGGAGCCTTTACACAGCCCTACATGGAGCTGGACCCTCAGTGTTCGCTGTTTCCGAGCATCCCTAAACATAGCCCTAGCCGGCATCGAAGACGACTGAAAAATCAGGCCCCAGGAAATGCGGTACGAGCCCTTTTCGCCCATCCAAAAGTGCCCCCAAAGGAAGGCTTTGGGTACAAGTGAACTCCCCAGGGGAGCCTTTATGCAGCCCCACATGCAACTGGACCCTCGGCGTTCGCTGTTTTCGAGCATCCCTAAACATAACCCTAGCCGGCATCGAAGACGACTGAAAAATCAGGCCCCAGGAAATGCGTTGCAAGCCCTTTTCGCCCATCCAAAAGTGCCCCCAAAGGAAGGCTTTGGGTACAAGTGATCTCCCCAGGGGAGCCTTTATGCAGCCGCACATGCAACTGGACCCTCCGGGTTCGCTGTTTCCGAGCATCCCTAAACATAGCCCTAGCCGGCATCGAAGACGACTGAAAAATCAGGCCCCAGGAAATGCGTTGCGAGCCACGTTGGACCATCCAAAAGTGTCACCAAAAGAAGGCTTTGGGTACAAGTGAACTCCCCAGGGGAGCCTTTACGCAGCCCCACATGCAACTGGACCCTCCGGGTTCGATTTTTCCGAGCATCCCTAAACATAGCCCTAGCCATAAACGGAGACGACTGAAAAATCAGGCCCCAGGAAATGCGTTCCGAGCCCTTTTCGCCCATCCAAAAGTGCCCCCAAAGGAAGACTTTGGGTACAAGAGAACTCCCCAGGGGAGCCTTTACGCAGCCCCACATGCAACTGGACCCTCCGGGTTCGATTTTTCCGAGCAACCCTAAATATATCCCTAGCCGGCATGGGAGAAGACTGAAAAACCTGGGCCCCACAAAACACGTTGCAATCCCCTTTGGACCATACAAAAGTGTCACCAAAGGAAGGCTTTGGGTACAAGTGAACTCCCCAGGGGAGCCTTTACGCAACACTGTATCCAACTGGACCCTTCAGGTTCGCTGTATCCGAGCATCCCTAAACGTAGCCCTAGCCGTCATCGGAGACGAGTGAAAAATCAGGCCCCAGGAAATGTGTTTCGAGCCCTTTGCGCCCATTCAAAGGGCCCCCAAAGGAAGGCTTTGGGTACAAGTGAACTCCCCAGGGGAGCCTTAACGCAGCCCCACATGCAACTGGACCCTCCGGGTTCGATTTTTCCGAGCATCCCTAAACATAGCCCTAGCCGTCATCGGAGACGACTGAAAAATCAGGCCCCAGGAAATGCGTTCCGAGCCCTTTTCGCCCATCCAAAAGTGCCCCCAAAGGAAGGCTTTGGGTACAAGTGAACTCCCCAGGGGAGCCTTTACGCAGCCCCACATGCAACTGGACCCTCCGGGTTTGCTGTTTCCGAGCATCCCTAAACATAGCCCTAGCCGCATCGAAGACGAGTGAAAAATCATGCCCCAGGAAATGAGTTCCGAGCCCTTTTCGCCCATCCAAAAGTGCCACCAAAGGAAGACTTTGGGTACAAGAGAACTCTTCAGGGGAGCCTTTACACAGCCCCACATGCAACTGGACGCTCCGGGTTCGCTGTTCCTGAGCAAACCTAAACGTAGCCCTAGCCGTCATCGGAGATGAATGAAAAATCAGGCCCCAGGAAATGCGTTGCAAGCCCCTTTGGACCATCCAAAAGTGCCCCCAAAGGAAGGCTTTGGGTACATCTGAAGTTCCCAGGGGAGCCTTTACGCAGGCCCACATGCAACTGGACCCTCCGGGTTCGCTGTTTCCGAGCATCCCTAAAGGTAGCCCTAGCTGTCATCGGAGACGAGTGAAAAATCAGGCCCCAGAAAATGTGTTGCGAGCCTTTTGCGCCCATTCAAAGGGACCCCAAAGGAAGGCTTTGGGTACAAGTGAACTCCCCAGGGGAGCCTTAATGCAGCCCCACATGCAACTGGACCCTCAGGGTTCGATTTTTCCGAGCAACCCTAAATAGAACTCTAGCCGGCATGGGATAAGACTGAAAAAGCGGGTCCCAGAAAACACGTTGCAATCCCCTTTGGACCATCCAAAAGTGCCCGCAAAGGAAGGCTTTGGGTACAAGTGAACTCCCCAGGGGAGCCTTTACGCAGCCCCAAATGCAACTGGACCCTCCGGGTTCGCTGTTCCTGAGTAAACATTAACGTAGCACTAGCCGTCATCAGAGACGAGTGAAAATCAGGCCCCAGGAAATGCGTTGCAAGCCCCTTTGGACCATCCAAAAGTGCCCCCAAAGGAAGGCTTTGGGTACATCTGAAGTTCCCAGGGGAGCCTTTACGCAGCCCCATATGCAACTGGACCCTCCGGGTTCGCTGTTTCCGAGCATCCCTAAACATAGCCCTAGCCGGCATCGAAGACGACTGAAAAATAGGCCCCAGGAAATGCGTTCCGAGCCCTTTTCGCCCATCCAAAAGTGCCCCCAAAGGAAGGCTTTGGGTACAAGTGTACTCCCCAGGGGAGCCTTTACGCAGCCCCACATGTAACTGGACCCTCCGGGTTCGCTGTTCCTGAGCAAACCTAAACGTAGCCCTAGCCATCATCGGAGATGAGTGAAAAATCAGGCCCCAGGAAATGCGTTCCGAGCCCCTTTGGACCATCCAAAAGTGCACCCAAAGGAAGGCTTTGGGTACATCTGAAGTTCCCAGGGGAGCCTTTACGCAGCCCCACATGCAACTGGACCCTCCGGGTTCGATTTTTCCAACAACCCTAAATATATCCCTAGCCGGCATGGAAGAAGACTGAAAAACCGGGTCCCAGAAAACGCGTTGCAAGCCCATTTGGACCATCCAAAAGTGCCCCCAACGGAAGGCTTTGGGTACAAGTGAACTCCCCAGGGGAGCCTTTACACAGCCCCACATGCAACTGGACCCTCCGGGTTCGCTGTTTCCGAGCATCCCTAAACATAGCCCTAGCCGGCATCGAAGACGAATGAAAAATCAGGCCCCAGGAAATGCGTTGCGAGCCCTTTTCGCCCATACAAAAGTGTCACGAATGGAAGGCTTTGGGTACAAGAGAACTCCCCAGGGGAGCCTTTACACAGCCCTACATGGAGCTGGACCCTCAGTGTTCGCTGTTTCCGAGCATCCCTAAACATAGCCCTAGCCGGCATCGAAGACGACTGAAAAATCAGGCCCCAGGAAATGCGGTACGAGCCCTTTTCGCCCATCCAAAAGTGCCCCCAAAGGAAGGCTTTGGGTACAAGTGAACTCCCCAGGGGAGCCTTTATGCAGCCCCACATGCAACTGGACCCTCGGCGTTCGCTGTTTTCGAGCATCCCTAAACATAACCCTAGCCGGCATCGAAGACGACTGAAAAATCAGGCCCCAGGAAATGCGTTGCAAGCCCTTTTCGCCCATCCAAAAGTGCCCCCAAAGGAAGGCTTTGGGTACAAGTGATCTCCCCAGGGGAGCCTTTATGCAGCCGCACATGCAACTGGACCCTCCGGGTTCGCTGTTTCCGAGCATCCCTAAACATAGCCCTAGCCGGCATCGAAGACGACTGAAAAATCAGGCCCCAGGAAATGCGTTGCGAGCCACGTTGGACCATCCAAAAGTGTCACCAAAAGAAGGCTTTGGGTACAAGTGAACTCCCCAGGGGAGCCTTTACGCAGCCCCACATGCAACTGGACCCTCCGGGTTCGATTTTTCCGAGCATCCCTAAACATAGCCCTAGCCATAAACGGAGACGACTGAAAAATCAGGCCCCAGGAAATGCGTTCCGAGCCCTTTTCGCCCATACAAAAGTGCCCCCAAAGGAAGACTTTGGGTACAAGAGAACTCCCCAGGGGAGCCTTTACGCAGCCCCACATGCAACTGGACCCTCCGGGTTCGATTTTTCCGAGCAACCCTAAATATATCCCTAGCCGGCATGGGAGAAGACTGAAAAACCTGGGCCCCACAAAACACGTTGCAATCCCCTTTGGACCATACAAAAGTGTCACCAAAGGAAGGCTTTGGGTACAAGTGAACTCCCCAGGGGAGCCTTTACGCAACACTGTATCCAACTGGACCCTTCAGGTTCGCTGTATCCGAGCATCCCTAAACGTAGCCCTAGCCGTCATCGGAGACGAGTGAAAAATCAGGCCCCAGGAAATGTGTTTCGAGCCCTTTGCGCCCATTCAAAGGGCCCCCAAAGGAAGGCTTTGGGTACAAGTGAACTCCCCAGGGGAGCCTTAACGCAGCCCCACATGCAACTGGACCCTCCGGGTTCGATTTTTCCGAGCATCCCTAAACATAGCCCTAGCCGTCATCGGAGACGACTGAAAAATCAGGCCCCAGGAAATGCGTTCCGAGCCCTTTTCGCCCATCCAAAAGTGCCCCCAAAGGAAGGCTTTGGGTACAAGTGAACTCCCCAGGGGAGCCTTTACGCAGCCCCACATGCAACTGGACCCTCCGGGTTTGCTGTTTCCGAGCATCCCTAAACATAGCCCTAGCCGCATCGAAGACGAGTGAAAAATCATGCCCCAGGAAATGAGTTCCGAGCCCTTTTCGCCCATCCAAAAGTGCCACCAAAGGAAGACTTTGGGTACAAGAGAACTCTTCAGGGGAGCCTTTACACAGCCCCACATGCAACTGGACGCTCCGGGTTCGCTGTTCCTGAGCAAACCTAAACGTAGCCCTAGCCGTCATCGGAGATGAATGAAAAATCAGGCCCCAGGAAATGCGTTGCAAGCCCCTTTGGACCATCCAAAAGTGCCCCCAAAGGAAGGCTTTGGGTACATCTGAAGTTCCCAGGGGAGCCTTTACGCAGGCCCACATGCAACTGGACCCTCCGGGTTCGCTGTTTCCGAGCATCCCTAAAGGTAGCCCTAGCTGTCATCGGAGACGAGTGAAAAATCAGGCCCCAGAAAATGTGTTGCGAGCCTTTTGCGCCCATTCAAAGGGACCCCAAAGGAAGGCTTTGGGTACAAGTGAACTCCCCAGGGGAGCCTTAATGCAGCCCCACATGCAACTGGACCCTCAGGGTTCGATTTTTCCGAGCAACCCTAAATAGAACTCTAGCCGGCATGGGATAAGACTGAAAAAGCGGGTCCCAGAAAACACGTTGCAATCCCCTTTGGACCATCCAAAAGTGCCCGCAAAGGAAGGCTTTGGGTACAAGTGAACTCCCCAGGGGAGCCTTTACGCAGCCCCAAATGCAACTGGACCCTCCGGGTTCGCTGTTCCTGAGTAAACATTAACGTAGCACTAGCCGTCATCAGAGACGAGTGAAAATCAGGCCCCAGGAAATGCGTTGCAAGCCCCTTTGGACCATCCAAAAGTGCCCCCAAAGGAAGGCTTTGGGTACATCTGAAGTTCCCAGGGGAGCCTTTACGCAGCCCCATATGCAACTGGACCCTCCGGGTTCGCTGTTTCCGAGCATCCCTAAACATAGCCCTAGCCGGCATCGAAGACGACTGAAAAATAGGCCCCAGGAAATGCGTTCCGAGCCCTTTTCGCCCATCCAAAAGTGCCCCCAAAGGAAGGCTTTGGGTACAAGTGTACTCCCCAGGGGAGCCTTTACGCAGCCCCACATGTAACTGGACCCTCCGGGTTCGCTGTTCCTGAGCAAACCTAAACGTAGCCCTAGCCATCATCGGAGATGAGTGAAAAATCAGGCCCCAGGAAA
The DNA here is from genome assembly GCF_963932015.1 of Anas acuta. NCBI lineage: Eukaryota > Metazoa > Chordata > Aves > Anseriformes > Anatidae > Anas > Anas acuta. The sequence continues at coordinate 199,919 of NW_027076169.1, read as the reverse complement.
TGCGTTCCGAGCCCCTTTGGACCATCCAAAAGTGCACCCAAAGGAAGGCTTTGGGTACATCTGAAGTTCCCAGGGGAGCCTTTACGCAGCCCCACATGCAACTGGACCCTCCGGGTTCGATTTTTCCAACAACCCTAAATATATCCCTAGCCGGCATGGAAGAAGACTGAAAAACCGGGTCCCAGAAAACGCGTTGCAAGCCCATTTGGACCATCCAAAAGTGCCCCCAACGGAAGGCTTTGGGTACAAGTGAACTCCCCAGGGGAGCCTTTACACAGCCCCACATGCAACTGGACCCTCCGGGTTCGCTGTTTCCGAGCATCCCTAAACATAGCCCTAGCCGGCATCGAAGACGAATGAAAAATCAGGCCCCAGGAAATGCGTTGCGAGCCCTTTTCGCCCATACAAAAGTGTCACGAATGGAAGGCTTTGGGTACAAGAGAACTCCCCAGGGGAGCCTTTACACAGCCCTACATGGAGCTGGACCCTCAGTGTTCGCTGTTTCCGAGCATCCCTAAACATAGCCCTAGCCGGCATCGAAGACGACTGAAAAATCAGGCCCCAGGAAATGCGGTACGAGCCCTTTTCGCCCATCCAAAAGTGCCCCCAAAGGAAGGCTTTGGGTACAAGTGAACTCCCCAGGGGAGCCTTTATGCAGCCCCAAATGCAACTGGACCCTCGGCGTTCGCTGTTTTCGAGCATCCCTAAACATAACCCTAGCCGGCATCGAAGACGACTGAAAAATCAGGCCCCAGGAAATGCGTTCCGAGCCCTTTTCGCCCATCCAAAAGTGCCCCCAAAGGAAGGCTTTGGGTACAAGTGATCTCCCCAGGGGAGCCTTTATGCAGCCGCACATGCAACTGGACCCTCCGGGTTCGCTGTTTCCGAGCATCCCTAAACATAGCCCTAGCCGGCATCGAAGACGACTGAAAAATCAGGCCCCAGGAAATGCGTTGCGAGCCACGTTGGACCATCCAAAAGTGTCACCAAAAGAAGGCTTTGGGTACAAGTGAACTCCCCAGGGGAGCCTTTACGCAGCCCCACATGCAACTGGACCCTCCGGGTTCGATTTTTCCGAGCATCCCTAAACATAGCCCTAGCCATAAACGGAGACGACTGAAAAATCAGGCCCCAGGAAATGCGTTCCGAGCCCTTTTCGCCCATCCAAAAGTGCCCCCAAAGGAAGACTTTGGGTACAAGAGAACTCCCCAGGGGAGCCTTTACGCAGCCCCACATGCAACTGGACCCTCCGGGTTCGATTTTTCCGAGCAACCCTAAATATATCCCTAGCCGGCATGGGAGAAGACTGAAAACCTGGGCCCCACAAAACACGTTGCAATCCCCTTTGGACCATACAAAAGTGTCACCAAAGGAAGGCTTTGGGTACAAGTGAACTCCCCAGGGGAGCCTTTACGCAACACTGTATCCAACTGGACCCTTCAGGTTCGCTGTATCCGAGCATCCCTAAACGTAGCCCTAGCCGTCATCGGAGACGAGTGAAAAATCAGGCCCCAGGAAATGTGTTTCGAGCCCTTTGCGCCCATTCAAAGGGCCCCCAAAGGAAGGCTTTGGGTACAAGTGAACTCCCCAGGGGAGCCTTAACGCAGCCCCTCATGCAACTGGACCCTCCGGGTTCGATTTTTCCGAGCATCCCTAAACATAGCCCTAGCCGTCATCGGAGACGACTGAAAAATCAGGCCCCAGGAAATGCGTTCCGAGCCCTTTTCGCCCATCCAAAAGTGCCCCCAAAGGAAGGCTTTGGGTACAAGTGAACTCCCCAGGGGAGCCTTTACGCAGCCCCACATGCAACTGGACCCTCCGGGTTTGCTGTTTCCGAGCATCCCTAAACATAGCCCTAGCCGCATCGAAGACGAGTGAAAAATCATGCCCCAGGAAATGAGTTCCGAGCCCTTTTCGCCCATCCAAAAGTGCCACCAAAGGAAGACTTTGGGTACAAGAGAACTCTTCAGGGGAGCCTTTACACAGCCCCACATGCAACTGGACGCTCCGGGTTCGCTGTTCCTGAGCAAACCTAAACGTATCCCTAGCCGTCATCGGAGATGAATGAAAAATCAGGCCCCAGGAAATGCGTTGCAAGCCCCTTTGGACCATCCAAAAGTGCCCCCAAAGGAAGGCTTTGGGTACATCTGAAGTTCCCAGGGGAGCCTTTACGCAGGCCCACATGCAACTGGACCCTCCGGGTTCGCTGTTTCCGAGCATCCCTAAAGGTAGCCCTAGCTGTCATCGGAGACGAGTGAAAAATCAGGCCCCAGAAAATGTGTTGCGAGCCTTTTGCGCCCATTCAAAGGGACCCCAAAGGAAGGCTTTGGGTACAAGTGAACTCCCCAGGGGAGCCTTAATGCAGCCCCACATGCAACTGGACCCTCAGGGTTCGATTTTTCCGAGCAACCCTAAATAGAACTCTAGCCGGCATGGGATAAGACTGAAAAAGCGGGTCCCAGAAAACACGTTGCAATCCCCTTTGGACCATCCAAAAGTGCCCGCAAAGGAAGGCTTTGGGTACAAGTGAACTCCCCAGGGGAGCCTTTACGCAGCCCCAAATGCAACTGGACCCTCCGGGTTCGCTGTTCCTGAGTAAACATTAACGTAGCACTAGCCGTCATCAGAGACGAGTGAAAATCAGGCCCCAGGAAATGCGTTGCAAGCCCCTTTGGACCATCCAAAAGTGCCCCCAAAGGAAGGCTTTGGGTACATCTGAAGTTCCCAGGGGAGCCTTTACGCAGCCCCATATGCAACTGGACCCTCCGGGTTCGCTGTTTCCGAGCATCCCTAAACATAGCCCTAGCCGGCATCGAAGACGACTGAAAAATAGGCCCCAGGAAATGCGTTCCGAGCCCTTTTCGCCCATCCAAAAGTGCCCCCAAAGGAAGGCTTTGGGTACAAGTGTACTCCCCAGGGGAGCCTTTACGCAGCCCCACATGTAACTGGACCCTCCGGGTTCGCTGTTCCTGAGCAAACCTAAACGTAGCCCTAGCCATCATCGGAGATGAGTGAAAAATCAGGCCCCAGGAAATGCGTTCCGAGCCCCTTTGGACCATCCAAAAGTGCACCCAAAGGAAGGCTTTGGGTACATCTGAAGTTCCCAGGGGAGCCTTTACGCAGCCCCACATGCAACTGGACCCTCCGGGTTCGATTTTTCCAACAACCCTAAATATATCCCTAGCCGGCATGGAAGAAGACTGAAAAACCGGGTCCCAGAAAACGCGTTGCAAGCCCATTTGGACCATCCAAAAGTGCCCCCAACGGAAGGCTTTGGGTACAAGTGAACTCCCCAGGGGAGCCTTTACACAGCCCCACATGCAACTGGACCCTCCGGGTTCGCTGTTTCCGAGCATCCCTAAACATAGCCCTAGCCGGCATCGAAGACGAATGAAAAATCAGGCCCCAGGAAATGCGTTGCGAGCCCTTTTCGCCCATACAAAAGTGTCACGAATGGAAGGCTTTGGGTACAAGAGAACTCCCCAGGGGAGCCTTTACACAGCCCTACATGGAGCTGGACCCTCAGTGTTCGCTGTTTCCGAGCATCCCTAAACATAGCCCTAGCCGGCATCGAAGACGACTGAAAAATCAGGCCCCAGGAAATGCGGTACGAGTCCTTTTCGCCCATCCAAAAGTGCCCCCAAAGGAAGGCTTTGGGTACAAGTGAACTCCCCAGGGGAGCCTTTATGCAGCCCCAAATGCAACTGGACCCTCGGCGTTCGCTGTTTTCGAGCATCCCTAAACATAACCCTAGCCGGCATCGAAGACGACTGAAAAATCAGGCCCCAGGAAATGCGTTGCAAGCCCTTTTCGCCCATCCAAAAGTGCCCCCAAAGGAAGGCTTTGGGTACAAGTGATCTCCCCAGGGGAGCCTTTATGCAGCCGCACATGCAACTGGACCCTCCGGGTTCGCTGTTTCCGAGCATCCCTAAACATAGCCCTAGCCGGCATCGAAGACGACTGAAAAATCAGGCCCCAGGAAATGCGTTGCGAGCCACGTTGGACCATCCAAAAGTGTCACCAAAAGAAGGCTTTGGGTACAAGTGAACTCCCCAGGGGAGCCTTTACGCAGCCCCACATGCAACTGGACCCTCCGGGTTCGATTTTTCCGAGCATCCCTAAACATAGCCCTAGCCATAAACGGAGACGACTGAAAAATCAGGCCCCAGGAAATGCGTTCCGAGCCCTTTTCGCCCATCCAAAAGTGCCCCCAAAGGAAGACTTTGGGTACAAGAGAACTCCCCAGGGGAGCCTTTACGCAGCCCCACATGCAACTGGACCCTCCGGGTTCGATTTTTCCGAGCAACCCTAAATATATCCCTAGCCGGCATGGGAGAAGACTGAAAACCTGGGCCCCACAAAACACGTTGCAATCCCCTTTGGACCATACAAAAGTGTCACCAAAGGAAGGCTTTGGGTACAAGTGAACTCCCCAGGGGAGCCTTTACGCAACACTGTATCCAACTGGACCCTTCAGGTTCGCTGTATCCGAGCATCCCTAAACGTAGCCCTAGCCGTCATCGGAGACGAGTGAAAAATCAGGCCCCAGGAAATGTGTTTCGAGCCCTTTGCGCCCATTCAAAGGGCCCCCAAAGGAAGGCTTTGGGTACAAGTGAACTCCCCAGGGGAGCCTTAACGCAGCCCCACATGCAACTGGACCCTCCGGGTTCGATTTTTCCGAGCATCCCTAAACATAGCCCTAGCCGTCATCGGAGACGACTGAAAAATCAGGCCCCAGGAAATGCGTTCCGAGCCCTTTTCGCCCATCCAAAAGTGCCCCCAAAGGAAGGCTTTGGGTACAAGTGAACTCCCCAGGGGAGCCTTTACGCAGCCCCACATGCAACTGGACCCTCCGGGTTTGCTGTTTCCGAGCATCCCTAAACATAGCCCTAGCCGCATCGAAGACGAGTGAAAAATCATGCCCCAGGAAATGAGTTCCGAGCCCTTTTCGCCCATCCAAAAGTGCCACCAAAGGAAGACTTTGGGTACAAGAGAACTCTTCAGGGGAGCCTTTACACAGCCCCACATGCAACTGGACGCTCCGGGTTCGCTGTTCCTGAGCAAACCTAAACGTAGCCCTAGCCGTCATCGGAGATGAATGAAAAATCAGGCCCCAGGAAATGCGTTGCAAGCCCCTTTGGACCATCCAAAAGTGCCCCCAAAGGAAGGCTTTGGGTACATCTGAAGTTCCCAGGGGAGCCTTTACGCAGGCCCACATGCAACTGGACCCTCCGGGTTCGCTGTTTCCGAGCATCCCTAAAGGTAGCCCTAGCTGTCATCGGAGACGAGTGAAAAATCAGGCCCCAGAAAATGTGTTGCGAGCCTTTTGCGCCCATTCAAAGGGACCCCAAAGGAAGGCTTTGGGTACAAGTGAACTCCCCAGGGGAGCCTTAATGCAGCCCCACATGCAACTGGACCCTCAGGGTTCGATTTTTCCGAGCAACCCTAAATAGAACACTAGCCGGCATGGGATAAGACTGAAAACCCGGGCCCCAGAAAACGCGTTGCAAGCCCCTTTGGACCATCCAAAAGTGTCACCAAAGGAAGGCTTTGGGTACAAGTGAACTCCCCAGGGGAGCCTTTACGCAGCCCCAAATGCAACTGGACCCTCCGGGTTCGCTGTTCCTGAGTAAACATTAACGTAGCACTAGCCGTCATCAGAGACGAGTGAAAATCAGGCCCCAGGAAATGCGTTGCAAGCCCCTTTGGACCATCCAAAAGTGCCCCCAAAGGAAGGCTTTGGGTACATCTGAAGTTCCCAGGGGAGCCTTTACGCAGCCCCATATGCAACTGGACCCTCCGGGTTCGCTGTTTCCGAGCATCCCTAAACATAGCCCTAGCCGGCATCGAAGACGACTGAAAAATAGGCCCCAGGAAATGCGTTCCGAGCCCTTTTCGCCCATCCAAAAGTGCCCCCAAAGGAAGGCTTTGGGTACAAGTGTACTCCCCAGGGGAGCCTTTACGCAGCCCCACATGTAACTGGACCCTCCGGGTTCGCTGTTCCTGAGCAAACCTAAACGTAGCCCTAGCCATCATCGGAGATGAGTGAAAAATCAGGCCCCAGGAAATGCGTTCCGAGCCCCTTTGGACCATCCAAATGTGCACCCAAAGGAAGGCTTTGGGTACATCTGAAGTTCCCAGGGGAGCCTTTACGCAGCCCCACATGCAACTGGACCCTCCGGGTTCGATTTTTCCAACAACCCTAAATATATCCCTAGCCGGCATGGAAGAAGACTGAAAAACCGGGTCCCAGAAAACGCGTTGCAAGCCCATTTGGACCATCCAAAAGTGCCCCCAACGGAAGGCTTTGGGTACAAGTGAACTCCCCAGGGGAGCCTTTACACAGCCCCACATGCAACTGGACCCTCCGGGTTCGCTGTTTCCGAGCATCATTAAACATAGCCCTAGCCGGCATCGAAGACGAATGAAAAATCAGGCCCCAGGAAATGCGTTGCGAGCCCTTTTCGCCCATACAAAAGTGTCACGAATGGAAGGCTTTGGGTACAAGAGAACTCCCCAGGGGAGCCTTTACACAGCCCTACATGGAGCTGGACCCTCAGTGTTCGCTGTTTCCGAGCATCCCTAAACATAGCCCTAGCCGGCATCGAAGACGACTGAAAAATCAGGCCCCAGGAAATGCGGTACGAGCCCTTTTCGCCCATCCAAAAGTGCCCCCAAAGGAAGGCTTTGGGTACAAGTGATCTCCCCAGGGGAGCCTTTATGCAGCCGCACATGCAACTGGACCCTCCGGGTTCGCTGTTTCCGAGCATCCCTAAACATAGCCCTAGCCGGCATCGAAGACGACTGAAAAATCAGGCCCCAGGAAATGCGTTGCGAGCCACGTTGGACCATCCAAAAGTGTCACCAAAAGAAGGCTTTGGGTACAAGTGAACTCCCCAGGGGAGCCTTTACGCAGCCCCACATGCAACTGGACCCTCCGGGTTCGATTTTTCCGAGCATCCCTAAACATAGCCCTAGCCATAAACGGAGACGACTGAAAAATCAGGCCCCAGGAAATGCGTTCCGAGCCCTTTTCGCCCATCCAAAAGTGCCCCCAAAGGAAGACTTTGGGTACAAGAGAACTCCCCAGGGGAGCCTTTACGCAGCCCCACATGCAACTGGACCCTCCGGGTTCGATTTTTCCGAGCAACCCTAAATATATCCCTAGCCGGCATGGGAGAAGACTGAAAACCTGGGCCCCACAAAACACGTTGCAATCCCCTTTGGACCATACAAAAGTGTCACCAAAGGAAGGCTTTGGGTACAAGTGAACTCCCCAGGGGAGCCTTTACGCAACACTGTATCCAACTGGACCCTTCAGGTTCGCTGTATCCGAGCATCCCTAAACGTAGCCCTAGCCGTCATCGGAGACGAGTGAAAAATCAGGCCCCAGGAAATGTGTTTCGAGCCCTTTGCGCCCATTCAAAGGGCCCCCAAAGGAAGGCTTTGGGTACAAGTGAACTCCCCAGGGGAGCCTTAACGCAGCCCCACATGCAACTGGACCCTCCGGGTTCGATTTTTCCGAGCATCCCTAAACATAGCCCTAGCCGTCATCGGAGACGACTGAAAAATCAGGCCCCAGGAAATGCGTTCCGAGCCCTTTTCGCCCATCCAAAAGTGCCCCCAAAGGAAGGCTTTGGGTACAAGTGAACTCCCCAGGGGAGCCTTTACGCAGCCCCACATGCAACTGGACCCTCCGGGTTTGCTGTTTCCGAGCATCCCTAAACATAGCCCTAGCCGCATCGAAGACGAGTGAAAAATCATGCCCCAGGAAATGAGTTCCGAGCCCTTTTCGCCCATCCAAAAGTGCCACCAAAGGAAGACTTTGGGTACAAGAGAACTCTTCAGGGGAGCCTTTACACAGCCCCACATGCAACTGGACGCTCCGGGTTCGCTGTTCCTGAGCAAACCTAAACGTAGCCCTAGCCGTCATCGGAGATGAATGAAAAATCAGGCCCCAGGAAATGCGTTGCAAGCCCCTTTGGACCATCCAAAAGTGCCCCCAAAGGAAGGCTTTGGGTACATCTGAAGTTCCCAGGGGAGCCTTTACGCAGCCCCATATGGAACTGGACCCTCCGGGTTCGCTGTTTCCGAGCATCCCTAAACATAGCCCTAGCCGGCATCGAAGACGACTGAAAAATAGGCCCCAGGAAATGCGTTGCGAGCCCTTTTCGCCCATCCAAAAGTGCCCCCAAAGGAAGGCTTTGGGTACATCTGAAGTTCCCAGGGGAGCCTTTACGCAGCCCCACATGCAACTGGACCCTCCGGGTTCGATTTTTCCAACAACCCTAAATATATCCCTAGCCGGCATGGAAGAAGACTGAAAAACCGGGCCCCAGAAAACGCGTTGCAAGCCCATTTGGACCATCCAAAAGTGCCCCCAAAGGAAGGCTTTGGGTACAAGTGAACTCCCCAGGGGAGCCTTTACGCAGCCCCACATGCAACTGGACCCTCGGCGTTCGCTGTTTCCGAGCATCCCTAAACATAGCCCTAGCCGGCATCGAAGACGAATGAAAAATCAGGCCCCAGGAAATGCGTTCCGAGCCCTTTTCGCGACTCCAAAAGTGCCCCCAAAGGAAGGCTTTGGGTACAAGTGAACTCCCCAGGGGAGCCTTTACGCAGCCCCACATGCAACTGGACCCTCCGGGTTCGCTGTTTCCGAGCATACGTAAACATATCCCTAGCCGGCATGGGAGAAGACTGAAAACCCGGGCCCCAGAAAACGCGTTGCAAGCCCCTTTGGACCATCCAAAAGTGTCACCAAAGGAAGGCTTTGGGTACAAGAGAACTCCCCAGGGGAGCCTTTACGCAGCCCCACATGCAACTGGACCCTCGGCGTTCGCTGTTTCCGAGCATCCCTAAACATAGCCCTAGCCGGCATCGATGACGACTGAAAAATCAGGCCCCAGGAAATGCGTTCCGAGCCCTTTTCGCCTATGCAAAAGTGCCCCCAAAGGAAGGCTTTGGGTACAAGTGATCTCCCCAGGGGAGCCTTTACGCAGCCCCACATGCAACTGGACCCTCCGAGTTCGATTTTTCCGAGCAACCCTAAACATAGCCCTAGCCGGCATCGAAGACGACTGAAAAATCAGGCCCCAGGAAATGCGTTGCGAGCCCTTTTCGCCCATCCAAAAGTGCCCCCAAAGGAAGACTTTGGGTACAAGTGAACTCCCCAGGGGAGCCTTTACGCAGCCCCACATGCAACTGGACCCTTCGGGTTCGATTTTTCCGAGCATCCCTAAACATAGCCCTAGCCGGCATGGGAGAAGACTGAAAACCCGGGCCCCAGAAAACGCGTTACGAGCCCTTTTCGCCCATCCAAACGTGTCACCAATGGAAGGCTTTGGGTACAAGAGAACTCCCCAGGGGAGCCTTTACGCAGCCCCACATGCAACTGGACCCTCGGCGTTCGCTATTCCTGAGCAAACCTAAACGTAGCCCTAGCCGTCATCGGAGACGAATGAAAAATCAGGCCCCAGGAAATGCGTTGCGAGCCCCTTTGGACCATCCAAAAGTGCCCCCAAAGGAACTCTTTGGATACAAGTGAACTCCCCAGGGGAGCCTTTACGCAGCCCCACATGCAACTGGACCCTCCGGGTTCGCTGTTTCCGAGCATGCCTAAACATAGCCCTAGCCGGCATCGAAGACGACTGAAAAATCAGGCCCCAGGAAATGCGTTGCGAGCCCTTTTCGCCCATCCAAAAGTGCCCCCAAAGGAAGGCTTTGGGTACAAGTGAACTCCCCAGGGGAGCCTTTACGCAGCCCCACATGCAACTGGACCCTCGGCGTTCGCTGTTTCCGAGCATCCCTAAACATAGCCCTAGCCGGCATCGAAGACGACTGAAAAATCAGGCCCCAGCAAATGCGTTGCGAGCCCTTTTCGCGACTCCAAAAGTGCCCCCAAAGGAAGGCTTTGGGTACAAGTGAACTCCCCAGGGGAGCCTTTACGCAGCCCCACATGCAACTGGACCCTGCGGGTTCAATTTTTCCGAGCAACCCTAAATATATCACTAGCCGGCATGGGAGAAGACTGAAATCCCGGGCCCCAGAAAACGCGTTGCAAACCCCTTTGGACCATCCAAAAGTGCCCCCAAAGGAAGGCTTTGGGTACAAGTGAACTCCCCAGGGGAGCCTTTACGCAGCCCCACATGCAACTGGACCCTCGGCATTCGCTATTCCTGGGCAAACCTAAACGTAGCCCTAGCCGTCATCGGAGACGAGTGAAAAATCAGGCCCCAGGAAATGCGTTGCGAGCCCCTTTGGACCATCCAAAAGTGCCCCCAAAGGAACTCTTTGGATACAAGTGAACTCCCCAGGGGAGCCTTTACGCAGCCCCACATGCAACTGGACCCTCCGGGTTCGCTGTTTCCGAGCATGCCTAAACATAGCCCTAGCCGGCATCGAAGACGACTGAAAAATCAGGCCCCAGGAAATGCGTTCCGAGCCCTTTACGCGACTCCAAAAGTGCCCCCAAAGGAAGGCTTTGGGTACAAGTGAACTCCCCTGGGGAGCCTTTACGCAGCCCCACATGCAACTGGACCCTCGGCGTTCGCTGTTTCCGAGCATCCCTAAACATAGCCCTAGCCGGCATCGAAGACGACTGAAAAATCAGGCCCCAGGAAATGCGTTGCGAGCCCTTTTCGCCCATCCAAAAGTGCCCCCAAAGGAAGGCTTTGGGTACAAGTGAACTCCCCAGGGGAGCCTTTACGCAGCCCCACATGCAACTGGACCCTGCGGGTTCAATTTTTCCGAGCAACCCTAAATATATCACTAGCCGGCATGGGAGAAGACTGAAAACCCGGGCCCCAGAAAACGCGTTGCAAACCCCTTTGGACCATCCAAAAGTGCCCCCAAAGGAAGGCTTTGGGTACAAGTGAACTCCCCAGGGGAGCCTTTACGCAGCCCCACATGCAACTGGACCCTCGGCGTTCGCTGTTCCTGGGCAAACCTAAACGTAGCCCTAGCCGTCATCGGAGACGAGTGAAAAATCAGGCCCCAGGAAATGCGTTGCGAGCCCCTTTGGACCATCCAGAAGTGCCCCCAAAGGAAGGCTTTGGATACAAGTGAACTCCCCAGGGGAGCCTTTACGCAGCCCCACATGCAACTGGACCCTCCGGGTTCGCTGTTCCTGAGAAAACCTAAACGTAGCCCTAGCCATCATCGGAGACGAGTGAAAATCAGGCCCCAGGAAATGCGTTCCGAGGCCTTTTCGCCCATCGAAATGTGCCACCAAAGGAAGACTTTGGGTATAAGAGAACTCCCCAGGGGAGCCTTTACGCAGCCCCACATGCAACTGGACCCTCCGGGTTCGCTGTTTCCGAGCATCCGTAAACATAGCCCTAGCCGGCATGGGAGAAGACTGAAAACCCGGGCCCCAGAAAACGCGTTGCAAGCCCCTTTGGACCATCCAAAAGTGTCACCAAAGGAAGGCGTTGGGTACAAGTGAACTCCCCAGGGGAGCCTTTACGCAGCCCCACATGCAACTGGACCCTCCGGGTTCGCTGTTTCCGAGCATCCCTAAACATAACCCTAGCCGGCATCGAAGACGTCTGAAAAATCAGGCCCCAGGAAATGCGTTCCGAGCCCTTTTCGCGACTCCAAAAGTGCCCCCAAAGGAAGGCTTTGGGTACAAGTGAACTCCCCAGGGGAGCCTTTAGGCAGCCCCACATGCAACTGGACCCTGCGGGTTCAATTTTTCCGAGCAACCCTAAATATATCACTAGCCGGCATGGGAGAAGACTGAAATCCCGGGCCCCAGAAAACGCGTTGCAAGCCCCTTTGGACCATCCAAAAGTGTCACCAAAGGAAGGCTTTGGGTACAAGTGAACTCCCCAGGGGAGCCTTTACGCAGCCCCACATGCAACTGGACCCTCCGCGTTCGCTGTTCATGAGCAAACCTAAACGTAGCCCTAGCCGTCATCGGAGACGAATGAAAAATCAGGCCCCTGGAAATGCGTTGCGAGCCCCTTTGGACCATCCAAAAGTGCCCACAAAGGAAGGCTTTGGGTACAAGTGAACTCCCCAGGGGAGCCTTTACGCAGCCCCACATGCAACTGGACCCTTCGGGTTCGCTGTTTCCGAGCATCCGTAAACATATCCCTAGCCGGCATGGGAGAAGACTGAAAACCCGGGCCCCAGAAAACGCGTTGCAAGCCCCTTTGGACCATCCAAAAGTGTCACCAAAGGAAGGCGTTGGGTACAAGTGAACTCCCCAGGGGAGCCTTTACGCAGCCCCACATGCAACTGGACCCTCGGCGTTCGCTGTTTCCAAGCATCCCTAAACATAGCCCTAGCCGTCATCGGAGACGACTGAAAAATCAGGCCCCAGGAAATGCGTTCCGAGCCCTTTTCGCGACTCCAAAAGTGCCCACAAAGGAAGGCTTTGGGTACAAGTGAACTCCCCAGGGGAGCCTTTACGCAGCCCCACATGCAACTGGACCCTCGGCGTTCGCTGTTTCCGATCATCCCTAAACATAGCCCTAGCCGGCATCGAAGACGACTGAAAAATCAGGCCCCAGAAAATGCGTTCCGAGCCCTTTTCGCGACTCCAAAAGTGCCCCCAAAGGAAGGCTTTGGGTACAAGTGAACTCCCCAGGGGAGCCTTTACGCAGCCCCACATGCAACTGGACCCTCCGGGTTCGCTGTTCCTGAGCAAACATTAACGTAGCCCTAGCCGTCATAGGATACGAGTGAAAAATCAGGCCCCAGGAAATGCGTTGCAAGCCCCTTTGGAGCATCCAAAAGTGCCCCCAAAGGAAGGCTTTGGGTACAAGAGAACTCCCCAGGGGAGCCTTTACACAGCCCTACATGCAACTGGACCCTCCGGGTTCGCTGTTTCCGAGCATCCCTAAACATAGCCCTAGCCGGCATGGGAGAAGACTGAAAACCCGGGCCCCAGAAAACGCGTTACGAGCCCTTTTCGCCCATCCAAAAGTGTCACAAAAGGAAGGCTTTTGGTACAAGTGAACTCCCCAGGGGAGCCTTTACGCAGCCCCACATGCAACTGGACCCTCCGGGTTCGCTGTTTCCGAGCATCAATAAACATAGCCCTAGCCGGCATCGAAGACGACTGAAAAATCAGGCCCCAGGAAATGCGTTCCGAGCCCTTTTCGCCCATCCAAATGTGCCCCCAAAGGAAGGCTTTGGGTACAAGTGAACTCCCCAGGGGAGCCTTTACGCAGCCCCACATGCAACTGGACCCTTCGGGTTCGATTTTTCCGAGCATCCCTAAACATAACCCTAGCCGGCATGGGAGAAGACTGAAAACCCGGGCCCCAGAAAACGCGTTACGAGCCCTTTTCGCCCATCCAAAAGTGTCACCAAAGGAAGGCTTTGGGTACAAGTGAACTCCCCAGGGGAGCCTTTACGCAGCCCCACATGCAACTGGACCCTCGGCGTTCGCTATTCCTCAGCAAACCTAAACGTAGCCCTAGCCGTCATCGGAATCGACTGAAAAATCAGGCCCCAGGAAATGCGTTGCGAGCCCCTTTGGACGATCCAAAAGTGCCCCCAAAGGAAGGCTTTGGGTACAAGTGAACTCCCCAGGGGAGCCTTTACGCAGCCCCACATGCAACTGGACCCTCCAGGTTCGCTGTTTCCGAGCATCCGTAAACATAGCCCTAGCCGGCATGGGAGAAGACTGAAAACCCGGGCCCCAGGAAACGCGTTTCAAGCCCCTTTGGACCATCCAAAAGTGTCACCAAAGGAAGGCTTTGGGTACAAGAGAACTCCCCAGGGGAGCCTTTACGCAGCCCCACATGCAACTGGACCCTCGGCGTTCGCTGTTTCCGAGCATCCCTAAACATAGCCCTAGCCGGCATCGAAGACGACTGAAAAATCAGGCCCCAGGAAATGCGTTGCGAGCCCTTTTCGCGACTCCAAAAGTGCCCCCAAAGGAAGGCTTTGGGTACAAGTGAACTCCCCAGGGGAGCCTTTACGCAGCCCCACATGCAACTGGACCCTGCGGGTTAAATTTTTCCGAGCAACCCTAAATATATCACTAGCCGGCATGGGAGAAGACTGAAATCCCGGGCCCCAGAAAACGCGTTGCAAACCCCTTTGGACCATCCAAAAGTGCCCCCAAAGGAAGGCTTTGGGTACAAGTGAACTCCCCAGGGGAGCCTTTACACAGCCCCACATGCAACTGGACCCTCCGGGTTCGCTGTTTCCGAGCATCCCTAAACATAGCCCTAGCCGGCATCGGAGACGAATGAAAAATCAGGCCCCAGGAAATGCGTTGCGAGCCCTTTTCGCCCATACAAAAGTGTCACGAATGGAAGGCTTTGGGTACAAGAGAACTCCCCAGGGGAGCCTTTACACAGCCCTACATGGAGCTGGACCCTCAGTGTTCGCTGTTTCCGAGCATCCCTAAACATAGCCCTAGCCGGCATCGAAGATGACTGAAAAATCAGGCCCCAGGAAATGCGGTACGAGCCCTTTTCGCCCATCCAAAAGTGCCCCCAAAGGAAGGCTTTGGGTACAAGTGAACTCCCCAGGGGAGCCTTTATGCAGCCCCACATGCAACTGGACCCTCGGCGTTCGCTGTTTTCGAGCATCCCTAAACATAACCCTAGCCGGCATCGAAGACGACTGAAAAATCAGGCCCCAGGAAATGCGTTCCGAGCCCTTTTCGCCCATCCAAAAGTGCCCCCAAAGGAAGGCTTTGGGTACAAGTGATCTCCCCAGGGGAGCCTTTATGCAGCCGCACATGCAACTGGACCCTCCGGGTTCGCTGTTTCCGAGCATCCCTAAACATAGCCCTAGCCGTCATCGGAGACGACTGAAAAATCAGGCCCCAGGAAATGCGTTCCGAGCCCTTTTCGCCCATCCAAAAGTGCCCCCAAAGGAAGACTTTGGGTACAAGAGAACTCCCCAGGGGAGCCTTTACGCAGCCCCACATGCAACTGGACCCTCCGGGTTCGATTTTTCCGAGCAACCCTAAATATATCCCTAGCCGGCATGGGAGAAGACTGAAAACCTGGGCCCCACAAAACACGTTGCAATCCCCTTTGGACCATACAAAAGTGTCACCAAAGAAAGGCTTTGGGTACAAGTGAACTCCCCAGGGGAGCCTTTACGCAACACTGTATCCAACTGGACCCTTCAGGTTCGCTGTATCCGAGCATCCCTAAACGTAGCCCTAGCCGTCATCGGAGACGAGTGAAAAATCAGGCCCCAGGAAATGTGTTTCGAGCCCTTTGCGCCCATCCAAAAGTGCCCCCAAAGGAAGGCTTTGGGTACAAGTGAACTCCCCAGGGGAGCCTTTACGCAGCCCCACATGCAACTGGACCCTCCGGGTTTGCTGTTTCCGAGCATCCCTAAACATAGCCCTAGCCGCATCGAAGACAAGTGAAAAATCATGCCCCAGGAAATGAGTTCCGAGCCCTTTTCGCCCATCCAAAAGTGCCACCAAAGGAAGACTTTGGGTACAAGAGAACTCTTCAAGGGAGCCTTTACACAGCCCCACATGCAACTGGACGCTCCGGGTTCGCTGTTCCTGAGCAAACCTAAACGTAGCCCTAGCCGTCATCGGAGATGAATGAAAAATCAGGCCCCAGGAAATGCGTTGCAAGCCCCTTTGGACCATCCAAAAGTGCCCCCAAAGGAAGGCTTTGGGTACATCTGAAGTTCCCAGGGGAGCCTTTACGCAGCCCCATATGGAACTGGACCCTCCGGGTTCGCTGTTTCCGAGCATCCCTAAACATAGACCTAGCCGGCATCAAAGACGACTGAAAAATAGGCCCCAGGAAATGCGTTGCGAGCCCTTTTCGCCCATCCAAAAGTGCCCCCAAAGGAAGGCTTTGGGTACAAGTGTACTCCCCAGGGGAGCCTTTACGCAGCCCCACATGTAACTGGACCCTCCGTGTTCGCTGTTCCTGAGCAAACCTAAACGTAGCCCTAGCCATCATCGGAGATGAGTGAAAAATCAGGCCCCAGGAAATGCGTTCCGAGCCCCTTTGGACCATCCAAAAGTGCACCCAAAGGAAGGCTTTGGGTACATCTGAAGTTCCCAGGGGAGCCTTTACGCAGCCCCACATGCAACTGGACCCTCCGGGTTCGATTTTTCCAACAACCCTAAATATATCCCTAGCCGGCATGGAAGAAGACTGAAAAACCGGGCCCCAGAAAACGCGTTGCAAGCCCATTTGGACCATCCAAAAGTGCCCCCAAAGGAAGGCTTTGGGTACAAGTGAACTCCCCAGGGGAGCCTTTACGCAGCCCCACATGCAACTGGACCCTCGGCGTTCGCTGTTTCCGAGCATCCCTAAACATAGCCCTAGCCGGCATCGAAGACGAATGAAAAATCAGGCCCCAGGAAATGCGTTCCGAGCCCTTTTCGCGACTCCAAAAGTGCCCCCAAAGGAAGGCTTTGGGTACAAGTGAACTCCCCAGGGGAGCCTTTACGCAGCCCCACATGCAACTGGACCCTCCGGGTTCGCTGTTTCCGAGCATACGTAAACATATCCCTAGCCGGCATGGGAGAAGACTGAAAACCCGGGCCCCAGAAAACGCGTTGCAAGCCCCTTTGGACCATCCAAAAGTGTCACCAAAGGAAGGCTTTGGGTACAAGAGAACTCCCCAGGGGAGCCTTTACGCAGCCCCACATGCAACTGGACCCTCGGCGTTCGCTGTTTCCGAGCATCCCTAAACATAGCCCTAGCCGGCATCGATGACGACTGAAAAATCAGGCCCCAGGAAATGCGTTCCGAGCCCTTTTCGCCTATGCAAAAGTGCCCCCAAAGGAAGGCTTTGGGTACAAGTGATCTCCCCAGGGGAGCCTTTACGCAGCCCCACATGCAACTGGACCCTCCGAGTTCGATTTTTCCGAGCAACCCTAAACATAGCCCTAGCCGGCATCGAAGACGACTGAAAAATCAGGCCCCAGGAAATGCGTTGCGAGCCCTTTTCGCCCATCCAAAAGTGCCCCCAAAGGAAGACTTTGGGTACAAGTGAACTCCCCAGGGGAGCCTTTACGCAGCCCCACATGCAACTGGACCCTTCGGGTTCGATTTTTCCGAGCATCCCTAAACATAGCCCTAGCCGGCATGGGAGAAGACTGAAAACCCGGGCCCCAGAAAACGCGTTACGAGCCCTTTTCGCCCATCCAAACGTGTCACCAAAGGAAGGCTTTGGGTACAAGAGAACTCCCCAGGGGAGCCTTTACACAGCCCCACATGCAACTGAACCCTCCAGGTTCGCTGTTTCCGAGCATCCCTAAACATAGCCCTAGCCGGCATGGGAGAAGACTGAAAACCCGGGCCCCAGAAAACGCGTTACGAGCCCTTTTCGCCCATCCAAAAGTGTCACGAAAGGAAGGCTTTGGGTACAAGTGAACTCCCCAGGGGAGCCTTTACGCAGCCCCACATGCAACTGGACCCTCGGCGTTCGCTGTTTCCGAGCATCCCTAAACATAGCCCTAGCCGGCATCGAAGACGACTGAAAAATCAGGCCCCAGGAAATGCGTTCCGAGCCCTTTTCGCGACTCCAAAAGTGCCCCCAAAGGAAGGCTTTGGGTACAAGTGAACTCCCCAGGGGAGCCTTTACGCAGCCCCACATGCAACTGGACCCTCGGCGTTCGCTGTTTCCGAGCAACCCTAAACATAGACTTACCCGGCATCGAAGACGACTGAAAAATCAGGCCCCAGGAAATGCGTTCCGAGCCCTTTTCGCCCATCCAAAAGTGCCCCCAAAGGAAGACTTTGGGTACAAGTGAACTCCCCAGGGGAGCCTTTACGCAGCCCCACATGCAACTGGACCCTTCGGGTTCGATTTTTCCGAGCATCCCTAAACATAGCCCTAGCCGGCATGGGAGAAGACTGAAAACCCGGGCCCCAGAAAACGCGTTACGAGCCCTTTTCGCCCATCCAAACGTGTCACCAAAGGAAGGCTTTGGGTACAAGAGAACTCCCCAGGGGAGCCTTTACACAGCCCCACATGCAACTGAACCCTCCAGGTTCGCTGTTTCCGAGCATCCCTAAACATAGCCCTAGCCGGCATGGGAGAAGACTGAAAACCCGGGCCCCAGAAAACGCGTTACGAGCCCTTTTCGCCCATCCAAAAGTGTCACGAAAGGAAGGCTTTGGGTACAAGTGAACTCCCCAGGGGAGCCTTTACGCAGCCCCACATGCAACTGGACCCTCGGCGTTCGCTGTTTCCGAGCATCCCTAAACATAGCCCTAGCCGGCATCGAAGACGACTGAAAAATCAGGCCCCAGGAAATGCGTTCCGAGCCCTTTTCGCGACTCCAAAAGTGCCCCCAAAGGAAGGCTTTGGGTACAAGTGAACTCCCCAGGGGAGCCTTTACGCAGCCCCACATGCAACTGGACCCTCGGCGTTCGCTGTTTCCGAGCATCCCTAAACATAGACTTACCCGGCATCGAAGACTACTGAAAAATCAGGCCCCAGGAAATGCGTTCCGAGCCCTTTTCGCCCATCCAAAAGTGCCCCCAAAGGAAGGCTTTGGGTACAAGTGAACTCCCCAGGGGAGCCTTTACGCAGCCCCACATGCAACTGGACCCTGCGGGTTCAATTTTTCCGAGCAACCCTAAATATATCCCTAGCCGGCATGGGAGAAGACTGAAATCCCGGGCCCCAGAAAAAGCGTTGCAAACCCCTTTGGACCATCCAAAAGTGCCCCCAAAGGAAGGCTTTGGGTACAAGTGAACTCCCCAGGGGAGCCTTTACGCAGCCCCACATGCAACTGGACCCTCGGCGTTCGCTGTTCCTGAGCAAACATTAACGTAGCCCTAGCCGTCATAGGATACGAGTGAAAAATCAGGCCCCAGGAAATGCGTTGAAAGCCCCTTTGGAGCATCCAAAAGTGCCCCCAAAGGAAGGCTTTGGGTACAAGAGAACTCCCCAGGGGAGCCTTTACACAGCCCTACATGCAACTGGACCCTCCGGGTTCGCTGTTTCCGAGCATCCCTAAACATAGCCCTAGCCGGCATGGGAGAAGACTGAAAACCCGGGCCCCAGAAAACGCGTTACGAGCCCTTTTCGCCCATTAAAAAGTGTCACAAAAGGAAGGCTTTGGGTACAAGTGAACTCCCCAGGGGAGCCTTTACGCAGCCCCACATGCAACTGGACCCTCCGGGTTCGCTGTTTCCGAGCATCAATAAACATAGCCCTAGCCGGCATCGAAGACGACTGAAAAATCAGGCCCCAGGAAATGCGTTCCGAGCCCTTTACGCGACTCCAAAAGTGCCCCCAAAGGAAGGCTTTGGGTACAAGTGAACTCCCCAGGGGAGCCTTTACGCAGCCCCACATGCAACTGGACCCTTCGGGTTCGATTTTTCCGAGCATCCCTAAACATAACCCTAGCCGGCATGGGAGAAGACTGAAAACCCGGGCCCCAGAAAACGCGTTACGAGCCCTTTTCGCCCATCCAAAAGTGTCACCAAAGGAAGGCTTTGGGTACAAGTGAACTCCCCAGGGGAGCCTTTACGCAGCCCCACATGCAACTGGACCCTCGGCGTTCGCTATTCCTCAGCAAACCTAAACGTAGCCCTAGCCGTCATCGGAATCGACTGAAAAATCAGGCCCCAGGAAATGCGTTGCGAGCCCCTTTGGACGATCCAAAAGTGCCCCCAAAGGAAGGCTTTGGGTACAAGTGAACTCCCCAGGGGAGCCTTTACGCAGCCCCACATGCAACTGGACCCTCCAGGTTCGCTGTTTCCGAGCATCCGTAAACATAGCCCTAGCCGGCATGGGAGAAGACTGAAAACCCGGGCCCCAGGAAACGCGTTTCAAGCCCCTTTGGACCATCCAAAAGTGTCACCAAAGGAAGGCTTTGGGTACAAGAGAACTCCCCAGGGGAGCCTTTACGCAGCCCCACATGCAACTGGACCCTCGGCGTTCGCTGTTTCCGAGCATCCCTAAACATAGCCCTAGCCGGCATCGAAGACGACTGAAAAATCAGGCCCCAGGAAATGCGTTCCGAGCCCTTTTCGCGACTCCAAAAGTGCCCCCAAAGGAAGGCTTTGGGTACAAGTGAACTCCCCAGGGGAGCCTTTACGCAGCCCCACATGCAACTGGACCCTCGGCGTTCGCTGTTTCCGAGCATCCCTAAACATAGCCTTAGCCGGCATCAAAGACTACTGAAAAATCAGGCCCCAGGAAATGCGTTCCGAGCCCTTTTCGCCCATCCAAAAGTGCCCCCAAAGGAAGGCTTTGGGTACAAGTGAACTCCCCAGGGGAGCCTTTACGCAGCCCCACATGCAACTGGACCCTGCGGGTTCAATTTTTCCGAGCAACCCTAAATATATCACTAGCCGTCATGGGAGAAGACTGAAATCCCGGGCCCCAGAAAACGCGTTGCAAACCCCTTTGGAACATCCAAAAGTGCCCCCAAAGGAAGGCTTTGGGTACAAGTGAACTCCCCAGGGGAGACTTTACGCAGCCCCACATGCAACTGGACCCTCGGCGTTCGCTATTCCTGAGTAAACCTAAACGTAGCCCTAGCCGTCATCGGAGTCGAATGAAAAATCAGGCCCCAGGAAATGCGTTGCGAGCCCCTTTGGACCATCCAAAAGTGCCCCGAAAGGAACTCTTTGGATACAAGTGAACTCCCCAGGGGAGCCTTTACGCAGCCCCACATGCAACTGGACCCTCCGGGTTCGCTGTTTCCGAGCATCAATAAACATAGCCCTAGCCGGCATCGAAGACGACTGAAAAATCAGGCCCCAGGAAATGCGTTCCGAGCCCTTTACGCGACTCCAAAAGTGCCCCCAAAGGAAGGCTTTGGGTACAAGTGAACTCCCCAGGGGAGCCTTTACGCAGCCCCACATGCAACTGGACCCTCGGCGTTCGCTGTTTCCGAGCATCCCTAAACATAGCCCTAGCCGGCATCGAAGACGACTGAAAAATCAGGCCCCAGGAAATGCGTTGCGAGCCCTTTTCGCCCATCCAAAAGTGCCCCCAAAGGAAGGCTTTGGGTACAAGTGAACTCCCCAGGGGAGCCTTTACGCAGCCCCACATGCAACTGGACCCTGCGGGTTCAATTTTTCCGAGCAACCCTAAATATATCACTAGCCGGCATGGGAGAAGACTGAAATCCCGGGCCCCAGAAAACGCGTTGCAAACCCCTTTGGACCATCCAAAAGTGCCCCCAAAGGAAGGCTTTGGGTACAAGTGAACTCCCCAGGGGAGCCTTTACGCAGCCCCACATGCAACTGGACCCTCGGCGTTCGCTGTTCCTGAGCAAACCTAAACGTAGCCCTAGCCGTCATCGGAGACGAGTGAAAAATCAGGCCCCAGGAAATGCGTTGCGAGCCCCTTTGGACCATCCAGAAGTGCCCCCAAAGGAAGGCTTTGGATACAAGTGAACTCCCCAGGGGAGCCTTTACGCAGCCCCACATGCAACTGGACCCTCCGGGTTCGCTGTTTCCGAGCATCCGTAAACATAGCCCTAGCCGGCATGGGAGAAGACTGAAAACCCGGGCCCCAGAAAACGCGTTGCAAGCCCCTTTGGACCATCCAAAAGTGTCACCAAAGGAAGGCGTTGGGTACAAGTGAACTCCCCAGGGGAGCCTTTACGCAGCCCCACATGCAACTGGACCCTCGGCGTTCGCTGTTTCCGAGCATCCCTAAACATAGCCCTAGCCGGCATTGGAATCGACTGAAAAATCAGGCCCCAGGAAATGCGTTGCAAGCCCCTTTAGACCATCCAAAAGTGCCCCCAAAGGAAGGCTTTGGGTACAAGTGATCTCCCCAGGGGAAACTTTACGCAGCCCCACATGCAACTGGACCCTCCGGGTTCGCTGTTCCTGAGCAAACCTAAACGTAGCACTACTCATCATCGGAGACGAGTGAAAATCAGGCCCCAGGAAATGCGTTCCGAGGCCTTTTCGCCCATCGAAATGTGCCACCAAAGGAAGCCTTTGGGTATAAGAGAACTCCCCAGGGGAGCCTTTACGCAGCCCCACATGCAACTGGACCCTCCGGGTTCGCTGTTTCCGAGCATCCGTAAACATATCCCTAGCCGGCATGGGAGAAGACTGAAAACCCGGGCCCCAGAAAACGCGTTGCAAGCCCCTTTGGACCATCCAAAAGTGTCACCAAAGGAAGGCGTTGGGTACAAGTGAACTCCCCAGGGGAGCCTTTACGCAGCCCCACATGCAACTGGACCCTCCGGGTTCGCTGTTTCCGAGCATCCCTAAACATAGCCCTAGCCGGCATCGAAGACGACTGAAAAATCAGGCCCCAGGAAATGCGTTCCGAGCCCTTTTCGCGACTCCAAAAGTGCCCCCAAAGGAAGGCTTTGGGTACAAGTGAACTCCCCAGGGGAGCCTTTACGCAGCCCCACATGCAACTGGACCCTCGGCGTTCGCTGTTTCCGAGCATCCCTAAACAACCTCTAGCCGGCATCGAAGACGACTGAAAAATCAGGCCCCAGGAAATGCGTTCCGAGCCCTTTTCGCCCATCCAAAAGTGCCCCCAAAGGAAGGCTTTGGGTACAAGTGAACTCCCCAGGGGAGCCTTTACGCAGCCCCACATGCAACTGGACCCTCCGGGTTCGCTGTTCCTGAGCAAACATTAACGTAGCCCTAGCCGTCATAGGATACGAGTGAAAAATCAGGCCCCAGGAAATGCGTTGTGAGCCCCTTTGGAGCATCCAAAAGTGCCCCCAAAGGAAGGCTTTGGGTACAAGAGAACTCCCCAGGGGAGCCTTTACACAGCCCTACATGCAACTGGACCCTCCGGGTTCGCTGTTTCCGAGCATCCCTAAACATAGCCCTAGCCGGCATGGGAGAAGACTGAAAACCCGGGCCCCAGAAAACGCGTTACGAGCCCTTTTCGCCCATCCAAAAGTGTCACAAAAGGAAGGCTTTGGGTACAAGTGAACTCCCCAGAGGAGCCTTTACGCAGCCCCACATGCAACTGGACCCTCCGGGTTCGCTGTTTCCGAGCATCAATAAACATAGCCCTAGCCGGCATCGAAGACGACTGAAAAATCAGGCCCCAGGAAATGCGTTCCGAGCCCTTTTCGCCCATCCAAATGTGCCCCCAAAGGAAGGCTTTGGGTACAAGTGAACTCCCCAGGGGAGCCTTTACGCAGCCCCACATGCAACTCGACCCTGCGGGTTCAATTTTTCCGAGCAACCCTAAATATATCACTAGCCGGCATGGGAGAAGACTGAAATCCCGGGCCCCAGAAAACGCGTTGCAAACCCCTTTGGACCATCCAAATGTGCCCCCAAAGGAAGGCTTTGGGTACAAGTGAACTCCCCAGGGGAGCCTTTACGCAGCCCCACATGCAACTGGACCCTCCGGGTTCGCTGTTCCTGACCAAACCTAAACGTAGCCCTAGCCGTCATCGGAGACGAATGAAAAATCAGGCCCCAGGAAATGCGTTGCGAGCCCCTTTGGACCATCCAAAAGTGCCCCCAAAGGAAGGCTTTGGATACAAGTGAACTCCCCAGGGGAGCCTTTACGCAGCCCCACATGCAACTGGACCCTCCGGGTTCGCTGTTTCCGAGCATCCGTAAACATATCCCTAGCCGGCATGGGAGAAAACTGAAAACCCGGGCCCCAGAAAACACGTTGCAAGCCCCTTTGGACCATCCAAAAGTGTCACCAAAGGAAGGCGTTGGGTACAAGTGAACTCCCCAGGGGAGCCTTTACGCAGCCCCACATGCAACTGGACCCTCGGCGTTCGCTGTTTCCGAGCATCCCTAAACATAGCCCTAGCCGGCATCGGAATCGACTGAAAAATCAGGCCCCAGGAAATGCGTTGCAAGCCCCTTTAGACCATCCAAAAGTGCCCCCAAAGGAAGGCTTTGGGTACAAGTGATCTCCCCAGGGGAAACTTTACGCAGCCCCACATGGAACTGGACCCTCCGGGTTCGCTGTTCCTGAGCAAACCTAAACGTAGCACTAGCCGTCATCGGAGACGAGTGAAAATCAGGCCCCAGGAAATGCGTTCCGAGGCCTTTTCGCCCATCCAAATGTGCCACCAAAGGAAGACTTTGGGTATAAGAGAACTCCCCAGGGGAGCCTTTACGCAGCCCCACATGCAACTGGACCCTCCGGGTTCGCTGTTTCCGAGCATCCGTAAACATATCCCTAGCCGGCATGGGAGAAGACTGAAAACCCGGGCCCCAGAAAACGCGTTGCAAGCCCCTTTGGACCATCCAAAAGTGTCACCAAAGGAAGGCGTTGGGTACAAGTGAACTCCCCAGGGGAGCCTTTACGCAGCCCCACATGCAACTGGACCCTCGGCGTTCGCTGTTTCTGAGCATCCCTAAACACACCCCTACCCGGCATCGAAGACGACTGAAAAATCAGGCCCCAGGAAATGCGTTCCGAGCCCTTTTCGCGACTCCAAAAGTGCCCCCAAAGGAAGGCTTTGGGTACAAGTGAACTCCTCAGGGGAGCCTTTACGCAGCCCCACATGCAACTGGACCCTCGGCGTTCGCTGTTTCCGAGCATCCCTAAACATAGCCCTAGCCGGCATCGAAGACGACTGAAAAATCAGGCCCCAGGAAATGCGTTCCGAGCCCTTTTCGCCCATCCAAAAGTGCCCCCAAAGGAAGGCTTTGGGTACAAGTGAACTCCCCAGGGGAGCCTTTACGCAGCCCCACATGCAACTGGACCCTCCGGGTTCGCTGTTCCTGAGCAAACATTAACGTAGCCCTAGCCGTCATAGGATACGAGTGAAAAATCAGGCCCCAGGAAATGCGTTGTGAGCCCCTATGGAGCATCCAAAAGTGCCCCCAAAGGAAGGCTTTGGGTACAAGAGAACTCCCCAGGGGAGCCTTTACACAGCCCTACATGCAACTGGACCCTCCGGGTTCGCTGTTTCCGAGCATCCCTAAACATAGCCCTAGCCGGCATGGGAGAAGACTGAAAACCCGGGCCCCAGAAAACGCGTTAGGAGCCCTTTTCGCCCATCCAAAAGTGTCACAAAAGGAAGGCTTTGGGTACAAATGAACTCCCCAGGGGAGCCTTTACGCAGCCCCACATGCAACTGGACCCTCCGGGTTCGCTGTTTCCGAGCATCCCTAAACATAGCCCTAGCCGGCATCGAAGACGACTGAAAAATCAGGCCCCAGGAAATGCGTTCCGAGCCCTTTTCGCCCATCCAAATGTGCCCCCAAAGGAAGGCTTTGGGTACAAGTGAACTCCCCAGGGGAGCCTTTACGCAGCCCCACATGCAACTCGACCCTGCGGGTTCAATTTTTCCGAGCAACCCTAAATATATCACTAGCCGGCATGGGAGAAGACTGAAATCCCGGGCCCCAGAAAACGCGTTGCAAACCCCTTTGGACCATCCAAAAGTGCCCCCAAAGGAAGGCTTTGGGTACAAGTGAACTCCCCAGGGGAGCCTTTACGCAGCCCCACATGCAACTGGACCCTCCGGGTTCGCTGTTCCTGACCAAACCTAAACGTAGCCCTAGCCGTCATCGGAGACGAATGAAAAATCAGGCCCCAGGAAATGCGTTGCGAGCCCCTTTGGACCATCCAAAAGTGCCCCCAAAGGAAGGCTTTGGATACAAGTGAACTCCCCAGGGGAGCCTTTACGCAGCCCCACATGCAACTGGACCCTCCGGGTTCGCTGTTTCCGAGCATCCGTAAACATATCCCTAGCCGGCATGGGAGAAGACTGAAAACCCGGGCCCCAGAAAACGCGTTGCAAGCCCCTTTGGACCATCCAAAAGTGTCACCAAAGGAAGGCGTTGGGTACAAGTGAACTCCCCAGGGGAGCCTTTACGCAGCCCCACATGCAACTGGACCCTCGGCGTTCGCTGTTTCCGAGCATCCCTAAACATAGCCCTAGCCGGCATCGGAATCGACTGAAAAATCAGGCCCCAGGAAATGCGTTGCAAGCCCCTTTAGACCATCCAAAAGTGCCCCCAAAGGAAGGCTTTGGGTACAAGTGATCTCCCCAGGGGAAACTTTACGCAGCCCCACATGCAACTGGACCCTCCGGGTTCGCTGTTCCTGAGCAAACCTAAACGTAGCACTAGCCGTCATCGGAGACGAGTGAAAATCAGGCCCCAGGAAATGCGTTCCGAGGCCTTTTCGCCCATCCAAATGTGCCACCAAAGGAAGACTTTGGGTATAAGAGAACTCCCCAGGGGAGCCTTTACGCAGCCCCACATGCAACTGGACCCTCCGGGTTCGCTGTTTCCGAGCATCCCTAAACATAGCCCTAGACGGCATCGAAGACGACTGAAAAATCAGGCCCCAGGAAATGCGTTCTGAGCCCTTTTCGCGACTCCAAAAGTGCCCACAAAGGAAGGCTTTGGGTACAAGTGAACTCCCCAGGGGAGCCTTTACGCAGCCCCACATGCAACTGGACCTTCCGGGTTCGCTGTTCCTGAGCAAACATTAACGTAGCCCTAGCCGTCATAGGATACGAGTGAAAAATCAGGCCCCAGGAAATGCGTTGTGAGCCCCTTTGGAGCATCCAAAAGTGCCCCCAAAGGAAGGCTTTGGGTACAAGAGAACTCCCCAGGGGAGCCTTTACACAGCCACACATGTAACTGAACCCTCCGGGTTCGCTGTTTCCGAGCATCCCTAAACATAGCCCTAGCCGGCATGGGAGAAGACTGAAAACCCGGGCCCCAGAAAACGCGTTACGAGCCCTTTTCGCCCATCCAAAAGTGTCACAAAAGGAAGGCTTTTGGTACAAGTGAACTCCCCAGGGGAGCCTTTACGCAGCCCCACATGCAACTGGACCCTCCGGGTTCGCTGTTTCCGAGCATCCCTAAACATAGCCCTAGCCGGCATCGAAGACGACTGAAAAATCAGGCCCCAGGAAATGCGTTCCGAGCCCTTTTCGCCCATCCAAATGTGCCCCCAAAGGAAGGCTTTGGGTACAAGTGAACTCCCCAGGGGAGCCTTTACGCAGCCCCACATGCAACTGGACCCTCGGCGTTCGCTGTTTCCGAGCATCCCTAAACATATCCCTAGCCGGCATGGGAGAAGACTGAAAACCCGGGCCCCATAAAACGCGTTGCAAACCCCTTTGGACCATCCAAAAGTGTCACCAAAGGAAGGCGTTGGGTACAAGTGATCTCCCCAGGGGAGCCTTTACGCAGCCCCACATGCAACTGGACCCTCCGGGTTCGCTGTTTCCGAGCATCCGTAAACATATCCCTAGCCGGCATGGGAGAAGACTGAAAACCCGGGCCCCATAAAACGCGTTGCAAACCCCTTTGGACCATCCAAAAGTGTCACCAAAGGAAGGCGTTGGGTACAAGTGATCTCCCCAGGGGAGCCTTTACGCAGCCCCACATGCAACTGGACCCTCCGGGTTCGCTGTTTCCGAGCATCCGTAAACATATCCCTAGCCGGCATGGGAGAAGACTGAAAACCCGGGCCCCAGGAAACGCGTTGCAAGCCCCTTTGGACCATCCAAAAATGTCAGCAAAGGAAGGCTTTGGGTACAAGAGAACTCCCCAGGGGAGCCTTTACGCAGCCCCACATGCAACTGGACCCTCCGGGTTCGCTATTCCTCAGCAAACCTAAACGTAGCCCTAGCCGTCATCGGAATCGACTGAAAAATCAGGCCCCAGGAAATGCGTTGCGAGCCCCTTTGGACGATCCAAAAGTGCCCCCAAAGGAAGGCTTTGGGTACAAGTGAACTCCCCAGGGGAGCCTTTACGCAGCCCCACATGCAACTGGACCCTCCAGGTTCGCTGTTTCCGAGCATCCGTAAACATAGCCCTAGCCGGCATGGGAGAAGACTGAAAACCCGGGCCCCAGGAAACGCGTTTCAAGCCCCTTTGGACCATCCAAAAGTGTCACCAAAGGAAGGCTTTGGGTACAAGAGAACTCCCCAGGGGAGCCTTTACGCAGCCCCACATGCAACTGGACCCTCGGCGTTCGCTGTTTCCGAGCATCCCTAAACATAGCCCTAGCCGGCATCGAAGACGACTGAAAAATCAGGCCCCAGGAAATGCGTTCCGAGCCCTTTTCGCGACTCCAAAAGTGCCCCCAAAGGAAGGCTTTGGGTACAAGTGAACTCCCCAGGGGAGCCTTTACGCAGCCCCACATGCAACTGGACCCTCGGCGTTCGCTGTTTCCGAGCATCCCTAAACATAGCCTTAGCCGGCATCAAAGACTACTGAAAAATCAGGCCCCAGGAAATGCGTTCCGAGCCCTTTTCGCCCATCCAAAAGTGCCCCCAAAGGAAGGCTTTGGGTACAAGTGAACTCCCCAGGGGAGCCTTTACGCAGCCCCACATGCAACTGGACCCTGCGGGTTCAATTTTTCCGAGCAACCCTAAATATATCACTAGCCGTCATGGGAGAAGACTGAAATCCCGGGCCCCAGAAAACGCGTTGCAAACCCCTTTGGAACATCCAAAAGTGCCCCCAAAGGAAGGCTTTGGGTACAAGTGAACTCCCCAGGGGAGCCTTTACGCAGCCCCACATGCAACTGGACCCTCGGCGTTCGCTATTCCTGAGTAAACCTAAACGTAGCCCTAGCCGTCATCGGAGTCGAATGAAAAATCAGGCCCCAGGAAATGCGTTGCGAGCCCCTTTGGACCATCCAAAAGTGCCCCGAAAGGAACTCTTTGGATACAAGTGAACTCCCCAGGGGAGCCTTTACGCAGCCCCACATGCAACTGGACCCTCCGGGTTCGCTGTTTCCGAGCATCAATAAACATAGCCCTAGCCGGCATCGAAGACGACTGAAAAATCAGGCCCCAGGAAATGCGTTCCGAGCCCTTTACGCGACTCCAAAAGTGCCCCCAAAGGAAGGCTTTGGGTACAAGTGAACTCCCCAGGGGAGCCTTTACGCAGCCCCACATGCAACTGGACCCTCGGCGTTCGCTGTTTCCGAGCATCCCTAAACATAGCCCTAGCCGGCATCGAAGACGACTGAAAAATCAGGCCCCGAGAAATGCGTTGCGAGCCCTTTTCGCCCATCCAAAAGTGCCCCCAAAGGAAGGCTTTGGGTACAAGTGAACTCCCCAGGGGAGCCTTTACGCAGCCCCACATGCAACTGGACCCTGCGGGTTCAATTTTTCCGAGCAACCCTAAATATATCACTAGCCGGCATGGGAGAAGACTGAAATCCCGGGCCCCAGAAAACGCGTTGCAAACCCCTTTGGACCATCCAAAAGTGCCCCCAAAGGAAGGCTTTGGGTACAAGTGAACTCCCCAGGGGAGCCTTTACACAGCCCCACATGCAACTGGACCCTCCGGGTTCGCTGTTTCCGAGCATCCCTAAACATAGCCCTAGCCGGCATCGGAGACGAATGAAAAATCAGGCCCCAGGAAATGCGTTGCGAGCCCTTTTCGCCCATACAAAAGTGTCACGAATGGAAGGCTTTGGGTACAAGAGAACTCCCCAGGGGAGCCTTTACACAGCCCTACATGGAGCTGGACCCTCAGTGTTCGCTGTTTCCGAGCATCCCTAAACATAGCCCTAGCCGGCATCGAAGACGACTGAAAAATCAGGCCCCAGGAAATGCGGTACGAGCCCTTTTCGCCCATCCAAAAGTGCCCCCAAAGGAAGGCTTTGGGTACAAGTGAACTCCCCAGGGGAGCCTTTATGCAGCCCCACATGCAACTGGACCCTCGGCGTTCGCTGTTTTCGAGCATCCCTAAACATAACCCTAGCCGGCATCGAAGACGACTGAAAAATCAGGCCCCAGGAAATGCGTTCCGAGCCCTTTTCGCCCATCCAAAAGTGCCCCCAAAGGAAGGCTTTGGGTACAAGTGATCTCCCCAGGGGAGCCTTTATGCAGCCGCACATGCAACTGGACCCTCCGGGTTCGATTTTTCCGAGCATCCCTAAACATAGCCCTAGCCGGCATCGGAGACGACTGAAAAATCAGGCCCCAGGAAATGCGTTGCGAGCCACGTTGGACCATCCAAAAGTGTCACCAAAAGAAGGCTTTGGGTACAAGTGAACTCCCCAGGGGAGCCTTTACGCAGCCCCACATGCAACTGGACCCTCCGGGTTCGATTTTTCCGAGCATCCCTAAACATAGCCCTAGCCGGCATCGGAGACGACTGAAAAATCAGGCCCCAGGAAATGCGTTCCGAGCCCTTTTCGCCCATCCAAAAGTGCCCCCAAAGGAAGACTTTGGGTACAAGAGAACTCCCCAGGGGAGCCTTTACGCAGCCCCACATGCAACTGGACCCTCCGGGTTCGATTTTTCCGAGCAACCCTAAATATATCCCTAGCCGGCATGGGAGAAGACTGAAAACCTGGGCCCCACAAAACACGTTGCAATCCCCTTTGGACCATACAAAAGTGTCACCAAAGGAAGGCTTTGGGTACAAGTGAACTCCCCAGGGGAGCCTTTACGCAACACTGTATCCAACTGGACCCTTCAAGTTCGCTGTATCCGAGCATCCCTAAACGTAGCCCTAGCCGTCATCGGAGACGAGTGAAAAATCAGGCCCCAGGAAATGTGTTTCGAGCCCTTTGCGCCCATTCAAAGGGCCCCCAAAGGAAGGCTTTGGGTACAAGTGAACTCCCCAGGGGAGCCTTAACGCAGCCCCACATGCAACTGGACCCTCCGGGTTCGATTTTTCCGAGCATCCCTAAACATAGCCCTAGCCGTCATCGGATACGACTGAAAAATCAGGCCCCAGGAAATGCGTTCCGAGCCCTTTTCGCCCATCCAAAAGTGCCCCCAAAGGAAGGCTTTGGGTACAAGTGAACTCCCCAGGGGAGCCTTTACGCAGCCCCACATGCAACTGGACCCTCCGGGTTTGCTGTTTCCGAGCATCCCTAAACATAGCCCTAGCCGCATCGAAGACGAGTGAAAAATCATGCCCCAGGAAATGAGTTCCGAGCCCTTTTCGCCCATCCAAAAGTGCCACCAAAGGAAGACTTTGGGTACAAGAGAACTCTTCAGGGGAGCCTTTACACAGCCCCACATGCAACTGGACGCTCCGGGTTCGCTGTTCCTGAGCAAACCTAAACGTAGCCCTAGCCGTCATCGGAGATGAATGAAAAATCAGGCCCCAGGAAATGCGTTGCAAGCCCCTTTGGACCATCCAAAAGTGCCCCCAAAGGAAGGCTTTGGGTACATCTGAAGTTCCCAGGGGAGCCTTTACGCAGCCCCATATGGAACTGGACCCTCCGGGTTCGCTGTTTCCGAGCATCCCTAAACATATCCCTAGCCGGCATCGAAGACGACTGAAAAATAGGCCCCAGGAAATGCGTTGCGAGCCCTTTTCGCCCATCCAAAAGTGCCCCCAAAGGAAGGCTTTGGGTACAAGTGTACTCCCCAGGGGAGCCTTTACGCAGACCCACATGTAACTGGACCCTCCGTGTTCGCTGTTCCTGAGCAAACCTAAACGTAGCCCTAGCCATCCTCGGAGATGAGTGAAAAATCAGGCCCCAGGAAATGCGTTCCGAGCCCCTTTGGACCATCCAAAAGTGCACCCAAAGGAAGGCTTTGGGTACATCTAAAGTTCCCAGGGGAGCCTTTACGCAGCCCCACATGCAACTGGACCCTCCGGGTTCGATTTTTCCAACAACCCTAAATATATCCCTAGCCGGCATGGAAGAAGACTGAAAAACCGGGCCCCAGAAAACGCGTTGCAAGCCCATTTGGACCATCCAAAAGTGCCCCCAAAGGAAGGCTTTGGGTACAAGTGAACTCCCCAGGGGAGCCTTTACGCAGCCCCACATGCAACTGGACCCTCCGCGTTCGCTGTTTCCGAGCATCCCTAAACATAGCCCTAGCCGGCATCGAAGACGAATGAAAAATCAGGCCCCAGGAAATGCGTTCCGAGCCCTTTTCGCGACTCCAAAAGTGCCCCCAAAGGAAGGCTTTGGGTACAAGTGAACTCCCCAGGGGAGCCTTTACGCAGCCCCACATGCAACTGGACCCTCCAGGTTCGCTGTTTCCGAGCATACGTAAACATATCCCTAGCCGGCATGGGAGAAGACTGAAAACCCGGGCCCCAGAAAATGCGTTGCAAGCCCCTTTGGCCCATCCAAAAGTGTCACCAAAGGAAGGCTTTGGGTACAAGAGAACTCCCCAGGGGAGCCTTTACGCAGCCCCACATGCAACTGGACCCTCGGCGTTCGCTGTTTCCGAGCATCCCTAAACATAGCCCTAGCCGGCATCGATGACGACTGAAAAATCAGGCCCCAGGAAATGCGTTCCGAGCCCTTTTCGCCTATGCAAAAGTGCCCCCAAAGGAAGGCTTTGGGTACAAGTGATCTCCCCAGGGGAGCCTTTACGCAGCCCCACATGCAACTGGACCCTCCGAGTTCGATTTTTCCGAGCAACCCTAAACATAGCCCTAGCCGGCATCGAAGACGACTGAAAAATCAGGCCCCAGGAAATGCGTTGCGAGCCCTTTTCGCCCATCCAAAAGTGCCCCCAAAGGAAGACTTTGGGTACAAGTGAACTCCCCAGGGGAGCCTTTACGCAGCCCCACATGCAACTGGACCCTTCGGGTTCGATTTTTCCGAGCATCCCTAAACATAGCCCTAGCCGGCATGGGAGAAGACTGAAAACCCGGGCCCCAGAAAACGCGTTACGAGCCCTTTTCGCCCATCCAAACGTGTCACCAAAGGAAGGCTTTGGGTACAAGAGAACTCCCCAGGGGAGCCTTTACACAGCCCCACATGCAACTGAACCCTCCAGGTTCGCTGTTTCCGAGCATCCCTAAACATAGCCCTAGCCGGCATGGGAGAAGACTGAAAACCCGGGCCCCAGAAAACGCGTTACGAGCCCTTTTCGCCCATCCAAAAGTGTCACGAAAGGAAGGCTTTGGGTACAAGTGAACTCCCCAGGGGAGCCTTTACGCAGCCCCACATGCAACTGGACCCTCGGCGTTCGCTATTCCTCAGCAAACCTAAACGTAGCCCTAGCCGTCATCGGAATCGACTGAAAAATCAGGCCCCAGGAAATGCGTTGCGAGCCCCTTTGGACGATCCAAAAGTGCCCCCAAAGGAAGGCTTTGGGTACAAGTGAACTCCCCAGGGGAGCCTTTACGCAGCCCCACATGCAACTGGACCCTCGGCGTTCGCTATTCCTCAGCAAACCTAAACGTAGCCCTAGCCGTCATCGGAATCGACTGAAAAATCAGGCCCCAGGAAATGCGTTGCGAGCCCCTTTGGACGATCCAAAAGTGCCCCCAAAGGAAGGCTTTGGGTACAAGTGAACTCCCCAGGGGAGCCTTTACGCAGCCCCACATGCAAC
This sequence comes from Anas acuta, assembly GCF_963932015.1. Classification (NCBI taxonomy): domain Eukaryota; kingdom Metazoa; phylum Chordata; class Aves; order Anseriformes; family Anatidae; genus Anas; species Anas acuta. The sequence continues at coordinate 166,786 of NW_027076169.1, read as the reverse complement.
TGGACCCTCCAGGTTCGCTGTTTCCGAGCATCCGTAAACATAGCCCTAGCCGGCATGGGAGAAGACTGAAAACCCGGGCCCCAGGAAACGCGTTTCAAGCCCCTTTGGACCATCCAAAAGTGTCACCAAAGGAAGGCTTTGGGTACAAGAGAACTCCCCAGGGGAGCCTTTACGCAGCCCCACATGCAACTGGACCCTCGGCGTTCGCTGTTTCCGAGCATCCCTAAACATAGCCCTAGCCGGCATCGAAGACGACTGAAAAATCAGGCCCCAGGAAATGCGTTCCGAGCCCTTTTCGCGACTCCAAAAGTGCCCCCAAAGGAAGGCTTTGGGTACAAGTGAACTCCCCAGGGGAGCCTTTACGCAGCCCCACATGCAACTGGACCCTCGGCGTTCGCTGTTTCCGAGCATCCCTAAACATAGCCTTAGCCGGCATCAAAGACTACTGAAAAATCAGGCCCCAGGAAATGCGTTCCGAGCCCTTTTCGCCCATCCAAAAGTGCCCCCAAAGGAAGGCTTTGGGTACAAGTGAACTCCCCAGGGGAGCCTTTACGCAGCCCCACATGCAACTGGACCCTGCGGGTTCAATTTTTCCGAGCAACCCTAAATATATCACTAGCCGTCATGGGAGAAGACTGAAATCCCGGGCCCCAGAAAACGCGTTGCAAACCCCTTTGGACCATCCAAAAGTGCCCCCAAAGGAAGGCTTTGGGTACAAGTGAACTCCCCAGGGGAGCCTTTACGCAGCCCCACATGCAACTGGACCCTCGGCGTTCGCTATTCCTGAGTAAACCTAAACGTAGCCCTAGCCGTCATCGGAGTCGAATGAAAAATCAGGCCCCAGGAAATGCGTTGCGAGCCCCTTTGGACCATCCAAAAGTGCCCCGAAAGGAACTCTTTGGATACAAGTGAACTCCCCAGGGGAGCCTTTACGCAGCCCCACATGCAACTGGACCCTCCGGGTTCGCTGTTTCCGAGCATCAATAAACATAGCCCTAGCCGGCATCGAAGACGACTGAAAAATCAGGCCCCAGGAAATGCGTTCCGAGCCCTTTACGCGACTCCAAAAGTGCCCCCAAAGGAAGGCTTTGGGTACAAGTGAACTCCCCAGGGGAGCCTTTACGCAGCCCCACATGCAACTGGACCCTCGGCGTTCGCTGTTTCCGAGCATCCCTAAACATAGCCCTAGCCGGCATCGAAGACGACTGAAAAATCAGGCCCCAGGAAATGCGTTGCGAGCCCTTTTCGCCCATCCAAAAGTGCCCCCAAAGGAAGGCTTTGGGTACAAGTGAACTCCCCAGGGGAGCCTTTACGCAGCCCCACATGCAACTGGACCCTGCGGGTTCAATTTTTCCGAGCAACCCTAAATATATCACTAGCCGGCATGGGAGAAGACTGAAATCCCGGGCCCCAGAAAACGCGTTGCAAACCCCTTTGGACCATCCAAAAGTGCCCCCAAAGGAAGGCTTTGGGTACAAGTGAACTCCCCAGGGGAGCCTTTACGCAGCCCCACATGCAACTGGACCCTCGGCGTTCGCTGTTCCTGAGCAAACCTAAACGTAGCCCTAGCCGTCATCGGAGACGAGTGAAAAATCAGGCCCCAGGAAATGCGTTCCGAGCCCCTTTGGACCATCCAGAAGTGCCCCCAAAGGAAGGCTTTGGATACAAGTGAACTCCCCAGGGGAGCCTTTACGCAGCCCCACATGCAACTGGACCCTCCGGGTTCGCTGTTTCCGAGCATCCGTAAACATATCCCTAGCCGGCATGGGAGAAGACTGAAAACCCGGGCCCCAGAAAACGCGTTGCAAGCCCCTTTGGACCATCCAAAAGTGTCACCAAAGGAAGGCGTTGGGTACAAGTGAACTCCCCAGGGGAGCCTTTACGCAGCCCCACATGCAACTGGACCCTCGGCGTTCGCTGTTTCCGAGCATCCCTAAACATAGCCCTAGCCGGCATTGGAATCGACTGAAAAATCAGGCCCCAGGAAATGCGTTGCAAGCCCCTTTAGACCATCCAAAAGTGCCCCCAAAGGAAGGCTTTGGGTACAAGTGATCTCCCCAGGGGAAACTTTACGCAGCCCCACATGCAACTGGACCCTCCGGGTTCGCTGTTCCTGAGCAAACCTAAACGTAGCACTAGCCATCATCGGAGACGAGTGAAAATCAGGCCCCAGGAAATGCGTTCCGAGGCCTTTTCGCCCATCGAAATGTGCCACCAAAGGAAGCCTTTGGATATAAGAGAACTCCCCAGGGGAGCCTTTACGCAGCCCCACATGCAACTGGACCCTCCGGGTTCGCTGTTTCCGAGCATCCGTAAACATATCCCTAGCCGGCATGGGAGAAGACTGAAAACCCGGGCCCCAGAAAACGCGTTGCAAGCCCCTTTGGACCATCCAAAAGTGTCACCAAAGGAAGGCGTTGGGTACAAGTGAACTCCCCAGGGGAGCCTTTACGCAGCCCCACATGCAACTGGACCCTCCGGGTTCGCTGTTTCCGAGCATCCCTAAACATAGCCCTAGCCGGCATCGAAGACGACTGAAAAATCAGGCCCCAGGAAATGCGTTCCGAGCCCTTTTCGCGACTCCAAAAGTGCCCCCAAAGGAAGGCTTTGGGTACAAGTGAACTCCCCAGGGGAGCCTTTACGCAGCCCCACATGCAACTGGACCCTCGGCGTTCGCTGTTTCCGAGCATCCCTAAACAACCTCTAGCCGGCATCGAAGACGACTGAAAAATCAGGCCCCAGGAAATGCGTTCCGAGCCCTTTTCGCCCATCCAAAAGTGCCCCCAAAGGAAGGCTTTGGGTACAAGTGAACTCCCCAGGGGAGCCTTTACGCAGCCCCACATGCAACTGGACCCTCCGGGTTCGCTGTTCCTGAGCAAACATTAACGTAGCCCTAGCCGTCATAGGATACGAGTGAAAAATCAGGCCCCAGGAAATGCGTTGTGAGCCCCTTTGGAGCATCCAAAAGTGCCCCCAAAGGAAGGCTTTGGGTACAAGTGAACTCCCCAGGGGAGCCTTTACACAGCCCTACATGCAACTGGACCCTCCGGGTTCGCTGTTTCCGAGCATCCCTAAACATAGCCCTAGCCGGCATGGGAGAAGACTGAAAACCCGGGCCCCAGAAAACGCGTTACGAGCCCTTTTCGCCCATCCAAAAGTGTCACAAAAGGAAGGCTTTGGGTACAAGTGAACTCCCCAGGGGAGCCTTTACGCAGCCCCACATGCAACTGGACCCTCCGGGTTCGCTGTTTCCGAGCATCAATAAACATATCCCTAGCCGGCATCGAAGACGACTGAAAAATCAGGCCCCAGGAAATGCGTTCCGAGCCCTTTTCGCCCATCCAAATGTGCCCCCAAAGGAAGGCTTTGGGTACAAGTGAACTCCCCAGGGGAGCCTTTACGCAGCCCCACATGCAACTCGACCCTGCGGGTTCAATTTTTCCGAGCAACCCTAAATATATCACTAGCCGGCATGGGAGAAGACTGAAATCCCGGGCCCCAGAAAACGCGTTGCAAACCCCTTTGGACCATCCAAATGTGCCCCCAAAGGAAGGCTTTGGGTACAAGTGAACTCCCCAGGGGAGCCTTTACGCAGCCCCACATGCAACTGGACCCTCCGGGTTCGCTGTTCCTGACCAAACCTAAACGTAGCCCTAGCCGTCATCGGAGACGAATGAAAAATCAGGCCCCAGGAAATGCGTTGCGAGCCCCTTTGGACCATCCAAAAGTGCCCCCAAAGGAAGGCTTTGGATACAAGTGAACTCCCCAGGGGAGCCTTTACGCAGCCCCACATGCAACTGGACCCTCCGGGTTCGCTGTTTCCGAGCATCCGTAAACATATCCCTAGCCGGCATGGGAGAAGACTGAAAACCCGGGCCCCAGAAAACACGTTGCAAGCCCCTTTGGACCATCCAAAAGTGTCACCAAAGGAAGGCGTTGGGTACAAGTGAACTCCCCAGGGGAGCCTTTACGCAGCCCCACATGCAACTGGACCCTCGGCGTTCGCTGTTTCCGAGCATCCCTAAACATAGCCCTAGCCGGCATCGGAATCGACTGAAAAATCAGGCCCCAGGAAATGCGTTGCAAGCCCCTTTAGACCATCCAAAAGTGCCCCCAAAGGAAGGCTTTGGGTACAAGTGATCTCCCCAGGGGAAACTTTACGCAGCCCCACATGGAACTGGACCCTCCGGGTTCGCTGTTCCTGAGCAAACCTAAACGTAGCACTAGCCGTCATCGGAGACGAGTGAAAATCAGGCCCCAGGAAATGCGTTCCGAGGCCTTTTCGCCCATCCAAATGTGCCACCAAAGGAAGACTTTGGGTATAAGAGAACTCCCCAGGGGAGCCTTTACGCAGCCCCACATGGAACTGGACCCTCCGGGTTCGCTGTTTCCGAGCATCCGTAAACATATCCCTAGCCGGCATGGGAGAAGACTGAAAACCCGGGCCCCAGAAAACGCGTTGCAAGCCCCTTTGGACCATCCAAAAGTGTCACCAAAGGAAGGCGTTGGGTACAAGTGAACTCCCCAGGGGAGCCTTTACGCAGCCCCACATGCAACTGGACCCTCGGCGTTCGCTGTTTCTGAGCATCCCTAAACACACCCCTACCCGGCATCGAAGACGACTGAAAAATCAGGCCCCAGGAAATGCGTTCCGAGCCCTTTTCGCGACTCCAAAAGTGCCCACAAAGGAAGGCTTTGGGTACAAGTGAACTCCCCAGGGGAGCCTTTACGCAGCCCCACATGCAACTGGACCCTCGGCGTTCGCTGTTTCCGAGCATCCCTAAACATAGCCCTAGCCGGCATCGAAGACGACTGAAAAATCAGGCCCCAGGAAATGCGTTGCGAGCCCTTTTCGCCCATCCAAAAGTGCCCCCAAAGGAAGGCTTTGGGTACAAGTGAACTCCCCAGGGGAGCCTTTACGCAGCCCCACATGCAACTGGACCCTCCGGGTTCGCTGTTCCTGAGCAAACATTAACGTAGCCCTAGCCGTCATAGGATACGAGTGAAAAATCAGGCCCCAGGAAATGCGTTGTGAGCCCCTTTGGAGCATCCAAAAGTGCCCCCAACGGAAGGCTTTGGGTACAAGAGAACTCCCCAGGGGAGCCTTTACACAGCCCTACATGCAACTGGACCCTCCGGGTTCGCTGTTTCCGAGCATCCCTAAACATAGCCCTAGCCGGCATGGGAGAAGACTGAAAACCCGGGCCCCAGAAAACGCGTTACGAGCCCTTTTCGCCCATCCAAAAGTGTCACAAAAGGAAGGCTTTGGGTACAAATGAACTCCCCAGGGGAGCCTTTACGCAGCCCCACATGCAACTGGACCCTCCGGGTTCGCTGTTTCCGAGCATCCCTAAACATAGCCCTAGCCGGCATCGAAGACGACTGAAAAATCAGGCCCCAGGAAATGCGTTCCGAGCCCTTTTCGCCCATCCAAATGTGCCCCCAAAGGAAGGCTTTGGGTACAAGTGAACTCCCCAGGGGAGCCTTTACGCAGCCCCACATGCAACTCGACCCTGCGGGTTCAATTTTTCCGAGCAACCCTAAATATATCACTAGCCGGCATGGGAGAAGACTGAAATCCCGGGCCCCAGAAAACGCGTTGCAAACCCCTTTGGACCATCCAAAAGTGCCCCCAAAGGAAGGCTTTGGGTACAAGTGAACTCCCCAGGGGAGCCTTTACGCAGCCCCACATGCAACTGGACCCTCCGGGTTCGCTGTTCCTGACCAAACCTAAACGTAGCCCTAGCCGTCATCGGAGACGAATGAAAAATCAGGACCCAGGAAATGCGTTGCGAGCCCCTTTGGACCATCCAAAAGTGCCCCCAAAGGAAGGCTTTGGATACAAGTGAACTCCCCAGGGGAGCCTTTACGCAGCCCCACATGCAACTGGACCCTCCGGGTTCGCTGTTTCCGAGCATCCGTAAACATATCCCTAGCCGGCATGGGAGAAGACTGAAAACCCGGGCCCCAGAAAACGCGTTGCAAGCCCCTTTGGACCATCCAAAAGTGTCACCAAAGGAAGGCGTTGGGTACAAGTGAACTCCCCAGGGGAGCCTTTACGCAGCCCCACATGCAACTGGACCCTCGGCGTTCGCTGTTTCCGAGCATCCCTAAACATAGCCCTAGCCGGCATCGGAATCGACTGAAAAATCAGGCCCCAGGAAATGCGTTGCAAGCCCCTTTAGACCATCCAAAAGTGCCCCCAAAGGAAGGCTTTGGGTACAAGTGATCTCCCCAGGGGAAACTTTACGCAGCCCCACATGCAACTGGACCCTCCGGGTTCGCTGTTCCTGAGCAAACCTAAACGTAGCACTAGCCGTCATCGGAGACGAGTGAAAATCAGGCCCCAGGAAATGCGTTCCGAGGCCTTTTCGCCCATCCAAATGTGCCACCAAAGGAAGACTTTGGGTATAAGAGAACTCCCCAGGGGAGCCTTTACGCTGCCCCACATGGAACTGGACCCTCCGGGTTCGCTGTTTCCGAGCATCCCTAAACATAGCCCTAGCCGGCATCGAAGACGACTGAAAAATCAGGCCCCAGGAAATGCGTTCTGAGCCCTTTTCGCAACTCCAAAAGTGCCCACAAAGGAAGGCTTTGGGTACAAGTGAACTCCCCAGGGGAGCCTTTACGCAGCCCCACATGCAACTGGACCTTCCGGGTTCGCTGTTCCTGAGCAAACATTAACGTAGCCCTAGCCGTCATAGGATACGAGTGAAAAATCAGGCCCCAGGAAATGCGTTGTGAGCCCCTTTGGAGCATCCAAAAGTGCCCCCAAAGGAAGGCTTTGGGTACAAGAGAACTCCCCAGGGGAGCCTTTACACAGCCACACATGTAACTGAACCCTCCGGGTTCGCTGTTTCCGAGCATCCCTAAACATAGCCCTAGCCGGCATGGGAGAAGACTGAAAACCCGGGCCCCAGAAAACGCGTTACGAGCCCTTTTCGCCCATCCAAAAGTGTCACAAAAGGAAGGCTTTTGGTACAAGTGAACTCCCCAGGGGAGCCTTTACGCAGCCCCACATGCAACTGGACCCTCCGGGTTCGCTGTTTCCGAGCATCCCTAAACATAGCCCTAGCCGGCATCGAAGACGACTGAAAAATCAGGCCCCAGGAAATGCGTTCCGAGCCCTTTTCGCCCATCCAAAAGTGCCCCCAAAGGAAGGCTTTGGGTACAAGTGAACTCCCCAGGGGAGCCTTTACGCAGCCCCACATGCAACTGGACCCTCGGCGTTCGCTGTTTCCGAGCATCCCTAAACATATCCCTAGCCGGCATGGGAGAAGACTGAAAACCCGGGCCCCATAAAACGCGTTGCAAACCCCTTTGGACCATCCAAAAGTGTCACCAAAGGAAGGCGTTGGGTACAAGTGATCTCCCCAGGGGAGCCTTTACGCAGCCCCACATGCAACTGGACCCTCCGGGTTCGCTGTTTCCGAGCATCCGTAAACATATCCCTAGCCGGCATGGGAGAAGACTGAAAACCCGGGCCCCATAAAACGCGTTGCAAACCCCTTTGGACCATCCAAAAGTGTCACCAAAGGAAGGCGTTGGGTACAAGTGATCTCCCCAGGGGAGCCTTTACGCAGCCCCACATGCAACTGGACCCTCCGGGTTCGCTGTTTCCGAGCATCCCTAAACATATCCCTAGCCGGCATGGGAGAAGACTAAAAACCCGGGCCCCAGGAAACGCGTTGCAAGCCCCTTTGGACCATCCAAAAATGTCAGCAAAGGAAGGCTTTGGGTACAAGAGAACTCCCCAGGGGAGCCTTTACGCAGCCCCACATGCAACTTGACCCTCCGGGTTCGCTGATTCCGAGCATCCCTAAACATAGCCCTAGCCGTCATCGAAGACGACTGAAAAATCAGGCCCCAGGAAATGCGTTCCGAGCACTTTTCGCCCATCCAAAAGTGCCCCCAAAGGAAGGCTTTGGGTACAAGTGAACTCCCCAGGGGAGCCTTTACGCAGCCCCACATGCAACTCGACCCTGCGGGTTCAATTTTTCCGAGCAACCCTATATATATCACTAGCCGGCATGGGAGAAGACTGAAATCCCGGGCCCCAGAAAACGCGTTGCAAACCCCTTTGGACCATCCAAAAGTGCCCCCAAAGGAAGGCTTTGGGTACAAGTGAACTCCCCAGGGGAGCCTTTACGCAGCCCCACATGCAACTGGACCCTCCGGGTTCGCTGTTCCTGAGCAAACCTAAACGTAGCCCTAGCCGTCATCGGAGACTAATGAAAAATCAGGCCCCAGGAAATGCGTTGCGAGCCCCTTTGGACCATCCAAAAGTGCCCCCAAAGGAAGGCTTTGGGTACAAGTGAACTCCCCAGGGGAGCCTTTACGCAGCCCCACATGCAACTGGACCCTCGGCATTCGCTGCTTCCGAGCATCCCTAAACATAGCCCTAGCCGGCATCGGAATCGACTGAAAAATCAGGCCCCAGGAAATGCGTTGCAAGCCCCTTTAGACCATCCAAAAGTGCCCCCAAAGGAAGGCTTTGGGTACAAGTGATCTCCCCAGTGGAAACTTTAAGCAGCCCCACATGCAAGTGGACCCTCCGGGTTCGCTGTTCCTGAGCAAACCTAAACGTAGCACTAGCCGTCATCGGAGACGAGTGAAAATCAGGCCCCAGGAAATGCGTTCCGAGGCCTTTTCGCCCATCCAAAAGTGCCCCCAAAGGAAGGCTTAGGGTAGAAGAGAATTCCACAGGGGAGCCTTTACGCAGCCCCACATGCAACTGGACCCTCCGGGTTCGCTGTTCCTGAGCAAACATTAACGTAGCCCTAGCCGTCATAGGATACGAGTGAAAAATCAGGCCCCACGAAATGCGTTGCGAGCCCCTTTGGAGAATCCAAAAGTGCCCCCAAAGGAAGGCTTTGGGTACAAGTGAACTCCCCAGGGGAGCCTTTACACAGCCCCACATGCAACTGAACCCTCCGGGTTCGCTGTTTCCGAGCATCCGTAAACATATCCCTAGCTGGCATGGGAGAAGACTGAAATCCCGGGCCCCAGAAAACGCGTTGCAAACCCCTTTGGACCATCCAAAAGTGCCCCCAAAGGAAGGCTTTGGGTACAAGTGAACTCCCCAGGGGAGCCTTTACGCAGCCCCACATGCAACTGGACCCTCCGGGTTCGCTGTTCCTGAGCAAACCTAAACGTAACCCTAGCCGTCATCGGAGACGAATGAAAAATCAGGCCCCAGGAAATGCGTTGCGAGCCCCTTAGGACCATCCAAAAGTGCCCCCAAAGGAAGGCTTTGGATACAAGTGAACTCCCCAGGGGAGCCTTTACGCAGCCCCACATGCAACTGGACCCTCCGGGTTCGCTGTTTCCGAGCATCCCTAAACATAGCCCTAGCCGGCATCGAAGACGAGTGAAAAATCAGGCCCCAGGAAATGCGTTCCGAGCCCTTTTTGCGACTCCAAAAGTGCCCCCAAAGGAAGGCTTTGGGTACAAGTGAACTCCCCAGGGGAGCCTTTACGCAGCCCCACATGCAACTGGACCCTCGGCGTTCGCTGTTTCCGAGCATCCCTAAACATAGCCCTAGCCGGCATCGAAGACGACTGAAAAATCAGGCCCCAGGAAATGCGTTCCGAGCCCCTTAGGACCATCCAAAAGTGCCCCCAAAGGAAGGCTTTGGGTACAAGTGAACTCCCCAGGGGAGACTTTACGCAGCCCCACATGCAACTGGACCCTCCGGGTTCGCTGTTCCTGAGCAAACATTAACGTAGCCGTAGCCGTCATCAGAGACGAGTGAAAAATCAGGCCCCAGGAAATGCGTTGCGAGCCCCTTTGGAGAATCCAAAAGTGCCCCCAAAGGAAGACTTTGGATACAAGTGAACTCCCCAGGGGAGCCTTTACGCAGCCCCACATGCAACTGGACCCTCGGCATCCGCTGCTTCCGAGCATCCCTAAACAAAGCCCTAGCCGGCATCGATGACGACTGAAAAATCAGGCCCCGGGAAATGCGTTCCGAGCCCTTTTCGCCTATCCAAAAGTGCCCCCAAAGGAAGACTTTAGGTACAAGTGATCTCCCCAGGGGAGCCTTTACGCAGCCCCACATGCAACTGGACCCTTCGGGTTCGATTTTTCCGAGCAACCCTAAATATAACCCTAGCCGGCATGGGAGAAGATTGAAAACCCGGGCCCCAGAAAACGCGTTGCAAGCCCCTTTGGAGAATCCAAAAGTGTCACCAAAAGAAGGCTTTGGGTACAACAGAACTCCCCAGGGGAGCCTTTACGCAGCCCCACATGCAACTGGACCCTCGGCGTTCTCTGTTCCTCAGCAAACCTAAACGTAGCCCTAGCCGTCATCGGAATCGACTGAAAAATCAGGCCCCAGGAAATGCGTTGAGAGCCCCTTTGGACGATCCAAAAGTGCCCCCAAAGGAAGGCTTTGAACACAAGTGAACTCCCCAGGGGAGCCTTTACGCAGCCCCACATGCAACTGGACCCTCCGGGTTCGCTGTTTCCGAGCATCCGTAAACATAGCCCTATCCGGCATGGGAGAAGACTGAAAACCCGGGCCCCAGAAAACGCGTGGCAAGCCCCTTTGGACCATCCAAAAGTGTAACCAAAGGAAGGCTTTGGGTACAAGAGAACTCCCCAGGGGAGCCTTTACGCAGCCCCACATGCAACTGGACCCTCCGGGTTCGCTGTTTCCGAGCATCCGTAAACATAGCCCTAGCCGGCATGGGAGAAGACTAAAAACCCGGGCCCCAGAAAACGCGTTGCAAGCCCCTTTGGACCATCCAAAAGTGTCACCAAAGGAAGGCTTTGGGTACAAGAGAACTCCCCAGGGGAGCCTTTACGCAGCCCCACATGCAACTGGACCCTCGGCGTTCGCTGTTTCCGAGCATCCCTAAACATAGCCCTAGCCGGCATGGGAGAAGACTGAAAAATCAGGCCCCAGGAAATGCGTTGCGAGCCCTTTTCGCCCATCCAAAAGTGCCCCCAAAGGAAGGCTTTGGGTACAAGTGAACTCCCCAGGGGAGACTTTACGCAGCCCCACATGCAACTGGACCCTCCGGGTTCGCTGTTCCTGAGCAAACATTAACGTAGCCGTAGCCGTCATCAGAGACGAGTGAAAAATCAGGCCCCAGGAAATGCGTTGCGAGCCCCTTTGGAGAATCCAAAAGTGCCCCCAAAGGAAGACTTTGGATACAAGTGAACTCCCCAGGGGAGCCTTTACGCAGCCCCACATGCAACTGGACCCTCGGCATTCGCTGCTTCCGAGCATCCCTAAACAAAGCCCTAGCCGGCATCGATGACGACTGAAAAATCAGGCCCCGGGAAATGCGTTCCGAGCCCTTTTCGCCTATCCAAAAGTGCCCCCAAAGGAAGACTTTAGGTACAAGTGATCTCCCCAGGGGAGCCTTTACGCAGCCCCACATGCAACTGGACCCTTCGGGTTCGATTTTTCCGAGCAACCCTAAATATATCCCTAGCCGGCATGGGAGAAGACTGAAAACCCGGGCCCCAGAAAACGCGTTGCAAGCCCCTTTGGACCATCCAAAAGTGTCACCAAAGGAAGGCTTTGGGTACAAGAGAACTCCCCAGGGGAGCCTTTACGCAGCCCCACATGCAACTGGACCCTCCGGGTTCGCTGTTCCTGAGCAAACCGAAACGTAGCCCTAGCCGTCATAGGAATCGACTGAAAAATCAGGCCCCAGGAAATGCGTTGCAAGCCCCTTTGGACGATCCAAAAGTGCCCCCAAAGGAAGGCTTTGGGTACAAGTGAACTCCCCAGGGGAGCCTTTACACAGCCCCACATGCAACTGGACCCTCCGGGTTCGCTGTTTCCGAGCATCCGTAAACATATCCCAGGCCGGCATGGGAGAAGACTGAAAACCCGGGCCCCAGAAAACGTGTCGCAAGCCCCTTTGGACCATCCAAAAGTGTCACCAAAAGAAGGCTTTGGGTACAAGTGAACTCCCCAGGGGAGCCTTTACGCAGCCCCACATGCAACTGGACCCTCCGGGTTCGCTGTTTCCGAGCATCCGTAAACATAGCCCTAGCCGTCATAGGATACGAGTGAAAAATCAGGCCCCAGGAAATGCGTTGCGAGCCCTTTTCGCCCATCCAAAAGTGCCCCCAAAGGAAGGCTTTGGGTACAAGTGAACTCCCCAGGGGAGCCTTTACGCAGCCCCACATGCAACTGGACCCTGCGGGTTCGCTGTTCCTGAGCAAACCTAAACGTAGCCCTAGCCGGCATCGAAGACGACTGAAAAATCAGACCCCAGGAAATGCGTTCCGAGCCCTTTTCGCCCATCCAAAAGTGCCCCCAAAGGAAGGCTTTGGGTACAAGTGAACTCCCCAGGGGAGACTTTACGCAGCCCCACATGCAACTGGACCCTCCGGGTTCGCTGTTCCTGAGCAAACATTAACGTAGCCCTAGCCATCATCGGAGACGAGTGAAAAATCAGGCCCCAGGAATTGCGTTCCGAGCCCTTTTCGCCTATCCAAAAGTGCCCCCAAAGGAAGACTTTAGGTACAAGTGATCTCCCCAGGGGAGCCTTTACGCAGCCCCACATGCAACTGGACCCTTCGGGTTCAATTTTTCCGAGCAACCCTAAATATATCCCTAGCCGGCATGGGAGAAGACTGAAAACCCGGGCCCCAGAAAACGCGTTGCAAACCCCTTTGGACCATCCAAAAGTGTCACAAAAGGAAGGCTTTGGGTACAAGTGAACTCCCCAGGGGAGCCTTTACGCAGCCCCACATGCAACTGGACCCTCCGGGTTCGCTGTTCCTGAGCAAACCTAAACGTAGCACTAGCCGTCATCGGAGACGAGTGAAAAATCAGGCCCCAGGAAATGCGTTGCGAGCCCCTTTGGAGCATCCAAAAGTGTCACCAAAGGAAGGCTTTGGGTACAAATGAACTCCCCAGGGGAGCCTTTACGCAGCCCCACATGCAACTGGACCCTCGGCGTTCGCTGTTTCCGAGCATCCCTAAACATAGCCCTAGCCGGCATCGAAGACGACTGAAAAATCAGGCCCCAGGAAATGCGTTCCGAGCCCTTTTCGCGACTCCAAAAGTGCCCACAAAGGAAGGCTTTAGGTACAAGTGATCTCCCCAGGGGAGCCTTTACGCAGCCCCACATGCAACTCGACTCTTCGGGTTCGATTTTTCCAAGCAACCCTAAATATATCCCTAGCCGGCATGGGAGAAGACTGAAAACCCGGGCCCCAGAAAACGCGTTGCAAGCCCCTTTGGACCATCCAAAAGTGTCACCAAAGGAAGGCTTTGGGTACAAGAGAACTCCCCAGGGGAGCCTTTACGCAGCCCCACATGCAACTGGACCCTCCGGGTTCGCTGTTTCCGAGCATCCCTAAACATAGCCCTAGCCGGCATCGAAGACGACTGAAAAATCAGGCCCCAGGAAATGCGTTACGAGCCCTTTTCGCCAACCAAAAGTGCCCCCAAAGAAAGGCTTTGGGTACAAATGAACTCCCCAGGGGAGCCTTTACGCAGCCCCACATGCAACTGGACCCTCCGGGTTCGCTGTTTCCGAGCATCCCTAAACATAGCCCTAGCCGGCATGGGAGAAGACTGAAAACCCGGGCCCCAGAAAACGCCTTACGAGCCCTTTTCGCCCATCCAAAAGTGTCACGAAAGGAAGGCTTTGGGTACAAGTGAACTCCCCAGGGGAGCCTTTACGCAGCCCCACATGCAACTGGACCCTCCGGGTTCGCTGTTTCCGAGCATCCCTAAACATAGCCCTAGCCGGCATCGAAGACGACTGAAAAATAAGGCCCCAGGAAATGAGTTCCGAGCCCTTTTCGCCCATCCAAAAGTGCCCCCAAAGGAAGGCTTTGGGAACAAGTGAACTCCCCAGGGGAGCCTTTACGCAGCCCCACATGCAACTGGACTCTCCGGGTTCGCTGTTCCTGAGCAAACCTAAACGTAGCCCTAGCCGTCATCGGAGACGAATGAAAAATCAGGCCCCTGGAAATGCGTTGCGAGCCCTTTTCGCCCATCCAAAAGTGTCACCAAAAGAAGGCTTTTGGTACAAGAGAACTCCCCAGGGGAGCCTTTACGCAGCCCCACATGCAACTGGACCCTCCGAGTTCGAATTTTCCGAGCAACCCTAAACATAGCCATGGCCGGCATCGAAGACGACTGAAAAATCAGACCCCAGGAAATGCGTTCCGAGCCCTTTTCGCCCATCCAAAAGTGCCCCCAAAGGAAGACTATGGGTATAAGAGAACTCCCCAGGGGAGCCTTTACGCAGCCCCACATGCAACTGGACCCTCCGGGTTCGCTATTCCTAAACAAACCTAAACGTAGCACTAGCCGTCATCGGAATCGACTGAAAAATCAGGCCCCTGGAAATGCATTGCAAGCCCCTTTGGACCATCTAAAAGTGCCCCCAAAGGAAGGCTTTGGGTACAAGTGAACTCCCCAGGGGAGCCTTTACGCAGCCCCACATGCAACTGGACCCTGCGGGTTCGCTGTTCCTGAGCAAACCTAAACGTAGCACTAGCCGTCATCGGAGACGAGTGAAAATCAGCCCCAGGAAATGCGTTGCAAGCCCTTTTCGCCCATCCAAATGTGCCCCCAAAGGAAGACTATGGGTATAAGAGAACTCCCCAGGGGAGCCTTTACGCAGCCCCACATGCAACTGGACCCTCCGGGTTCGCTGTTTCCGAGCATCCCTAAACATAGCCCTAGCCGGCATCGAAGACGACTGAAAAATCAGGCCCCAGGAAATGCGTTCCGAGCCCTTTTCGCCCATCCAAATGTGCCCCCAAAGGAAGGCTTTGGGTACAAGTGAACTCCCCAGGGGAGCCTTTACGCAGCCCCACATGCAACTGGACCCTCCGGGTTCGCTGTTTCCGAGCATCCGTAAACATATCCCTAGCCGGCATGGGAGAAGACTGAAAACCCGGGCCCCAGAACATGCGTTGCAAGCCCCTTTGGACTATCCAAAAGTGTCACCAAAGGAAGGCTTTGGGTACAAGAGAACTCCCCAGGGGAGCCTTTACGCAGCCCCACATGCAACTGGACCCTCCGAGTTTGATTTTTCCGAGCATCCTTAAACATAGCCCTAGCCGGCATCGAAGACGACTGAAAAATCAGGCCCCAGGAAATGCGTTGCGAGCCCTTTTCGCCCATCCAAAAGTTTCACCAAAGGAAGGCTTTGGGAACAAGAGAACTCCCCAGGGGAGCCTTTACGCAGCCCCACATGCAACTGGACACTCCGGATTCA
This sequence comes from Anas acuta, assembly GCF_963932015.1. NCBI lineage: Eukaryota > Metazoa > Chordata > Aves > Anseriformes > Anatidae > Anas > Anas acuta. Next base: position 151,577 of record NW_027076169.1, on the reverse strand, counting down.
CTGTTTCCGAGCAACCCTAAATATATCACTAGCCGGCATGGGAGAAGACTGAAATCCCAGGCCCCAGAAAACGCGTTGCAAACCCCTTTGGACCATCCAAAAGTGCCCCCAAAGGAAGGCTTTGGGTACAAGTGAACTCCCCAGGGGAGCCTTTACGCAGCCCCACATGCAACTGGACCCTCCGGGTTCGCTGTTCCTGAGCAAACCTAAACGTAGCCCTAGCCGTCATAGGATACGAGTGAAAAATCAGGCCCCAGGAAATGCGTTGTGAGCCCCTTTGGAGCATCCAAAAGTGCCCCCAAAGGAAGGCTTTGGGTACAAGAGAACTCCCCAGGGGAGCCTTTACACAGCCCTACATGCAACTGGACCCTCCGGGTTCGCTGTTTCCGAGCATCCCTAAACATAGCCCTAGCCGGCATGGGAGAAGACTGAAAACCCGGGCCCCAGAAAACGCGTTACGAGCCCTTTTCGCCCATCCAAAAGTGTCACAAAAGGAAGGCTTTTGGTACAAGTGAACTCCCCAGGGGAGCCTTTACGCAGCCCCACATGCAACTGGACCCTCCGGGTTCGCTGTTTCCGAGCATCAATAAACATAGCCCTAGCCGGCATCGAAGACGACTGAAAAATCAGGCCCCAGGAAATGCGTTCCGAGCCCTTTTCGCCCATCCAAATGTGCCCCCAAAGGAAGGCTTTGGGTACAAGTGAACTCCCCAGGGGAGCCTTTACGCAGCCCCACATGCAACTGGACGCTCCGGGTTCGCTGTTCCTGAGCAAACATTAACGTAGCCCTAGCCGTCATAGGATACGAGTGAAAAATCAGGCCCCAGGAAATGCGTTGTGAGCCCCTTTGGAGCATCCAAAAGTGCCCCCAAAGGAAGGCTTTGGGTACAAGAGAACTCCCCAGGGGAGCCTTTACACAGCCCCACATGCAACTGGACCCTCCGGGTTCGCTGTTTCCGAGCATCCCTAAACATAGCCCTAGCCGGCATGGGAGAAGACTGAAAACCCGGGCCCCAGAAAACGCGTTACGAGCCCTTTTCGCCCATCCAAAAGTGTCACAAAAGGAAGGCTTTTGGTACAAGTGAACTCCCCAGGGGAGCCTTTACGCAGCCCCACATGCAACTGGACCCTCCGGGTTCGCTGTTTCCGAGCATCAATAAACATAGCCCTAGCCGGCATCGAAGACGACTGAAAAATCAGGCCCCAGGAAATGCGTTCCGAGCCCTTTTCGCCCATCCAAATGTGCCCCCAAAGGAAGGCTTTGGGTACAAGTGAACTCCCCAGGGGAGCCTTTACGCAGCCCCACATGCAACTCGACCCTGCGGGTTCAATTTTTCCGAGCAACCCTAAATATATCACTAGCCGGCATGGGAGAAGACTGAAATCCCGGGCCCCAGAAAACGCGTTGCAAACCCCTTTGGACCATCCAAAAGTGCCCCCAAAGGAAGGCTTTGGGTACAAGTGAACTCCCCAGGGGAGCCTTTACGCAGCCCCACATGCAACTGGACCCTCCGGGTTCGCTGTTCCTGAGCAAACCTAAACGTAGCCCTAGCCGTCATCGGAGACGAATGAAAAATCAGGCCCCAGGAAATGCGTTGCGAGCACCTTTGGACCATCCAAAAGTGCCCCCAAAGGAAGGCTTTGGATACAAGTGAACTCCCCAGGGGAGCCTTTACGCAGCCCCACATGCAACTGGACCCTCCGGGTTCGCTGTTTCCGAGCATCCGTAAACATATCCCTAGCCGGCATGGGAGAAGACTGAAAACCCGGGCCCCAGAAAACGCGTTGCAAGCCCCTTTGGACCATCCAAAAGTGTCACCAAAGGAAGGCGTTGGGTACAAGTGAACTCCCCAGGGGAGCCTTTACGCAGCCCCACATGCAACTGGACCCTCGGCGTTCGCTGTTTCCGAGCATCCCTAAACATAGCCCTAGCCGGCATCGGAATCGACTGAAAAATCAGGCCCCAGGAAATACGTTGCAAGCCCCTTTAGACCATCCAAAAGTGCCCCCAAAGGAAGGCTTTGGGTACAAGTGATCTCCCCAGGATAGCCTTTACGCAGCCCCACATGCAACTGGACCCTCCGGGTTCGCTGTTCCTGAGCAAACCTAAACGTAGCACTAGCCGTCATCGGAGACGAGTGAAAATCAGGCCCCAGGAAATGCGTTCCGAGGCCTTTTCGCCCATCCAAATGTGCCACCAAAGGAAGACTTTGGGTATAAGAGAACTCCCCAGGGGAGCCTTTACGCAGCCCCACATGGAACTGGACCCTCCGGGTTCGCTGTTTCCGAGCATCCGTAAACATATCCCTAGCCGGCATGGGAGAAGACTGAAAACCCGGGCCCCAGAAAACGCGTTGCAAGCCCCTTTGGACCATCCAAAAGTGTCACCAAAGGAAGGCGTTGGGTACAAGTGAACTCCCCAGGGGAGCCTTTACGCAGCCCCACATGCAACTGGACCCTCGGCGTTCGCTGTTTCCGAGCATCCCTAAACATAGCCCTAGCCGGCATCGAAAACGACTGAAAAATCAGGCCCCAGGAAATGCGTTCCGAGCCCTTTTCGCGACTCCAAAAGTGCCCACAAAGGAAGGCTTTGGGTACAAGTGAACTCCCCAGGGGAGCCTTTACGCAGCCCCACATGCAACTGGACCCTCGGCGTTCACTGTTTCCGAGCATCCCTAAACATAGCCCTAGCCGGCATCGAAGACGACTGAAAAATCAGGCCCCAGGAAATGCGTTCCGAGCCCTTTTCGCCCATCCAAATGTGCCCCCAAAGGAAGGCTTTGGGTACAAGTGAACTCCCCAGGGGAGCCTTTACGCAGCCCCACATGCAACTGGACCCTCCGGGTTCGCTGTTCCTGAGCAAACATTAACGTAGCCCTAGCCGTCATAGGATACGAGTGAAAAATCAGGCCCCAGGAAATGCGTTGTGAGCCCCTTTGGAGCATCCAAAAGTGCCCCCAAAGGAAGGCTTTGGGTACAAGAGAACTCCCCAGGGGAGCCTTTACACAGCCCTACATGCAACTGGACCCTCCGGGTTCGCTGTTTCCGAGCATCCCTAAACATAGCCCTAGCCGGCATGGGAGAAGACTGAAAACCCGGGCCCCAGAAAACGCGTTACGAGCCCTTGTCGCCCATCCAAAAGTGTCACAAAAGGAAGGCTTTGGGTACAAGTGAACTCCCCAGGGGAGCCTTTACGCAGCCCCACATGCAACTGGACCCTCCGGGTTCGCTGTTTCCGAGCATCCGTAAACATATCCCTAGCCGGCATGGGAGAAGACTGAAAACCCGGGCCCCAGAAAATGCGTTGCAAGCCCCTTTGGACTATCCAAAAGTGTCACCAAAGGAAGGCTTTGGGTACAAGAGAACTCCCCAGGGGAGCCTTTACGCAGCCCCACATGCAACTGGACCCTCCGAGTTTGATTTTTCCGAGCATCCCTAAACATAGCCCTAGCCGGCATCGAAGACGACTGAAAAATCAGGCCCCAGGAAATGCGTTGCGAGCCCTTTTCGCCCATCCAAAAGTTTCACCAAAGGAAGGCTTTGGGTACAAGAGAACTCCCCAGGGGAGCCTTTACGCAGCCCCACATGCAACTGGACACTCCGGATTCACTGTTTCCGAGCAACCCTAAATATATCACTAGCCGGCATGGGAGAAGACTGAAATCCCAGGCCCCAGAAAACGCGTTGCAAACCCCTTTGGACCATCCAAAAGTGCCCCCAAAGGAAGGCTTTGGGTACAAGTGAACTCCCCAGGGGAGCCTTTACGCAGCCCCACATGCAACTGGACCCTCCGGGTTCGCTGTTCCTGAGCAAACATTAACGTAGCCCTAGCCGTCATAGGATACGAGTGAAAAATCAGGCCCCAGGAAATGCGTTGTGAGCCCCTTTGGAGCATCCAAAAGTGCCCCCAAAGGAAGGCTTTGGGTACAAGAGAACTCCCCAGGGGAGCCTTTACACAGCCCTACATGCAACTGGACCCTCCGGGTTCGCTGTTTCCGAGCATCCCTAAACATAGCCCTAGCCGGCATGGGAGAAGACTGAAAACCCGGGCCCCAGAAAACGCGTTACGAGCCCTTTTCGCCCATCCAAAAGTGTCACAAAAGGAAGGCTTTTGGTACAAGTGAACTCCCCAGGGGAGCCTTTACGCAGCCCCACATGCAACTGGACCCTCCGGGTTCGCTGTTTCCGAGCATCAATAAACATAGCCCTAGCCGGCATCGAAGACGACTGAAAAATCAGGCCCCAGGAAATGCGTTCCGAGCCCTTTTCGCCCATCCAAATGTGCCCCCAAAGGAAGGCTTTGGGTACAAGTGAACTCCCCAGGGGAGCCTTTACGCAGCCCCACATGCAACTGGACGCTCCGGGTTCGCTGTTCCTGAGCAAACATTAACGTAGCCCTAGCCGTCATAGGATACGAGTGAAAAATCAGGCCCCAGGAAATGCGTTGTGAGCCCCTTTGGAGCATCCAAAAGTGCCCCCAAAGGAAGGCTTTGGGTACAAGAGAACTCCCCAGGGGAGCCTTTACACAGCCCCACATGCAACTGGACCCTCCGGTTTCGCTGTTTCCGAGCATCCCTAAACATAGCCCTAGCCGGGGTGGGAGAAGACTGAAAACCCGGGCCCCAGAAAACGCGTTACGAGCCCTTTTCGCCCATCCAAAAGTGTCACAAAAGGAAGGCTTTTGGTACAAGTGAACTCCCCAGGGGAGCCTTTACGCAGCCCCACATGCAACTGGACCCTCCGGGTTCGCTGTTTCCGAGCATCAATAAACATAGCCCTAGCCGGCATCGAAGACGACTGAAAAATCAGGCCCCAGGAAATGCGTTCCGAGCCCTTTTCGCCCATCCAAATGTGCCCCCAAAGGAAGGCTTTGGGTACAAGTGAACTCCCCAGGGGAGCCTTTACGCAGCCCCACATGCAACTCGACCCTGCGGGTTCAATTTTTCCGAGCAACCCTAAATATATCACTAGCCGGCATGGGAGAAGACTGAAATCCCGGGCCCCAGAAAACGCGTTGCAAACCCCTTTGGACCATCCAAAAGTGCCCCCAAAGGAAGGCTTTGGGTACAAGTGAACTCCCCAGGGGAGCCTTTACGCAGCCCCACATGCAACTGGACCCTCCGGGTTCGCTGTTCCTGAGCAAACCTAAACGTAGCCCTAGCCGTCATCGGAGACGAATGAAAAATCAGGCCCCAGGAAATGCGTTGCGAGCACCTTTGGACCATCCAAAAGTGCCCCCAAAGGAAGGCTTTGGATACAAGTGAACTCCCCAGGGGAGCCTTTACGCAGCCCCACATGCAACTGGACCCTCCGGGTTCGCTGTTTCCGAGCATCCGTAAACATATCCCTAGCCGGCATGGGAGAAGACTGAAAACCCGGGCCCCAGAAAACGCGTTGCAAGCCCCTTTGGACCATCCAAAAGTGTCACCAAAGGAAGGCGTTGGGTACAAGTGAACTCCCCAGGGGAGCCTTTACGCAGCCCCACATGCAACTGGACCCTCGGCGTTCGCTGTTTCCGAGCATCCCTAAACATAGCCCTAGCCGGCATCGAAAACGACTGAAAAATCAGGCCCCAGGAAATGCGTTCCGAGCCCTTTTCGCGACTCCAAAAGTGCCCACAAAGGAAGGCTTTGGGTACAAGTGAACTCCCCAGGGGAGCCTTTACGCAGCCCCACATGCAACTGGACCCTCGGCGTTCACTGTTTCCGAGCATCCCTAAACATAGCCCTAGCCGGCATCGAAGACGACTGAAAAATCAGGCCCCAGGAAATGCGTTCCGAGCCCTTTTCGCCCATCCAAAAGTGCCCCCAAAGGAAGGCTTTGGGTACAAGTGAACTCCCCAGGGGAGCCTTTACGCAGCCCCACATGCAACTGGACCCTCCGGGTTCGCTGTTCCTGAGCAAACATTAACGTAGCCCTAGCCGTCATAGGATACGAGTGAAAAATCAGGCCCCAGGAAATGCGTTGTGAGCCCCTTTGGAGCATCCAAAAGTGCCCCCAAAGGAAGGCTTTGGGTACAAGAGAACTCCCCAGGGGAGCCTTTACACAGCCCTACATGCAACTGGACCCTCCGGGTTCGCTGTTTCCGAGCATCCCTAAACATAGCCCTAGCCGGCATGGGAGAAGACTGAAAACCCGGGCCCCAGAAAACGCGTTACGAGCCCTTTTCGCCCATCCAAAAGTGTCACAAAAGGAAGGCTTTGGGTACAAGTGAACTCCCCAGGGGAGCCTTTACGCAGCCCCACATGCAACTGGACCCTCCGGGTTCGCTGTTTCCGAGCATCCCTAAACATAGCCCTAGCCGGCATCGAAGACGACTGAAAAATCAGGCCCCAGGAAATGCGTTCCGAGCCCTTTTCGCCCATCCAAATGTGCCCCCAAAGGAAGGCTTTGGGTACAAGTGAACTCCCCAGGGGAGCCTTTACGCAGCCCCACATGCAACTCGACCCTGCGGGTTCAATTTTTCCGAGCAACCCTAAATATATCCCTAGCCGGCATGGGAGAAGACTGAAATCCCGGGCGCCAGAAAACACGTTGCAAACCCCTTTGGACCATCCAAAAGTGCCCCCAAAGGAAGGCTTTGGGTACAAGTGAACTCCCCAGGGGAGCCTTTACGCAGCCCCACATGCAACTGGACCCTCCGGGTTCGCTGTTCCTGACCAAACCTAAACGTAGCCCTAGCCGTCATCGGAGACGAATGAAAAATCAGGCCCCAGGAAATGCGTTGCGAGCCCCTTTGGACCATCCAAAAGTGCCCCCAAAGGAAGGCTTTGGATACAAGTGAACTCCCCAGGGGAGCCTTTACGCAGCCCCACATGCAACTGGACCCTCCGGGTTCGCTGTTTCCGAGCATCCGTAAACATATCCCTAGCCGGCATGGGAGAAGACTGAAAACCCGGGCCCCAGAAAACGCGTTGCAAGCCCCTTTAGACCATCCAAAAGTGTCACCAAAGGAAGGCGTTGGGTACAAGTGAACTCCCCAGGGGAGCCTTTACGCAGCCCCACATGCAACTGGACCCTCGGCGTTCGCTGTTTCCGAGCATCCCTAAACATAGCCCTAGCCGGCATCGGAATCGACTGAAAAATCAGGCCCCAGGAAATGCGTTGCAAGCCCCTTTAGACCATCCAAAAGTTCCCCCAAAGGAAGGCTTTGGGTACAAGTGATCTCCCCAGGGGAAACTTTACGCAGCCCCACATGCAACTGGACCCTCCGGGTTCGCTGTTCCTGAGCAAACCTAAACGTAGCACTAGCCGTCATCGGAGACGAGTGAAAATCAGGCCCCAGGAAATGCGTTCCGAGGCCTTTTCGCCCATCCAAATGTGCCACCAAAGGAAGACTTTGGGTATAAGAGAACTCCCCAGGGGAGCCTTTACGCAGCCCCACATGGAACTGGACCCTCCGGGTTCGCTGTTTCCGAGCATCCCTAAACATAGCCCTAGACGGCATCGAAGACGACTGAAAAATCAGGCCCCAGGAAATGCGTTCCGAGCCCTTTTGGCGACTCCAAAAGTGCCCACAAAGGAAGGCTTTGGGTACAAGTGAACTCCCCAGGGGAGCCTTTACGCAGCCCCACATGCAACTGGACCTTCCGGGTTCGCTGTTCCTGAGCAAACATTAACGTAGCCCTAGCCGGCATAGGATACGAGTGAAAAATCAGGCCCCAGGAAATGCGTTGTGAGCCCCTTTGGAGCATTCAAAAGTGCCCCCAAAGGAAGGCTTTGGGTACAAGAGAACTCCCCAGGGGAGCCTTTACACAGCCACACATGTAACTGAACCCTCCGGGTTCGCTGTTTCCGAGCATCCCTAAACATAGCCCTAGCCGGCATGGGAGAAGACTGAAAACCCGGGCCCCAGAAAACGCGTTACGAGCCCTTTTCGCCCATCCAAAAGTGTCACAAAAGGAAGGCTTTTGGTACAAGTGAACTCCCCAGGGGAGCCTTTACGCAGCCCCACATGCAACTGGACCCTCCGGGTTCGCTGTTTCCGAGCATCCCTAAACATAGCCCTAGCCGGCATCGAAGACGACTGAAAAATCAGGCCCCAGGAAATGCGTTCCGAGCCCTTTTCGCCCATCCAAATGTGCCCCCAAAGGAAGGCTTTGGGTACAAGTGAACTCCCCAGGGGAGCCTTTACGCAGCCCCACATGCAACTGGACCCTGCGGGTTCAATTTTTCCGAGCAACCCTAAATATATCACTAGCCGGCATGGGAGAAGACTGAAATCCCGGGCCCCAGAAAACGCGTTGCAAACCCCTTTGGACCATCCAAAAGTGCCCCCAAAGGAAGGCTTTGGGTACAAGTGAACTCCCCAGGGGAGCCTTTACGCAGCCCCACATGCAACTGGACCCTCCGGGTTCGCTGTTCCTGAGCAAACCTAAACGTAACCCTAGCCGTCATCGGAGACGAATGAAAAATCAGGCCCCAGGAAATGCGTTGCGAGCCCCTTTGGACCATCCAAAAGTGCCCCAAAGGAAGGCTTTGGATACAAGTGAACTCCCCAGGGGAGCCTTTACGCAGCCCCACATGCAACTGGACCCTCCGGGTTCGCTGTTTCCGAGCATCCCTAAACATATCCCTAGCCGGCATGGGAGAAGACTGAAAACCCGGGCCCCAGAAAACGCGTTGCAAACCCCTTTGGACCATCCAAAAGTGTCACCAAAGGAAGGCGTTGGGTACAAGTGATCTCCCCAGGGGAGCCTTTACGCAGCCCCACATGCAACTGGACCCTCCGGGTTCGCTGTTTCCGAGCATCCCTAAACATAGCCCTAGCCGGCATGGGAGAAGACTGAAAACCCGGGCCCCAGAAAACGCGTTACGAGCCCTTTTCGCCCATCCAAAAGTGTCACAAAAGGAAGGCTTTTGGTACAAGTGAACTCCCCAGGGGAGCCTTTACGCAGCCCCACATGCAACTGGACCCTCGGCGTTCGCTGTTTCCGAGCATCCCTAAACATAGCCCTAGCCGGCATCGAAGACGACTGAAAAATCAGGCCCCAGGAAATGCGTTCCGAGCCCTTTTCGCCCATCCAAATGTGCCCCCAAAGGAAGGCTTTGGGTACAAGTGAACTCCCCAGGGGAGCCTTTACGCAGCCCCACATGCAACTGGACCCTGCGGGTTCAATTTTTCCGAGCAACCCTAAATATATCACTAGCCGGCATGGGAGAAGACTGAAATCCCGGGCCCCAGAAAACGCGTTGCAAACCCCTTTGGACCATCCAAAAGTGCCCCCAAAGGAAGGCTTTGGGTACAAGTGAACTCCCCAGGGGAGCCTTTACGCAGCCCCACATGCAACTGGACCCTCCGGGTTCGCTGTTCCTGAGCAAACCTAAACGTAACCCTAGCCGTCATCGGAGACGAATGAAAAATCAGGCCCCAGGAAATGCGTTGCGAGCCCCTTTGGACCATCCAAAAGTGCCCCAAAGGAAGGCTTTGGATACAAGTGAACTCCCCAGGGGAGCCTTTACGCAGCCCCACATGCAACTGGACCCTCCGGGTTCGCTGTTTCCGAGCATCCCTAAACATATCCCTAGCCGGCATGGGAGAAGACTGAAAACCTGGGCCCCAGGAAACGCGTTGCAAGCCCTTTTCGCCCATCCAAAAGTGCCCCCAAAGGAAGGCTTTGGGTACAAGTGAACTCCCCAGGGGAGCCTTTACGCAGCCCCACATGCAACTGGACCCTCCGGGTTCGCTGTTTCCGAGCATCCCTAAACATAGCCCTAGCCGGCATCGAAGACGACTGAAAAATCAGGCCCAAGGAAATGCGTTCCGAGGCCTTTTCGCCCATCCAAATGTGCTCCCAAAGGAAGGCTTTGGGTACAAGTGAACTCCCCAGGGGAGCCTTTACGCAGCCCCACATGCAACTGGACCCTGCGGGTTCAATTTTTCCGAGCAACCCTAAATATATCCCTAGCCGGCATGGGAGAAGACTGAAATCCCGGGCCCCAGAAAACGCGTTGCAAACCCCTTTGGACCATCCAAAAGTGCCCCCAAAGGAAGGCTTTGGGTACAAGTGAACTCCCCAGGGGAGCCTTTACGCAGCCCCACATGCAACTGGACCCTCCGGGTTCGCTGTTCCTGAGCAAACCTAAACGTAGCCCTAGCCGTCATCGGAGACGAATGAAAAATCAGGCCCCAGGAAATGCGTTGCGAGCCCCTTTGGACCATCCAAAAGTGCCCCCAAAGGAAGGCTTTGGGTACAAGTGAACTCCCCAGGGGAGCCTTTACGCAGCCCCACATGCAACTGGACCCTCGGCATTCGCTGCTTCCGAGCATCCCTAAACATAGCCCTAGCCGGCATCGGAATCGACTGAAAAATCAGGCCCCAGGAAATGCGTTGCAAGCCCCTTTAGACCATCCAAAAGTGCCCCCAAAGGAAGGCTTTGGGTACAAGTGATCTCCCCAGGGGAAACTTTACGCAGCCCCACATGCAACTGGACCCTCCGGGTTCGCTGTTCCTGAGCAAACCTAAACGTAGCACTAGCCGTCATCGGAGACGAGTGAAAATCAGGCCCCAGGAAATGCGTTCTGAGGCCTTTTCGCCCATCCAAAAGTTCCCCCAAAGGAAGGCTTAGGGTAGAAGAGAATTCCACAGGGGAGCCTTTACGCAGCCCCACATGCAACTGGACCCTCCGGGTTCGCTGTTCCTCAGCAAACCTAAACGTAACCCTAGCCGGCATGGGAGACGAATGAAAAATCAGGCCCCAGGAAATGCGTTGCGAGCCCCTTAGGACCATCCAAAAGTGCCCCCAAAGGAAGGCTTTGGATACAAGTGAACTCCCCAGGGGAGCCTTTACGCAGCCCCACATGCAACTGGACCCTCCGGGTTCGCTGTTTCCGAGCATCCCTAAACATAGCCCTAGCCGGCATCGAAGACGAGTGAAAAATCAGGCCCCAGGAAATGCGTTCCGAGCCCTTTTTGCGACTCCAAAAGTGCCCCCAAAGGAAGGCTTTGGGTACAAGTGAACTCCCCAGGGGAGCCTTTACGCAGCCCCACATGCATCTGGACCCTCGGCGTTCGCTGTTTCCGAGCATCCCTAAACATAGCCTTAGCTGGCATCGAAGACGACTGAAAAATCAGGCCCCAGGAAATGCGTTGCGAGCCCTTTTCGCCCATCCAAAAGTGCCCCCAAAGGAAGGCTTTGGGTACAAGTGAACTCCCCAGGGGAGACTTTACGCAGCCCCACATGCAACTGGACCCTCCGGGTTCGCTGTTCCTGAGCAAACATTAACGTAGCCGTAGCCGTCATCAGAGACGAGTGAAAAATCAGGCCCCAGGAAATGCGTTGCGAGCCCCTTTGGAGAATCCAAAAGTGCCCCCAAAGGAAGACTTTGGATACAAGTGAACTCCCCAGGGGAGCCTTTACGCAGCCCCACATGCAACTGGACCCTCGGCATTCGCTGCTTCCGAGCATCCCTAAACAAAGCCCTAGCCGGCATCGATGACGACTGAAAAATTAGGCCCCGGGAAATGCGTTCCGAGCCCTTTTCGCCTATCCAAAAGTGCCCCCAAAGGAAGACTTTAGGTACAAGTGATCTCCCCAGGGGAGCCTTTACGCAGCCCCACATGCAACTGGACCCTTCGGGTTCGATTTTTCCGAGCAACCCTAAATATATCCCTAGCCGGCATGGGAGAAGACTGAAAACCCGGGCCCCAGAAAACGCGTTGCAAGCCCCTTTGGAGAATCCAAAAGTGTCACCAAAGGAAGGCTTTGGGTACAAGAGAACTCCCCAGGGGAGCCTTTACGCAGCCCCACATGCAACTGGACCCTCGGCGTTCTCTGTTCCTCAGCAAACCTAAACGTAGCCCTAGCCGTCATCGGAATCGACTGAAAAATCAGGCCCCAGGAAATGCGTTGAGAGCCCCTTTGGACGATCCAAAAGTGCCCCCAAAGGAAGGCTTTGGGTACAAGTGAACTCCCCAGGGGAGCCTTTACACAGCCCCACATGCAACTGGACCCTCCGGGTTCGCTGTTTCCGAGCATCCGTAAACATATCCCAGGCCGGCATGGGAGAAGACTGAAAACCCGGGCCCCAGAAAACGTGTCGCAAGCCCCTTTGGACCATCCAAAAGTGTCACCAAAGGAAGGCTTTGGGTACAAGTGAACTCCCCAGGGGAGCCTTTACGCAGCCCCACATGCAACTGGACCCTCCGGGTTCGCTGTTTCCGAGCATCCGTAAACATAGCCCTAGCCAGCATCGGAGACGAGTGAAAAATCAGGCCCCAGGAAATGCGTTGCGAGCCCTTTTCGCCCATCCAAAAGTGCCCCCAAAGGAAGGCTTTGGGTACAAGTGAACTCCCCAGGGGAGCCTTTACGCAGCCCCACATGCAACTGGACCCTGCGGGTTCGCTGTTCCTGAGCAAACCTAAACGTAGCCCTAGCCGGCATCGAAGACGACTGAAAAATCAGACCCCAGGAAATGCGTTCCGAGCCCTTTTCGCCCATCCAAAAGTGCCCCCAAAGGAAGGCTTTGGGTACAAGTGAACTCCCCAGGGGAGCCTTTACGCAGCCCCACATGCAACTGGACCCTCCGGGTTCGCTGTTCCTGAGCAAACATTAACGTAGCCCTAGCCATCATCGGAGACGAGTGAAAAATCAGGCCCCAGGAATTGCGTTGCGAGCCCCTTTTTAGCATCCAAAAGTGCCCCCAAAGGAAGGCTTTGGATACAAGTGAACTCCCCAGGGGAGCCTTTACGCAGCCCCACATGCAACTGGACCCTTGGCGTTCGCTGTTTCCGAGCATCCCTAAACATAGCCCTAGCCGGCATCGATGACGACTGAAAAATCAGGCCCCAGGAAATGCGTTCCGAGCCCTTTTCACCTATCCAAAATTGCCCCCAAAGGAAGACTTTAGGTACAAGTGATCTCCCCAGGGGAGCCTTTACGCAGCCCCACATGCAACTGGACCCTTCGGGTTCAATTTTTCCGAGCAACCCTAAATATATCCCTAGCCGGCATGGGAGAAGACTGAAAACCCGGGCCCCAGAAAACGCGTTGCAAGCCCCTTTGGACCATCCAAAAGTGTCACAAAAGGAAGGCTTTGGGTACAAGTGAACTCCCCAGGGGAGCCTTTACGCAGCCCCACATGCAACTGGACCCTCCGGGTTCGCTGTTCCTCAGCAAACCTAAACGTAGCCCTAGCCGTCATCGGAGACGAATGAAAAATCAGGCCCCAGGAAATGCGTTACGAGCCCTTTTCGCCAACCAAAAGTGCCCCCAAAGGAAGGCTTTGGGTACAAGTGAACTCCCCAGGGGAGCCTTTACGCAGCCCCACATGCAACTCGACCCTGCGGGTTCAATTTTTCCGAGCAACCCTAAATATATCACTAGCCGGCATGGGAGAAGACTGAAATCCCGGGCCCCAGAAAACGCGTTGCAAACCCCTTTGGACCATCCAAAAGTGCCCCCAAAGGAAGGCTTTGGGTACAAGTGAACTCCCCAGGGGAGCCTTTACGCAGCCCCACATGCAACTGGACCCTCCGGGTTCGCTGTTCCTGAGCAAACCTAAACGTAGCCCTAGCCGTCATCGGAGACGAATGAAAAATCAGGCCCCAGGAAATGCGTTGCGAGCACCTTTGGACCATCCAAAAGTGCCCCCAAAGGAAGGCTTTGGATACAAGTGAACTCCCCAGGGGAGCCTTTACGCAGCCCCACATGCAACTGGACCCTCCGGGTTCGCTGTTTCCGAGCATCCGTAAACATATCCCTAGCCGGCATGGGAGAAGACTGAAAACCCGGGCCCCAGAAAACGCGTTGCAAGCCCCTTTGGACCATCCAAAAGTGTCACCAAAGGAAGGCGTTGGGTACAAGTGAACTCCCCAGGGGAGCCTTTACGCAGCCCCACATGCAACTGGACCCTCGGCGTTCGCTGTTTCCGAGCATCCCTAAACATAGCCCTAGCCGGCATCGAAGACGACTGAAAAATCAGGCCCCAGGAAATGCGTTGCGAGCCCTTTTCGCCCATCCAAAAGTGCCCCCAAAGGAAGGCTTTGGGTACAAGTGAACTCCCCAGGGGAGCCTTTACGCAGCCCCACATGCAACTGGACCCTCCGGGTTCGCTGTTCCTGAGCAAACATTAACGTAGGCCTAGCCGTCATCGGAGACGAGTGAAAAATCAGGCCCCAGGAAATGCGTTGTGAGCCCCTTTGGAGCATCCAAAAGTGCCCCCAAAGGAAGGCTTTGGGTACAAGAGAACTCCCCAGGGGAGCCTTTACACAGCCCTACATGCAACTGGACCCTCCGGGTTCGCTGTTTCCGAGCATCCCTAAACATAGCCCTAGCCGGCATGGGAGAAGACTGAAAACCCGGGCCCCAGAAAACGCGTTACGAGCCCTTTTCGCCCATCCAAAAGTGTCACAAAAGGAAGGCTTTGGGTACAAGTGAACTCCCCAGGGGAGCCTTTACGCAGCCCCACATGCAACTGGACCCTCCGGGTTCGCTGTTTCCGAGCATCCCTAAACATAGCCCTAGACGGCATCGAAGACGACTGAAAAATCAGGCCCCAGGAAATGCGTTCCGAGCCCTTTTCGCCCATCCAAATGTGCCCCCAAAGGAAGGCTTTGGGTACAAGTGAACTCCCCAGGGGAGCCTTTACGCAGCCCCACATGCAACTCGACCCTGCGGGTTCAATTTTTCCGAGCAACCCTAAATATATCACTAGCCGGCATGGGAGAAGACTGAAATCCCGGGCGCCAGAAAACACGTTGCAAACCCCTTTGGACCATCCAAAAGTGCCCCCAAAGGAAGGCTTTGGGTACAAGTGAACTCCCCAGGGGAGCCTTTACGCAGCCCCACATGCAACTGGACCCTCCGGGTTCGCTGTTCCTGACCAAACCTAAACGTAGCCCTAGCCGTCATCGGAGACGAATGAAAAATCAGGCCCCAGGAAATGCGTTGCGAGCCCCTTTGGACCATCCAAAAGTGCCCCCAAAGGAAGGCTTTGGATACAAGTGAACTCCCCAGGGGAGCCTTTACGCAGCCCCACATGCAACTGGACCCTCCGGGTTCGCTGTTTCCGAGCATCCGTAAACATATCCCTAGCCGGCATGGGAGAAGACTGAAAACCCGGGCCCCAGAAAACGCGTTGCAAGCCCCTTTAGACCATCCAAAAGTGTCACCAAAGGAAGGCGTTGGGTACAAGTGAACTCCCCAGGGGAGCCTTTACGCAGCCCCACATGCAACTGGACCCTCGGCGTTCGCTGTTTCCGAGCATCCCTAAACATAGCCCTAGCCGGCATCGGAATCGACTGAAAAATCAGGCCCCAGGAAATGCGTTGCAAGCCCCTTTAGACCATCCAAAAGTTCCCCCAAAGGAAGGCTTTGGGTACAAGTGATCTCCCCAGGGGAAACTTTACGCAGCCCCACATGCAACTGGACCCTCCGGGTTCGCTGTTCCTGAGCAAACCTAAACGTAGCACTAGCCGTCATCGGAGACGAGTGAAAATCAGGCCCCAGGAAATGCGTTCTGAGGCCTTTTCGCCCATCCAAATGTGCCACCAAAGGAAGACTTTGGGTATAAGAGAACTCCCCAGGGGAGCCTTTACGCAGCCCCACATGGAACTGGACCCTCCGGGTTCGCTGTTTCCGAGCATCCCTAAACATAGCCCTAGCCGGCATCGAAGACGACTGAAAAATCAGGCCCCAGGAAATGCGTTCCGAGCCCTTTTGGCGACTCCAAAAGTGCCCACAAAGGAAGGCTTTGGGTACAAGTGAACTCCCCAGGGGAGCCTTTACGCAGCCCCACATGCAACTGGACGCTCCGGGTTCGCTGTTCCTGAGCAAACATTAACGTAGCCCTAGCCGTCATAGGATACGAGTGAAAAATCAGGCCCCAGGAAATGCGTTGTGAGCCCCTTTGGAGCATTCAAAAGTGCCCCCAAAGGAAGGCTTTGGGTACAAGAGAACTCCCCAGGGGAGCCTTTACACAGCCACACATGTAACTGAACCCTCCGGGTTCGCTGTTTCCGAGCATCCCTAAACATAGCCCTAGCCGGCATGGGAGAAGACTGAAAACCCGGGCCCCAGAAAACGCGTTACGAGCCCTTTTCGCCCATCCAAAAGTTTCACAAAAGGAAGGCTTTTGGTACAAGTGAACTCCCCAGGGGAGCCTTTACGCAGCCCCACATGCAACTGGACCCTCCGGGTTCGCTGTTTCCGAGCATCCCTAAACATAGCCCTAGCCGGCATCGAAGACGACTGAAAAATCAGGCCCCAGGAAATGCGTTCCGAGCCCTTTTCGCCCATCCAAATGTGCCCCCAAAGGAAGGCTTTGGGTACAAGTGAACTCCCCAGGGGAGCCTTTACGCAGCCCCACATGCAACTGGACCCTGCGGGTTCAATTTTTCCGAGCAACCCTAAATATATCACTAGCCGGCATGGGAGAAGACTGAAATCCCGGGCCCCAGAAAACGCGTTGCAAACCCCTTTGGACCATCCAAAAGTGCCCCCAAAGGAAGGCTTTGGGTACAAGTGAACTCCCCAGGGGAGCCTTTACGCAGCCCCACATGCAACTGGACCCTCCGGGTTCGCTGTTCCTGAGCAAACCTAAACGTAACCCTAGCCGTCATCGGAGACGAATGAAAAATCAGGCCACAGGAAATGCGTTGCGAGCCCCTTTGGACCATCCAAAAGTGCCCCAAAGGAAGGCTTTGGATACAAGTGAACTCCCCAGGGGAGCCTTTACACAGCCCCACATGCAACTGGACCCTCCGGGTTCGCTGTTTCCGAGCATCCCTAAACATATCCCTAGCCGGCATGGGAGAAGACTGAAAACCCGGGCCCCAGAAAACGCGTTGCAAACCCCTTTGGACCATCCAAAAGTGTCACCAAAGGAAGGCGTTGGGTACAAGTGATCTCCCCAGGGGAGCCTTTACGCAGCCCCACATGCAACTGGACCCTCCGGGTTCGCTGTTTCCGAGCATCCGTAAACATATCCCTAGCCGGCATGGGAGAAGACTGAAAACCCGGGCCCCAGGAAACGCGTTGCAAGCCCCTTTGGACCATCCAAAAATGTCAGCAAAGGAAGGCTTTGGGTACAAGAGAACTCCCCAGGGGAGCCTTTACGCAGCCCCACATGCAACTGGACCCTCCGGGTTCGCTGATTCCGAGCATCCCTAAACATAGCCCTAGCCGTCATCGAAGACGACTGAAAAATCAGGCCCCAGGAAATGCGTTCCGAGCCCTTTTCGCCCATCCAAAAGTGCCCCCAAAGGAAGGCTTTGGGTACAAGTGAACTCCCCAGGGGAGCCTTTACGCAGCCCCACATGCAACTGGACCCTCCGGGTTCGCTGTTTCCGAGCATCCCTAAACATAGCCCTAGCCGGCATCGAAGACGACTGAAAAATCAGGCCCAAGGAAATGCGTTCCGAGGCCTTTTCGCCCATCCAAATGTGCTCCCAAAGGAAGGCTTTGGGTACAAGTGAACTCCCCAGGGGAGCCTTTACGCAGCCCCACATGCAACTGGACCCTGCGGGTTCAATTTTTCCGAGCAACCCTAAATATATCCCTAGCCGGCATGGGAGAAGACTGAAATCCCGGGCCCCAGAAAACGCGTTGCAAACCCCTTTGGACCATCCAAAAGTGCCCCCAAAGGAAGGCTTTGGGTACAAGTGAACTCCCCAGGGGAGCCTTTACGCAGCCCCACATGCAACTGGACCCTCCGGGTTCGCTGTTCCTGAGCAAACCTAAACGTAGCCCTAGCCGTCATCGGAGACGAATGAAAAATCAGGCCCCAGGAAATGCGTTGCGAGCCCCTTTGGACCATCCAAAAGTGCCCCCAAAGGAAGGCTTTGGGTACAAGTGAACTCCCCAGGGGAGCCTTTACGCAGCCCCACATGCAACTGGACCCTCGGCATTCGCTGCTTCCGAGCATCCCTAAACATAGCCCTAGCCGGCATCGGAATCGACTGAAAAATCAGGCCCCAGGAAATGCGTTGCAAGCCCCTTTAGACCATCCAAAAGTGCCCCCAAAGGAAGGCTTTGGGTACAAGTGATCTCCCCAGGGGAAACTTTACGCAGCCCCACATGCAACTGGACCCTCCGGGTTCGCTGTTCCTGAGCAAACCTAAACGTAGCACTAGCCGTCATCGGAGACGAGTGAAAATCAGGCCCCAGGAAATGCGTTCTGAGGCCTTTTCGCCCATCCAAAAGTTCCCCCAAAGGAAGGCTTAGGGTAGAAGAGAATTCCACAGGGGAGCCTTTACGCAGCCCCACATGCAACTGGACCCTCCGGGTTCGCTGTTCCTGAGCAAACATTAACGTAGCCCTAGCCGTCATAGGATACGAGTGAAAAATCAGGCCCCACGAAATGCGTTGCGAGCCCCTTAGGACCATCCAAAAGTGCCCCCAAAGGAAGGCTTTGGATACAAGTGAACTCCCCAGGGGAGCCTTTACGCAGCCCCACATGCAACTGGACCCTCCGGGTTCGCTGTTTCCGAGCATCCCTAAACATAGCCCTAGCCGGCATCGAAGACGAGTGAAAAATCAGGCCCCAGGAAATGCGTTCCGAGCCCTTTTTGCGACTCCAAAAGTGCCCCCAAAGGAAGGCTTTGGGTACAAGTGAACTCCCCAGGGGAGCCTTTACGCAGCCCCACATGCAACTGGACCCTCGGCGTTCGCTGTTTCCGAGCATCCCTAAACATAGCCTTAGCTGGCATCGAAGACGACTGAAAAATCAGGCCCCAGGAAATGCGTTGCGAGCCCTTTTCGCCCATCCAAAAGTGCCCCCAAAGGAAGGCTTTGGGTACAAGTGAACTCCCCAGGGGAGACTTTACGCAGCCCCACATGCAACTGGACCCTCCGGGTTCGCTGTTCCTGAGCAAACATTAACGTAGCCGTAGCCGTCATCAGAGACGAGTGAAAAATCAGGCCCCAGGAAATGCGTTGCGAGCCCCTTTGGAGAATCCAAAAGTGCCCCCAAAGGAAGACTTTGGATACAAGTGAACTCCCCAGGGGAGCCTTTACGCAGCCCCACATGCAACTGGACCCTCGGCATTCGCTGCTTCCGAGCATCCCTAAACAAAGCCCTAGCCGGCATCGATGACGACTGAAAAATTAGGCCCCGGGAAATGCGTTCCGAGCCCTTTTCGCCTATCCAAAAGTGCCCCCAAAGGAAGACTTTAGGTACAAGTGATCTCCCCAGGGGAGCCTTTACGCAGCCCCACATGCAACTGGACCCTTCGGGTTCGATTTTTCCGAGCAACCCTAAATATATCCCTAGCCGGCATGGGAGAAGACTGAAAACCCGGGCCCCAGAAAACGCGTTGCAAGCCCCTTTGGAGAATCCAAAAGTGTCACCAAAGGAAGGCTTTGGGTACAAGAGAACTCCCCAGGGGAGCCTTTACGCAGCCCCACATGCAACTGGACCCTCGGCGTTCTCTGTTCCTCAGCAAACCTAAACGTAGCCCTAGCCGTCATCGGAATCGACTGAAAAATCAGGCCCCAGGAAATGCGTTGAGAGCCCCTTTGGACGATCCAAAAGTGCCCCCAAAGGAAGGCTTTGAACACAAGTGAACTCCCCAGGGGAGCCTTTACGCAGCCCCACATGCAACTGGACCCTCCGGGTTCGCTGTTTCCGAGCATCCGTAAACATAGCCCTAGCCGGCATGGGAGAAGACTAAAAACCCGGGCCCCAGAAAACGCGTTGCAAGCCCCTTTGGACCATCCAAAAGTGTCACCAAAGGAAGGCTTTGGGTACAAGAGAACTAACCAGGGGAGCCTTTACGCAGCCCCACATGCAACTGGACCCTCGGCGTTCGCTGTTTCCGAGCATCCCTAAACATAGCCCTAGCCGGCATGGGAGAAGACTGAAAACCCGGGCCCCAGAAATCGCGTTGCAAGCCCCTTTGGACCATCCAAAAGTGCCCCCAAAGGAATGCTTTGAACACAAGTGAACTCCCCAGGGGACCCTTTACGCAGCCCCACATGCAACTGGACCCACGGCGTTCGCTGTTTCCGAGCATCCCTAAACATAGCCTTAGCCGGCATCGAAGACGACTGAAAAATCAGGCCCCAGGAAATGCGTTCCGAGCCCTTTTCGCCTATCCAAAAGTGCCCCCAAAGGAAGACTTTAGGTACAAGTGATCTCCCCAGGGGAGCCTTTACGCAGCCCCACATGCAACTGGACCCTTCGGGTTCGATTTTTCCGAGCAAACCTAAATATATCCCTAGCCGGCATGGGAGAAGACTGAAAACCCGGGCCCCAGAAAACGCGTTGCAAGCCCCTTTGGACCATCCAAAAGTGTCACCAAAGGAAGGCTTTGGGTACAAGAGAACTCCCCAGGGGAGCCTTTACGCAGCCCCACATGCAACTGGACCCTCCGGGTTCGCTGTTCCTGAGCAAACCGAAATGTAGCCCTAGCCGTCATAGGAATCGACTGAAAAATCAGGCCCCAGGAAATGCGTTGCGAGCCCCTTTGGACGATCCAAAAGTGCCCCCAAAGGAAGGCTTTGGGTACAAGTGAACTCCCCAGGGGAGCCTTTACACAGCCCCACATGCAACTGGACCCTCCGGGTTCGCTGTTTCCGAGCATCCGTAAACATATCCCAGGCCGGCATGGGAGAAGACTGAAAACCCGGGCCCCAGAAAACGTGTCGCAAGCCCCTTTGGACCATCCAAAAGTGTCACCAAAGGAAGGCTTTGGGTACAAGTGAACTCCCCAGGGGAGCCTTTACGCAGCCCCACATGCAACTGGACCCTCCGGGTTCGCTGTTTCCGAGCATCCGTAAACATAGCCCTAGCCGGCATCGGAGACGAGTGAAAAATCAGGCCCCAGGAAATGCGTTGCGAGCCCTTTTCGCCCATCCAAAAGTGCCCCCAAAGGAAGGCTTTGGGTACAAGTGAACTCCCCAGGGGAGCCTTTACGCAGCCCCACATGCAACTGGACCCTGCGGGTTCGCTGTTCCTGAGCAAACCTAAACGTAGCCCTAGCCGGCATCGAAGACGACTGAAAAATCAGACCCCAGGAAATGCGTTCCGAGCCCTTTTCGCCCATCCAAAAGTGCCCCCAAAGGAAGGCTTTGGGTACAAGTGAACTCCCCAGGGGAGCCTTTACGCAGCCCCACATGCAACTGGACCCTCCGGGTTCGCTGTTCCTGAGCAAACATTAACGTAGCCCTAGCCATCATCGGAGACGAGTGAAAAATCAGGCCCCAGGAATTGCGTTGCGAGCCCCTTTTTAGCATCCAAAAGTGCCCCCAAAGGAAGGCTTTGGATACAAGTGAACTCCCCAGGGGAGCCTTTACGCAGCCCCACATGCAACTGGACCCTTGGCGTTCGCTGTTTCCGAGCATCCCTAAACATAGCCCTAGCCGGCATCGATGACGACTGAAAAATCAGGCCCCAGGAAATGCGTTCCGAGCCCTTTTCACCTATCCAAAAGTGCCCCCAAAGGAAGACTTTAGGTACAAGTGATCTCCCCAGGGGAGCCTTTACGCAGCCCCACATGCAACTGGACCCTTCGGGTTCAATTTTTCCGAGCAACCCTAAATATATCCCTAGCCGGCATGGGAGAAGACTGAAAACCCGGGCCCCAGAAAACGCGTTGCAAACCCCTTTGGACCATCCAAAAGTGTCACAAAAGGAAGGCTTTGGGTACAAGTGAACTCCCCAGGGGAGCCTTTACGCAGCCCCACATGCAACTGGACCCTCCGGGTTCGCTGTTCCTCAGCAAACCTAAATGTAGCCCTAGCCGTCATCGGAGACGAATGAAAAATCAGGCCCCAGGAAATGCGTTACGAGCCCTTTTCGCCAACCAAAAGTGCCCCCAAAGGAAGGCTTTGGGTACAAGTGAACTCCCCAGGGGAGCCTTTACGCAGCCCCACATGCAACTGGACCCTCCGGGTTCGCTGTTCCTGAGCAAACATTAACGTAGGCCTAGCCGTCATCGGAGACGAGTGAAAAATCAGGCCCCAGGAAATGCGTTGCGAGCCCCTTTGGACCATCCAAAAGTGTCACCAAAGGAAGGCTTTGGGTACAAGTGAACTCCCCAGGGGAGCCTTTACGCAGCCCCACATGCAACTGGACACTCCGGATTCGCTGTTTCCGAGCAACCCTAAATATATCACTAGCCGGCATGGGAGAAGACTGAAATCCCAGGCCCCAGAAAACGCGTTGCAAACCCCTTTGGACCATCCAAAAGTGCCCCCAAAGGAAGGCTTTGGGTACAAGTGAACTCCCCAGGGGAGCCTTTACGCAGCCCCACATGCAACTGGACTCTCCGGGTTCGCTGTTCCTGAGCAAACCTAAACGTAGCCCTAGCCGTCATCGGAGACGAATGAAAAATCAGGCCCCTGGAAATGCGTTGCGAGCCCTTTTCGCCCATCCAAAAGTGTCACCAAAAGAAGGCTTTGGGTACAAGAGAACTCCCCAGGGGAGCCTTTACGCAGCCCCACATGCAACTGGACCCTCCGAGTTCGAATTTTCCGAGCAACCCTAAACATAGCCATGGCCGGCATCGAAGACGACTGAAAAATCAGACCCCAGGAAATGCGTTCCGAGCCCTTTTCGCCCATCCAAAAGTGCCCCCAAAGGAAGACTATGGGTATAAGAGAACTCCCCAGGGGAGCCTTTACGCAGCCCCACATGCAACTGGACCCTCCGGGTTCGCTATTCCTCAACAAACCTAAACGTAGCACTAGCCGTCATCGGAATCGACTGAAAAATCAGGCCCCTGGAAATGCATTGCAAGCCCCTTTGGACCATCTAAAAGTGCCCCCAAAGGAAGGCTTTGGGTACAAGTGAACTCCCCAGGGGAGCCTTTACGCAGCCCCACATGCAACTGGACCCTGCGGGTTCGCTGTTCCTGAGCAAACCTAAACGTAGCACTAGCCGTCATCGGAGACGAGTGAAAATCAGCCCCAGGAAATGCGTTCCGAGGCCTTTTCGCCCATCCAAATGTGCCCCCAAAGGAAGACTATGGGTATAAGAGAACTCCCCAGGGGAGCCTTTACGCAGCCCCACATGCAACTGGACCCTCCGGGTTCGTTGTTTCCGAGCATCCCTAAACATAGCCCTAGCCGGCATCGAAGACGACTGAAAAATCAGGCCCCAGGAAATGCGTTCCGAGCCCTTTTCGCCCATCCAAATGTGCCCCCAAAGGAAGGCTGTGGGTACAAGTGAACTCCCCAGGGGAGACTTTACGCAGCCCCACATGCAACTGGACGCTCCGGGTTCGCTGTTCCTGAGCAAACCTAAACGTAGCCCTAGCCGTCATCGGAGACGAATGAAAAATCAGGCCCCAGGAAATGCATTGCGAGCCCCTTTGGACCATCCAAAAGTGCCCCCAAAGGAAGGCTTTGGGTACAAGTGAACTCCCCAGGGGAGCCTTTACGCAGCCCCACATGCAACTGGACCCTCCGGGTTCGCTGTTTCCGAGCATCCGTAAACATATCCCTAGCCGGCATGGGAGAAGACTGAAAACCCGGGCCCCAGAAAATGCGTTGCAAGCCCCTTTGGACTATCCAATAGTGTCACCAAAGGATGGCTTTGGGTACAAGAGAACTCCCCAGGGGAGCCTTTACGCAGCCCCACATGCAACTGGACCCTCCGAGTTTGATTTTTCCGAGCATCCCTAAACATAGCCCTAGCCGGCATCGAAGACGACTGAAAAATCAGGCCCCAGGAAATGCGTTGCGAGCCCTTTTCGCCCATCCAAAAGTTTCACCAAAGGAAGGCTTTGGGTACAAGAGAACTCCCCAGGGGAGCCTTTACGCAGCCCCACATGCAACTGGACACTCCGGATTCACTGTTTCCGAGCAACCCTAAATATATCACTAGCCGGCATGGGAGAAGACTGAAATCCCAGGCCCCAGAAAACGCGTTGCAAACCCCTTTGGACCATCCAAAAGTGCCCCCAAAGGAAGGCTTTGGGTACAAGTGAACTCCCCAGGGGAGCCTTTACGCAGCCCCACATGCAACTGGACCCTCCGGGTTCGCTGTTCCTGAGCAAACCTAAACGTAGCCCTAGCCGTCATAGGATACGAGTGAAAAATCAGGCCCCAGGAAATGCGTTGTGAGCCCCTTTGGAGCATCCAAAAGTGCCCCCAAAGGAAGGCTTTGGGTACAAGTGAACTCCCCAGGGGAGCCTTTACACAGCCCTACATGCAACTGGACCCTCCGGGTTCGCTGTTTCCGAGCATCCCTAAACATAGCCCTAGCCGGCATGGGAGAAGACTGAAAACCCGGGCCCCAGAAAACGCGTTACGAGCCCTTTTCGCCCATCCAAAAGTGTCACAAAAGGAAGGCTTTTGTTACAAGTGAACTCCCCAGGGGAGCCTTTACGCAGCCCCACATGCAACTGGACCCTCCGGGTTCGCTGTTTCCGAGCATCAATAAACATAGCCCTAGCCGGCATCGAAGACGACTGAAAAATCAGGCCCCAGGAAATGCGTTGCGAGCCCTTTTCGCCCATCCAAATGTGCCCCCAAAGGAAGGCTTTGGGTACAAGTGAACTCCCCAGGGGAGCCTTTACGCAGCCCCACATGCAACTGGACCCTCCGGGTTCGCTGTTCCTGACCAAACCTAAACGTAGCCCTAGCCGTCATAGGATACGAGTGAAAAATCAGGCCCCAGGAAATGCGTTGTGAGCCCCTTTGGAGCATCCAAAAGTGCCCCCAAAGGAAGGCTTTGGGTACAAGAGAACTCCCCAGGGGAGCCTTTACACAGCCCCACATGCAACTGGACCCTCCGGGTTCGCTGTTTCCGAGCATCCCTAAACATAGCCCTAGCCGGCATGGGAGAAGACTGAAAACCCGGGCCCCAGAAAACGCGTTACGAGCCCTTTTCGCCCATCCAAAAGTGTCACAAAAGGAAGGCTTTTGGTACAAGTGAACTCCCCAGGGGAGCCTTTACGCAGCCCCACATGCAACTGGACCCTCCGGGTTCGCTGTTTCCGAGCATCCCTAAACATAGCCCTAGCCGGCATCGAAGACGACTGAAAAATCAGGCCCCAGGAAATGCGTTCCGAGCCCTTTTCGCCCATCCAAATGTGCCCCCAAAGGAAGGCTTTGGGTACAAGTGAACTCCCCAGGGGAGCCTTTACGCAGCCCCACATGCAACTCGACCCTGCGGGTTCAATTTTTCCGAGCAACCCTAAATATATCACTAGCCGGCATGGGAGAAGACTGAAATCCCGGGCCCCAGAAAACGCGTTGCAAACCCCTTTGGACCATCCAAAAGTGCCCCCAAAGGAAGGCTTTGGGTACAAGTGAACTCCCCAGGGGAGCCTTTACGCAGCCCCACATGCAACTGGACCCTCCGGGTTCGCTGTTCCTGACCAAACCTAAACGTAGCCCTAGCCGTCATCGGAGACGAATGAAAAATCAGGCCCCAGGAAATGCGTTGCGAGCACCTTTGGACCATCCAAAAGTGCCCCCAAAGGAAGGCTTTTGGTACAAGTGAACTCCCCAGGGGAGCCTTTACGCAGCCCCACATGCAACTGGACCCTCGGCGTTCGCTGTTTCCGAGCATCCCTAAACATAGCCCTAGCCGGCATCGAAGACGACTGAAAAATCAGGCCCCAGGAAATGCGTTGCGAGCCCTTTTCGCCCATCCAAAAGTGACCCCAAAAGGAAGGCTTTGGGTACAAGTGAACTCCCCAGGGGAGCCTTTACGCAGCCCCACATGCAACTGGACCCTCGGCGTTCGCTGTTTCCGAGCATCCCTAAACATAGCCCTAGCCGGCATCGAAGACGACTGAAAAATCAGGCCCCAGGAAATGCGTTCCGAGCCCTTTTCGCCCATCCAAAAGTGCCCCCAAAGGAAGGCTTTGGGTACAAGAGAACTCCCCAGGGGAGCCTTTACACAGCCCTACATGCAACTGGACCCTCCGGGTTCGCTGTTTCCGAGCATCTCTAAACATAGCCCTAGCCGGCATGGGAGAAGACTGAAAACCCGGGCCCCAGAAAACGCGTTACGAGCCCTTTTCGCCCATCCAAAAGTGTCACAAAAGGAAGGCTTTGGGTACAAGTGAACTCCCCAGGGGAGCCTTTACGCAGCCCCACATGCAACTGGACCCTCCGGGTTCGCTGTTTCCGAGCATCCCTAAACATAGCCCTAGCCGGCATCGAAGACGACTGAAAAATCAGGCCCCAGGAAATGCGTTCCGAGCCCTTTTCGCCCATCCAAATGTGCCCCCAAAGGAAGGCTTTGAGTACAAGTGAACTCCCCAGGGGAGCCTTTACGCAGCCCCACATGCAACTGGACCCTGCGGGTTCAATATTTCCGAGCATCCCTAAATATATCACTAGCCGGCATGGGAGAAGACTGAAATCCCGGGCCCCAGAAAACGAGTTGCAAACCCCTTTGGACCATCCAAAAGTGCCCCCAAAGGAAGGCTTTGGGTACAAGTGAACTCCCCAGGGGAGACTTTACGCAGCCCCACATGCAACTGGACCCTCCGGGTTCGCTGTTCCTGACCAAACCTAAACGTAGCCCTAGCCGTCATCGGAGACGAATGAAAAATCAGGCCCCAGGAAATGCGTTGCGAGCCCCTTTGGACCATCCAAAAGTGCCCCCAAAGGAAGGCTTTGGATACAAGTGAACTCCCCAGGGGAGCCTTTACGCAGCCCCACATGCAACTGGACCCTCCGGGTTCGCTGTTTCCGAGCATCCGTAAACATAGCCCTAGCCGGCATGGGAGAAGACTGAAAACCCGGGCCCCAGAAAACGCGTTGCAAGCCCCTTTGGACCATCCAAAAGTGTCACCAAAGGAAGGCGTTGGGTACAAGTGAACTCCCCAGGGGAGCCTTTACGCAGCCCCACATGCAACTGGACCCTCGGCGTTCGCTGTTTCCGAGCATCCCTAAACATAGCCCTAGCCGGCATCGGAATCGACTGAAAAATCAGGCCCCAGGAAATGCGTTGCAAGCCCCTTTGGACCATCCAAAAGTGCCCCCAAAGGAAGGCTTTGGGTACAAGTGATCTCCCCAGGGGAAACTTTACGCAGCCCCACATGCAACTGGACCCTCCGGGTTCGCTGTTCCTGAGCAAACCTAAACGTAGCACTAGCCGTCATCGGAGACG
Organism: Anas acuta; assembly: GCF_963932015.1. Lineage (NCBI taxonomy): Eukaryota > Metazoa > Chordata > Aves > Anseriformes > Anatidae > Anas > Anas acuta. The sequence goes on along the minus strand of NW_027076169.1, from coordinate 124,561 downwards.
AGTGAAAATCAGGCCCCAGGAAATGCGTTCCGAGGCCTTTTCGCCCATCCAAATGTGCCACCAAAGGAAGACTTTGGGTATAAGAGAACTCCCCAGGGGAGCTTTTACGCAGCCCCACATGGAACTGGACCCTCCGGGTTCGCTGTTTCCGAGCATCCGTAAACATATCCCTAGCCGGCATGGGAGAAGACTGAAAACCCGGGCCCCAGAAAACGCGTTGCAAGCCCCTTTGGACCATCCAAAAGTGTCACCAAAGGAAGGCGTTGGGTACAAGTGAACTCCCCAGGGGAGCCTTTACGCAGCCCCACATGCAACTGGACCCTCGGCGTTCGCTGTTTCCGAGCATCCCTAAACATAGCCCTAGCCGGCATCGAAGACGACTGAAAAATCAGGCCCCAGGAAATGCGTTCCGAGCCCTTTTCGCGACTCCAAGAGTGCCCACAAAGGAAGGCTTTGGGTACAAGTGAACTCCCCAGGGGAGCCTTTACGCAGCCCCACATGCAACTGGAACCTCGGCGTTCGCTGTTTCCGAGCATCCCTAAACATAGCCCTAGCCGGCATCGAAGACGACTGAAAAATCAGGCCCCAGGAAATGCGTTCCGAGCCCTTTTCGCCCATCCAAAAGTGCCCCCAAAGGAAGGCTTTGGGTACAAGTGAACTCCCCAGGGGAGCCTTTACGCAGCCCCACATGCAACTGGACCCTCCGGGTTCGCTGTTCCTGACCAAACCTAAACGTAGCCCTAGCCGTCATAGGATACGAGTGAAAAATCAGGCCCCAGGAAATGCGTTGTGAGCCCCTTTGGAGCATCCAAAAGTGCCCCCAAAGGAAGGTTTTGGGTACAAGAGAACTCCCCAGGGGAGCCTTTACACAGCCACACATGTAACTGAACCCTCCGGGTTCGCTGTTTCCGAGCATCCCTAAACATAGCCCTAGCCGGCATGGGAGAAGACTGAAAACCCGGGCCCCAGAAAACGCGTTACGAGCCCTTTTCGCCCATCCAAAAGTGTCACAAAAGGAAGGCTTTTGGTACAAGTGAACTCCCCAGGGGAGCCTTTACGCAGCCCCACATGCAACTGGACCCTCCGGGTTCGCTGTTTCCGAGCATCCCTAAACATAGCCCTAGCCGGCATCGAAGACGACTGAAAAATCAGGCCCCAGGAAATGCGTTCCGAGCCCTTTTCGCCCATCCAAATGTGCCCCCAAAGGAAGGCTTTGGGTACAAGTGAACTCCCCAGGGGAGCCTTTACGCAGCCCCACATGCAACTGGACCCTGCGGGTTCAATTTTTCCGAGCAACCCTAAATATATCACTAGCCGGCATGGGAGAAGACTGAAATCCCGGGCCCCAGAAAACGCGTTGCAAACCCCTTTGGACAATCCAAAAGTGCCCCCAAAGGAAGGCTTTGGGTACAAGTGAACTCCCCAGGGGAGCCTTTACGCAGCCCCACATGCAACTGGACCCTTCGGGTTCGCTGTTCCTGACCAAACCTAAACGTAGCCCTAGCCGTCATCGGAGACGAATGAAAAATCAGGCCCCAGGAAATGCGTTGCGAGCCCCTTTGGACCATCTAAAAGTGCCCCCAAAGGAAGGCTTTGGATACAAGTGAACTCCCCAGGGGAGCCTTTACGCAGCCCCACATGCAACTGGACCCTCGGCGTTCGCTGTTTCCGAGCATCCGTAAACATATCCCTAGCCGGCATGGGAGAAGACTGAAAACCCGGGCCCCAGGAAACGCGTTGAAAGCCCCTTTGGACCATCCAAAAATGTCAGCAAAGGAAGGCTTTGGGTACAAGAGAACTCCCCAGGGGAGCCTTTACGCAGCCCCACATGCAACTGGACCCTCCGGGTTCGCTGTTTCCGAGCATCCCTAAACATAGCCCTAGCCGTCATCGAAGACGACTGAAAAATCAGGCCCCAGGAAATGCGTTCCGAGCCCTTTTCGCCCATCCAAAAGTGCCCCCAAAGGAAGGCTTTGGGTACAAGTGAACTCCCCAGGGGAGCCTTTACGCAGCCCCACATGCAACTGGACCCTCCGGGTTCGCTGTTTCCGAGCATCCCTAAACATATCCCTAGCCGGCATCGAAGACGACTGAAAAATCAGGCCCAAGGAAATGCGTTCCGAGCCCTTTTTGCCCATCCAAAAGTGCCCCCAAAGGAAGGCTTTGGGTATAAGTGAACTCCCCAGGGGAGCCTTTACGCAGCCCCACATGCAACTGGACCCTCGGCATTCGCTGCTTCCGAGCATCCCTAAACATAGCCCTAGCCGGCATCGGAATCGACTGAAAAATCAGGCCCCAGGAAATGCGTTGCAAGCCCCATTAGACCATCCAAAAGTGCCCCCAAAGGAAGGCTTTGGGTACAAGTGATCTCCCCAGGGGAAACTTTACGCAGCCCCACATGCAACTGGACACTCCGGGTTCGCTGTTCCTGAACAAACCTAAACGTAGCACTAGCCGTCATCGGAGACGAGTGAAAATCAGGCCCCAGGAAATGCGTTCCGAGGCCTTTTCGCCCATCCAAAAGTTCCCCCAAAGGAAGGCTTAGGGTAGAAGAGAATTCCACAGGGGAGCCTTTACGCAGCCCCACATGCAACTGGACCCTCCGGGTTCGCTGTTCCTGAGCAAACATTAACGTAGCCCTAGCCGTCATAGGATACGAGTGAAAAATCAGGCCCCACGAAATGCGTTGCGAGCCCCTTTGGAGAATCCAAAAGTGCCCCCAAAGGAAGGCTTTGGGTACAAGTGAACTCCCCAGGGGAGCCTTTACACAGCCCCACATGCAACTGAACCCTCCGGGTTCGCTGTTTCCGAGCATCCGTAAACATATCCCTAGCTGGCATGGGAGAAGACTGAAATCCCGGGACCCAGAAAACGCGTTGCAAACCCCTTTGGACGATCCAAAAGTGCCCCCAAAGGAAGGCTTTGGGTACAAGTGAACTCCCCAGGGGAGCCTTTACGCAGCCCCACATGCAACTGGACCCTCCGGGTTCGCTGTTCCTGAGCAAACCTAAACGTAACCCTAGCCGTCATCGGAGACGAATGAAAAATCAGGCCCCAGGAAATGCGTTGCGAGCCCCTTATGACCATCCAAAAGTGCCCCCAAAGGAAGGCTTTGGGTACAAGTGAACTCCCCAGGGGAGCCTTTACGCAGCCCCACATGCAACTGGACCCTCGGCGTTCGCTGTTTCCGAGCATCCCTAAACATAGCCCTAGCCGGCATCGAAGACGAGTGAAAAATCAGGCCCCAGGAAATGCGTTCCGAGCCCTTTTTGAGACTCCAAAAGTGCCCCCAAAGGAAGGCTTTGGGTACAAGTGAACTCCCCAGGGGAGCCTTTACGCAGCCCCACATGCAACTGGACCCTCCGGGTTCGCTGTTCCTGAGCAAACATTAACGTAGCCGTAGCCGTCATCAGAGACGAGTGAAAAATCAGGCCCCAGGAAATGCGTTGCGAGCCCCTTTGGAGAATCCAAAAGTGCCCCCAAAGGAAGACTTTGGATACAAGTGAACTCCAAAGGGGAGCCTTTACGCAGCCCCACATGCAACTGGACCCTCCGGGTTCGCTGTTTCCGAGCATCCCTAAACAAAGCCCTAGCCGGCATCGATGACGACTGAAAAATCAGGCCCCGGGAAATGCGTTCCGAGCCCTTTTCGCCTATCCAAAAGTGCCCCCAAAGGAAGACTTTAGGTACAAGACATCTCCCCAGGGGAGCCTTTACGCAGCCCCACATGCAACTGGACCCTTCGGGTTCGATTTTTCCGAGCAACCCTAAATATATCCCTAGCCGGCATGGGAGAAGACTGAAAACCCGGGCCCCAGAAAACGCGTTGCAAGCCCCTTTGGAGAATCCAAAAGTGTCACCAAAGGAAGGCTTTGGGTACAAGAGAACTCCCCAGGGGAGCCTTTACGCAGCCCCACATGCAACTGGACCCTCGGCGTTCTCTGTTCCTCAGCAAACCTAAACGTAGCCCTAGCCGTCATCGGAATCGACTGAAAAATCAGGCCCCAGGAAATGCGTTGAGAGCCCCTTTGGACGATCCAAAAGTGCCCCCAAAGGAAGGCTTTGGGTACAAGTGAACTCCCCAGGGGAGCCTTTACGCAGCCCCACATGCAACTGGACCCTCCGGGTTCGCTGTTTCCGAGCATCCGTAAACATAGCCCTAGCCGGCATGGGAGAAGACTGAAAACCCGGGCCCCAGAAAACGCGTTGCAAGCCCCTTTGGACCATCCAAAAGTGTCACCAAAGGAAGGCTTTGGGTACAAGAGAACTCCCCAGGGGAGCCTTTACGCAGCCCCACATGCAACTGGACCCTCGGCGTTCGCTGTTTCCGAGCATCCGTAAACATAGCCCTATCCGGCATGGGAGAAGACTGAAAACCCGGGCCCCAGAAAACGCGTGGCAAGCCCCTTTGGACCATCCAAAAGTGTAACCAAAGGAAGGCTTTGGGTACAAGAGAACTCCCCAGGATAGCCTTTACGCAGCCCCACATGCAACTGGACCCTCCGGGTTCGCTGTTTCCGAGCATCCGTAAACATAGCCCTAGCCGGCATGGGAGAAGACTGAAAACCCGGGCCCCAGAAAACGCGTTGCAAGCCCCTTTGGACCATCCAAAAGTGTCACCAAAGGAAGGCTTTGGGTACAAGAGAACTCCCCAGGGGAGCCTTTACGCAGCCCCACATGCAACTGGACCCTCGGCGTTCGCTGTTTCCGAGCATCCCTAAACATAGCCCTAGCCGGCATCGAAGACGACTGAAAAATCAGGCCCCAGGAAATGCGTTCCGAGCCATTTTCGCAATTCCAAAAGTGCCCAAAAGGAAGGGTTTAGGTACAAGTGATCTCCCCAGGGGAGCCTTTACGCAGCCCCACATGCAACTGGACCCTTCGGGTTCGATTTTTCCGAGCAACCCTAAATATATCCCTAGCCGGCATGGGAGAAGACTGAAAACCCGGGCCCCAGAAAACGCGTTGCAAGCCCCTTTGGACCATCCAAAAGTGTCACCAAAGGAAGGCTTTGGGTACAAGAGAACTCCCCAGGGGAGCCTTTACGCAGCCCCACATGCAACTGGACCCTCCGGGTTCGCTGTTTCCGAGCATCCCTAAACATAGCCCTAGCCGGCATCGAAGACGACTGAAAAATCAGGCCCCAGGAAATGCGTTACGAGCCCTTTTCGCCAACCAAAAGTGCCCCCAAAGGAAGGCTTTGGGTACAAATGAACTCCCCAGGGGAGCCTTTACGCAGCCCCACATGCAACTGGACCCTCGGCGTTCGCTGTTTCCGAGCATCCCTAAACATAGCCCTAGCCGGCATGGGAGAAGACTGAAAACCCGGGCCCCAGAAAACGCGTTACGAGCCCTTTTCGCCCATCCAAAAGTGTCACGAAAGGAAGGCTTTGGGTACAAGTGAACTCCCCAGGGGAGACTTTACGCAGCCCCACATGCAACTGGACCCTCCGGGTTCGCTGTTTCCGAGCATCAATAAACATAGCCCTAGCCGGCATGGGAGAAGACTGAAAACCCGGGCCCCAGAAAACGCGTTACGAGCCCTTTTCGCCCATCCAAAAGTGCCCCCAAAGGAAGGCTTTGGGTACAAGTGAACTCCCCAGGGGAGCCTTTACGCAGCCCCACATGCAACTGGACCCTCGGCGTTCTCTGTTCCTCAGCAAACCTAAACGTAGCCCTAGCCGTCATCGGAATCGACTGAAAAATCAGGCCCCAGGAAATGCGTTGAGAGCCCCTTTGGACGATCCAAAAGTGCCCCCAAAGGAAGGCTTTGGGTACAAGTGAACTCCCCAGGGGAGCCTTTACGCAGCCCCACATGCAACTGGACCCTCCGGGTTCGCTGTTTCCGAGCATCCGTAAACATAGCCCTAGCCGGCATGGGAGAAGACTGAAAACCCGGGCCCCAGAAAACGCGTTGCAAGCCCCTTTGGACCATCCAAAAGTGTCACCAAAGGAAGGCTTTGGGTACAAGAGAACTCCCCAGGGGAGCCTTTACGCAGCCCCACATGCAACTGGACCCTCGGCGTTCGCTGTTTCCGAGCATCCGTAAACATAGCCCTATCCGGCATGGGAGAAGACTGAAAACCCGGGCCCCAGAAAACGCGTGGCAAGCCCCTTTGGACCATCCAAAAGTGTAACCAAAGGAAGGCTTTGGGTACAAGAGAACTCCCCAGGATAGCCTTTACGCAGCCCCACATGCAACTGGACCCTCCGGGTTCGCTGTTTCCGAGCATCCGTAAACATAGCCCTAGCCGGCATGGGAGAAGACTGAAAACCCGGGCCCCAGAAAACGCGTTGCAAGCCCCTTTGGACCATCCAAAAGTGTCACCAAAGGAAGGCTTTGGGTACAAGAGAACTCCCCAGGGGAGCCTTTACGCAGCCCCACATGCAACTGGACCCTCGGCGTTCGCTGTTTCCGAGCATCCCTAAACATAGCCCTAGCCGGCATCGAAGACGACTGAAAAATCAGGCCCCAGGAAATGCGTTCCGAGCCATTTTCGCAATTCCAAAAGTGCCCAAAAGGAAGGCTTTGGGTACAAGAGAACTCCCCAGGGGAGCCTTTACGCAGCCCCACATGCAACTGGACCCTCCGGGTTCGCTGTTCCTGAGCAAACATTAACGTAGCCGTAGCCGTCATCAGAGACGAGTGAAAAATCAGGCCCCAGGAAATGCGTTGCGAGCCCCTTTGGAGAATCCAAAAGTGCCCCCAAAGGAAGACTTTGGATACAAGTGAACTCCAAAGGGGAGCCTTTACGCAGCCCCACATGCAACTGGACCCTCCGGGTTCGCTGTTTCCGAGCATCCCTAAACATAGCCCTAGCCGGCATCGAAGACGACTGAAAAATCAGGCCCCAGGAAATGCGTTACGAGCCCTTTTCGCCAACCAAAAGTGCCCCCAAAGGAAGGCTTTGGGTACAAATGAACTCCCCAGGGGAGCCTTTACGCAGCCCCACATGCAACTGGACCCTCGGCGTTCGCTGTTTCCGAGCATCCCTAAACATAGCCCTAGCCGGCATGGGAGAAGACTGAAAACCCGGGCCCCAGAAAACGCGTTACGAGCCCTTTTCGCCCATCCAAAAGTGTCACGAAAGGAAGGCTTTGGGTACAAGTGAACTCCCCAGGGGAGACTTTACGCAGCCCCACATGCAACTGGACCCTCCGGGTTCGCTGTTTCCGAGCATCAATAAACATAGCCCTAGCCGGCATGGGAGAAGACTGAAAACCCGGGCCCCAGAAAACGCGTTACGAGCCCTTTTCGCCCATCCAAAAGTGCCCCCAAAGGAAGGCTTTGGGTACAAGTGAACTCCCCAGGGGAGCCTTTACGCAGCCCCACATGCAACTGGACACTCCGGATTCGCTGTTTCCGAGCAACCCTAAATATATCACTATCCGGCATGGGAGAAGACTGAAAACCCGGGCCCCAGAAAACGCGTGGCAAGCCCCTTTGGACCATCCAAAAGTGTCACCAAAGGAAGGCTTTGGGTACAAGAGAACTCCCCAGGGGAGCCTTTACGCAGCCCCACATGCAACTGGACCCTCGGCGTTCGCTGTTTCCGAGCATCCCTAAACATAGCCCTAGCCGGCATGGGAGAAGACTGAAAACCCGGGCCCCAGAAAACGCGTTACGAGCCCTTTTCGCCCATCCAAAACTGTCACGAAAGGAAGGCTTTGGGTACAAGTGAACTCCCCAGGGGAGACTTTACGCAGCCCCACATGCAACTGGACCCTCCGGGTTCGCTGTTTCCGAGCATCAATAAACATAGCCCTAGCCGGCATGGGAGAAGACTGAAAACCCGGGCCCCAGAAAACGCGTTACGAGCCCTTTTCGCCCATCCAAAAGTGCCCACAAAGGAAGGCTTTGGGTACAAGTGAACTCCCCAGGGGAGCCTTTACGCAGCCCCACATGCAACTGGACCCTCCGGGTTCGCTGTTCCTGAGCAAACCTAAACGTAGCCCTAGCCGGCATCGAAGACGACTGAAAAATCAGACCCCAGGAAATGCGTTCCGAGCCCTTTTCGCCCATCCAAAAGTGCCTCCAAAGGAAGGCTTTGGGTACAAGTGATCTCCCCAGGGGAGACTTTACGCAGCCCCACATGCAACTGGACCCTCCGGGTTCGCTGTTCCTGAGCAAACATTAACGTAGCCCTAGCCATCATCGGAGACGAGTGAAAAATCAGGCCCCAGGAATTGCGTTGCGAGCCCCTTTGGACCATCCAAAAGTGCCCCCAAAGGAAGGCTTTGGGTACAAGTGAACTCCCCAGGGGAGCCTTTACGCAGCCCCACATGCAACTGGACCCTTGGCGTTCGCTGTTTCCGAGCATCCCTAAACATAGCCCTAGCCGGCATCGATGACGACTGAAAAACCAGGCCCCAGGAAATGCATTCCGAGCCCTTTTCGCCTATCCAAAAGTGCCCCCAAAGGAAGACTTTAGGTACAAGTGATCTCCCCAGGGGAGCCTTTACGCAGCCCCACATGCAACTGGACCCTTCGGGTTCGATTTTTCCGAGCAACCCTAAATATATCCCTAGCCGGCATGGGAGAAGACTGAAAACCCGGGCCCCAGAAAACGCGTTGCAAGCCCCTTTGGACCATCCAAAAGTGTCACCAAAGGAAGGCTTTGGGTACAAGTGAACTCCCCAGGGGAGCCTTTACGCAGCCCCACATGCAACTGGACCCTCCGGGTTCGCTGTTCCTCAGCAAACCTAAACGTAGCCCTAGCCGTCATCGGAGACGAATGAAAAATCAGGCCCCAGGAAATGCGTTACGAACCCTTTTCGCCAACCAAAAGTGCCCCCAAAGGAAGGCTTTGGGTACAAGTGAACTCCCCAGGGGAGCCTTTACGCAGCCCCACATGCAACTGGACCCTCGGCATTCGCTGCTTCCGAGCATCCCTAAACATAGCCCTAGCCGGCATCGGAATCGACTGAAAAATCAGGCCCCAGGAAATGCGTTGCAAGCCCCATTAGACCATCCAAAAGTGCCCCCAAAGGAAGGCTTTGGGTACAAGTGATCTCCCCAGGGGAAACTTTACGCAGCCCCACATGCAACTGGACCCTCCGGGTTCGCTGTTCCTGAACAAACCTAAACGTAGCACTAGCCGTCATCGGAGACGAGTGAAAATCAGGCCCCAGGAAATGCGTTCCGAGGCCTTTTCGCCCATCCAAAAGTTCCCCCAAAGGAAGGCTTAGGGTAGAAGAGAATTCCACAGGGGAGCCTTTACGCAGCCCCACATGCAACTGGACCCTCCGGGTTCGCTGTTCCTGAGCAAACATTAACGTAGCCCTAGCCGTCATAGGATACGAGTGAAAAATCAGGCCCCACGAAATGCGTTGCGAGCCCCTTTGGAGAATCCAAAAGTGCACCCAAAGGAAGGCTTTGGGTACAAGTGAACTCCCCAGGGGAGCCTTTACACAGCCCCACATGCAACTGAACCCTCCGGGTTCGCTGTTTCCGAGCATCCGTAAACATATCCCTAGCTGGCATGGGAGAAGACTGAAATCCCGGGCCCCAGAAAACGCGTTGCAAACCCCTTTGGACGATCCAAAAGTGCCCCCAAAGGAAGGCTTTGGGTACAAGTGAACTCCCCAGGGGAGCCTTTACGCAGCCCCACATGCAACTGGACCCTCCGGGTTCGCTGTTCCTGAGCAAACCTAAACGTAACCCTAGCCGTCATCGGAGACGAATGAAAAATCAGGCCCCAGGAAATGCGTTGCGAGCCCTTTTCGCCCATCCAAAAGTGCCCCCAAAGGAAGGCTTTGGGTACAAGTGAACTCCCCAGGGGAGACTTTACGCAGCCCCACATGCAACTGGACCCTCCGGGTTCGCTGTTCCTGAGCAAACATTAACGTAGCCGTAGCCGTCATCAGAGACGAGTGAAAAATCAGGCCCCAGGAAATGCGTTGCGAGCCCCTTTGGAGAATCCAAAAGTGCCCCCAAAGGAAGACTTTGGATACAAGTGAACTCCAAAGGGGAGCCTTTACGCAGCCCCACATGCAACTGGACACTCCGGATTCGCTGTTTCCGAGCAACCCTAAATATATCACTATCCGGCATGGGAGAAGACTGAAAACCCGGGCCCCAGAAAACGCGTGGCAAGCCCCTTTGGACCATCCAAAAGTGTCACCAAAGGAAGGCTTTGGGTACAAGAGAACTCCCCAGGGGAGCCTTTACGCAGCCCCACATGCAACTGGACCCTCGGCGTTCGCTGTTTCCGAGCATCCCTAAACATAGCCCTAGCCGGCATGGGAGAAGACTGAAAACCCGGGCCCCAGAAAACGCGTTGCAAGCCCCTTTGGACCATCCAAAAGTGCCCCCAAAGGAATGCTTTGAACACAAGTGAACTCCCCAGGGGAGCCTTTACGCAGCCCCACATGCAACTGGACCCACGGCGTTCGCTGTTTCCGAGCATCCCTAAACATATCCTTAGCCGGCATCGAAGACGACTGAAAAATCAGGACCCAGGAAATGCGTTCCGAGCCCTTTTCGCCTATCCAAAAGTGCCCCCAAAGGAAGACTTTAGGTACAAGTGATCTCCCCAGGGGAGCCTTTACGCAGCCCCACATGCAACTGGACCCTTCGGGTTCGATTTTTCCGAGCAAACCTAAATATATCCCTAGCCGGCATGGGAGAAGACTGAAAACCCGGGCCCCAGAAAACGCGTTGCAAGCCCCTTTGGACCATCCAAAAGTGTCACCAAAGGAAGGCTTTGGGTACAAGAGAACTCCCCAGGGGAGCCTTTACGCAGCCCCACATGCAACTGGACCCTCCGGGTTCGCTGTTCCTGAGCAAACATTAACGTAGCCGTAGCCGTCATCAGAGACGAGTGAAAAATCAGGCCCCAGGAAATGCGTTGCGAGCCCCTTTGGAGAATCCAAAAGTGCCCCCAAAGGAAGACTTTGGATACAAGTGAACTCCAAAGGGGAGCCTTTACGCAGCCCCACATGCAACTGGACCCTCCGGGTTCGCTGTTTCCGAGCATCCCTAAACATAGCCCTAGCCGGCATCGAAGACGACTGAAAAATCAGGCCCCAGGAAATGCGTTACGAGCCCTTTTCGCCTATCCAAAAGTGCCCCCAAAGGAAGGCTTTGGGTACAAATGAACTCCCCAGGGGAGCCTTTACGCAGCCCCACATGCAACTGGACCCTCGGCGTTCGCTGTTTCCGAGCATCCCTAAACATAGCCCTAGCCGGCATGGGAGAAGACTGAAAACCCGGGCCCCAGAAAACGCGTTACGAGCCCTTTTCGCCCATCCAAAAGTGCCCCCAAAGGAAGGCTTTGGGTACAAGTGAACTCCCCAGGGGAGCCTTTACGCAGCCCCACATGCAACTGGACACTCCGGATTCGCTGTTTCCGAGCAACCCTAAATATATCACTATCCGGCATGGGAGAAGACTGAAAACCCGGGCCCCAGAAAACGCGTGGCAAGCCCCTTTGGACCATCCAAAAGTGTCACCAAAGGAAGGCTTTGGGTACAAGAGAACTCCCCAGGGGAGCCTTTACGCAGCCCCACATGCAACTGGACCCTCGGCGTTCGCTGTTTCCGAGCATCCCTAAACATAGCCCTAGCCGGCATGGGAGAAGACTGAAAACCCGGGCCCCAGAAAACGCGTTACGAGCCCTTTTCGCCCATCCAAAAGTGTCACGAAAGGAAGGCTTTGGGTACAAGTGAACTCCCCAGGGGAGACTTTACGCAGCCCCACATGCAACTGGACCCTCCGGGTTCGCTGTTTCCGAGCATCAATAAACATAGCCCTAGCCGGCATGGGAGAAGACTGAAAACCCGGGCCCCAGAAAACGCGTTACGAGCCCTTTTCGCCCATCCAAAAGTGCCCCCAAAGGAAGGCTTTGGGTACAAGTGAACTCCCCAGGGGAGCCTTTACGCAGCCCCACATGCAACTGGACACTCCGGATTCGCTGTTTCCGAGCAACCCTAAATATATCACTATCCGGCATGGGAGAAGACTGAAAACCCGGGCCCCAGAAAACGCGTGGCAAGCCCCTTTGGACCATCCAAAAGTGTCACCAAAGGAAGGCTTTGGGTACAAGAGAACTCCCCAGGGGAGCCTTTACGCAGCCCCACATGCAACTGGACCCTCGGCGTTCGCTGTTTCCGAGCATCCGTAAACATAGCCCTAGCCGGCATGGGAGAAGACTGAAAACCCGGGCCCCAGAAAACGCGTTGCAAGCCCCTTTGGACCATCCAAAAGTGCCCCCAAAGGAATGCTTTGAACACAAGTGAACTCCCCAGGGGAGCCTTTACGCAGCCCCACATGCAACTGGACCCACGGCGTTCGCTGTTTCCGAGCATCCCTAAACATATCCTTAGCCGGCATCGAAGACGACTGAAAAATCAGGACCCAGGAAATGCGTTCCGAGCCCTTTTCGCCTATCCAAAAGTGCCCCCAAAGGAAGACTTTAGGTACAAGTGATCTCCCCAGGGGAGCCTTTACGCAGCCCCACATGCAACTGGACCCTTCGGGTTCGATTTTTCCGAGCAAACCTAAATATATCCCTAGCCGGCATGGGAGAAGACTGAAAACCCGGGCCCCAGAAAACGCGTTGCAAGCCCCTTTGGACCATCCAAAAGTGTCACCAAAGGAAGGCTTTGGGTACAAGAGAACTCCCCAGGGGAGCCTTTACGCAGCCCCACATGCAACTGGACCCTCCGGGTTCGCTGTTCCTGAGCAAACCGAAACGTAGCCCTAGCCGTCATAGGAATCGACTGAAAAATCAGGCCCCAGGAAATGCGTTGCGAGCCCCTTTGGACGATCCAAAAGTGCCCCCAAAGGAAGGCTTTGGGTACAAGTGAACTCCCCAGGGGAGCCTTTACACAGCCCCACATGCAACTGGACCCTCCGGGTTCGCTGTTTCTGAGCATCCGTAAACATATCCCAGGCCGGCATGGGAGAAGACTGAAAACCCGGGCCCCAGAAAACGTGTCGCAAGCCCCTTTGGACCATCCAAAAGTGTCACCAAAGGAAGGCTTTGGGTACAAGTGAACTCCCCAGGGGAGACTTTACGCAGCCCCACATGCAACTGGACCCTCCGGGTTCGCTGTTTCCGAGCATCCGTAAACATAGCCCTAGCCGGCATCGGAGACGAGTGAAAAATCAGGCCCCAGGAAATGCGTTGCGAGCCCTTTTCGCCAACCAAAAGTGCCCCCAAAGGAAGGCTTTGGGTACAAATGAACTCCCCAGGGGAGCCTTTACGCAGCCCCACATGCAACTGGACCCTCGGCGTTCGCTGTTTCCGAGCATCCCTAAACATAGCCCTAGCCGGCATGGGAGAAGACTGAAAACCCGGGCCCCAGAAAACGCGTTACGAGCCCTTTTCGCCCATCCAAAAGTGTCACGAAAGGAAGGCTTTGGGTACAAGTGAACTCCCCAGGGGAGACTTTACGCAGCCCCACATGCAACTGGACCCTCCGGGTTCGCTGTTTCCGAGCATCAATAAACATAGCCCTAGCCGGCATGGGAGAAGACTGAAAACCCGGGCCCCAGAAAACGCGTTACGAGCCCTTTTCGCCCATCCAAAAGTGCCCCCAAAGGAAGGCTTTGGGTACAAGTGAACTCCCCAGGGGAGCCTTTACGCAGCCCCACATGCAACTGGACACTCCGGATTCGCTGTTTCCGAGCAACCCTAAATATATCACTATCCGGCATGGGAGAAGACTGAAAACCCGGGCCCCAGAAAACGCGTGGCAAGCCCCTTTGGACCATCCAAAAGTGTCACCAAAGGAAGGCTTTGGGTACAAGAGAACTCCCCAGGGGAGCCTTTACGCAGCCCCACATGCAACTGGACCCTCGGCGTTCGCTGTTTCCGAGCATCCCTAAACATAGCCCTAGCCGGCATGGGAGAAGACTGAAAACCCGGGCCCCAGAAAACGCGTTACGAGCCCTTTTCGCCCATCCAAAACTGTCACGAAAGGAAGGCTTTGGGTACAAGTGAACTCCCCAGGGGAGACTTTACGCAGCCCCACATGCAACTGGACCCTCCGGGTTCGCTGTTTCCGAGCATCAATAAACATAGCCCTAGCCGGCATGGGAGAAGACTGAAAACCCGGGCCCCAGAAAACGCGTTACGAGCCCTTTTCGCCCATCCAAAAGTGCCCACAAAGGAAGGCTTTGGGTACAAGTGAACTCCCCAGGGGAGCCTTTACGCAGCCCCACATGCAACTGGACCCTCCGGGTTCGCTGTTCCTGAGCAAACCTAAACGTAGCCCTAGCCGGCATCGAAGACGACTGAAAAATCAGACCCCAGGAAATGCGTTCCGAGCCCTTTTCGCCCATCCAAAAGTGCCTCCAAAGGAAGGCTTTGGGTACAAGTGATCTCCCCAGGGGAGACTTTACGCAGCCCCACATGCAACTGGACCCTCCGGGTTCGCTGTTCCTGAGCAAACATTAACGTAGCCCTAGCCATCATCGGAGACGAGTGAAAAATCAGGCCCCAGGAATTGCGTTGCGAGCCCCTTTGGACCATCCAAAAGTGCCCCCAAAGGAAGGCTTTGGGTACAAGTGAACTCCCCAGGGGAGCCTTTACGCAGCCCCACATGCAACTGGACCCTTGGCGTTCGCTGTTTCCGAGCATCCCTAAACATAGCCCTAGCCGGCATCGATGACGACTGAAAAACCAGGCCCCAGGAAATGCATTCCGAGCCCTTTTCGCCTATCCAAAAGTGCCCCCAAAGGAAGACTTTAGGTACAAGTGATCTCCCCAGGGGAGCCTTTACGCAGCCCCACATGCAACTGGACCCTTCGGGTTCGATTTTTCCGAGCAACCCTAAATATATCCCTAGCCGGCATGGGAGAAGACTGAAAACCCGGGCCCCAGAAAACGCGTTGCAAGCCCCTTTGGACCATCCAAAAGTGTCACCAAAGGAAGGCTTTGGGTACAAGTGAACTCCCCAGGGGAGCCTTTACGCAGCCCCACATGCAACTGGACCCTCCGGGTTCGCTGTTCCTCAGCAAACCTAAACGTAGCCCTAGCCGTCATCGGAGACGAATGAAAAATCAGGCCCCAGGAAATGCGTTACGAACCCTTTTCGCCAACCAAAAGTGCCCCCAAAGGAAGGCTTTGGGTACAAGTGAACTCCCCAGGGGAGCCTTTACGCAGCCCCACATGCAACTGGACCCTCGGCATTCGCTGCTTCCGAGCATCCCTAAACATAGCCCTAGCCGGCATCGGAATCGACTGAAAAATCAGGCCCCAGGAAATGCGTTGCAAGCCCCATTAGACCATCCAAAAGTGCCCCCAAAGGAAGGCTTTGGGTACAAGTGATCTCCCCAGGGGAAACTTTACGCAGCCCCACATGCAACTGGACCCTCCGGGTTCGCTGTTCCTGAACAAACCTAAACGTAGCACTAGCCGTCATCGGAGACGAGTGAAAATCAGGCCCCAGGAAATGCGTTCCGAGGCCTTTTCGCCCATCCAAAAGTTCCCCCAAAGGAAGGCTTAGGGTAGAAGAGAATTCCACAGGGGAGCCTTTACGCAGCCCCACATGCAACTGGACCCTCCGGGTTCGCTGTTCCTGAGCAAACATTAACGTAGCCCTAGCCGTCATAGGATACGAGTGAAAAATCAGGCCCCACGAAATGCGTTGCGAGCCCCTTTGGAGAATCCAAAAGTGCACCCAAAGGAAGGCTTTGGGTACAAGTGAACTCCCCAGGGGAGCCTTTACACAGCCCCACATGCAACTGAACCCTCCGGGTTCGCTGTTTCCGAGCATCCGTAAACATATCCCTAGCTGGCATGGGAGAAGACTGAAATCCCGGGCCCCAGAAAACGCGTTGCAAACCCCTTTGGACGATCCAAAAGTGCCCCCAAAGGAAGGCTTTGGGTACAAGTGAACTCCCCAGGGGAGCCTTTACGCAGCCCCACATGCAACTGGACCCTCCGGGTTCGCTATTCCTGAGCAAACCTAAACGTAACCCTAGCCGTCATCGGAGACGAATGAAAAATCAGGCCCCAGGAAATGCGTTGCGAGCCCTTTTCGCCCATCCAAAAGTGCCCCCAAAGGAAGGCTTTGGGTACAAGTGAACTCCCCAGGGGAGACTTTACGCAGCCCCACATGCAACTGGACCCTCCGGGTTCGCTGTTCCTGAGCAAACATTAACGTAGCCGTAGCCGTCATCAGAGACGAGTGAAAAATCAGGCCCCAGGAAATGCGTTGCGAGCCCCTTTGGAGAATCCAAAAGTGCCCCCAAAGGAAGACTTTGGATACAAGTGAACTCCAAAGGGGAGCCTTTACGCAGCCCCACATGCAACTGGACACTCCGGATTCGCTGTTTCCGAGCAACCCTAAATATATCACTATCCGGCATGGGAGAAGACTGAAAACCCGGGCCCCAGAAAACGCGTGGCAAGCCCCTTTGGACCATCCAAAAGTGTCACCAAAGGAAGGCTTTGGGTACAAGAGAACTCCCCAGGGGAGCCTTTACGCAGCCCCACATGCAACTGGACCCTCGGCGTTCGCTGTTTCCGAGCATCCCTAAACATAGCCCTAGCCGGCATGGGAGAAGACTGAAAACCCGGGCCCCAGAAAACGCGTTGCAAGCCCCTTTGGACCATCCAAAAGTGCCCCCAAAGGAATGCTTTGAACACAAGTGAACTCCCCAGGGGAGCCTTTACGCAGCCCCACATGCAACTGGACCCACGGCGTTCGCTGTTTCCGAGCATCCCTAAACATATCCTTAGCCGGCATCGAAGACGACTGAAAAATCAGGACCCAGGAAATGCGTTCCGAGCCCTTTTCGCCTATCCAAAAGTGCCCCCAAAGGAAGACTTTAGGTACAAGTGATCTCCCCAGGGGAGCCTTTACGCAGCCCCACATGCAACTGGACCCTTCGGGTTCGATTTTTCCGAGCAAACCTAAATATATCCCTAGCCGGCATGGGAGAAGACTGAAAACCCGGGCCCCAGAAAACGCGTTGCAAGCCCCTTTGGACCATCCAAAAGTGTCACCAAAGGAAGGCTTTGGGTACAAGAGAACTCCCCAGGGGAGCCTTTACGCAGCCCCACATGCAACTGGACCCTCCGGGTTCGCTGTTCCTGAGCAAACATTAACGTAGCCGTAGCCGTCATCAGAGACGAGTGAAAAATCAGGCCCCAGGAAATGCGTTGCGAGCCCCTTTGGAGAATCCAAAAGTGCCCCCAAAGGAAGACTTTGGATACAAGTGAACTCCAAAGGGGAGCCTTTACGCAGCCCCACATGCAACTGGACCCTCCGGGTTCGCTGTTTCCGAGCATCCCTAAACATAGCCCTAGCCGGCATCGAAGACGACTGAAAAATCAGGCCCCAGGAAATGCGTTACGAGCCCTTTTCGCCTATCCAAAAGTGCCCCCAAAGGAAGGCTTTGGGTACAAATGAACTCCCCAGGGGAGCCTTTACGCAGCCCCACATGCAACTGGACCCTCGGCGTTCGCTGTTTCCGAGCATCCCTAAACATAGCCCTAGCCGGCATGGGAGAAGACTGAAAACCCGGGCCCCAGAAAACGCGTTATGAGCCCTTTTCGCCCATCCAAAAGTGCCCCCAAAGGAAGGCTTTGGGTACAAGTGAACTCCCCAGGGGAGCCTTTACGCAGCCCCACATGCAACTGGACACTCCGGATTCGCTGTTTCCGAGCAACCCTAAATATATCACTATCCGGCATGGGAGAAGACTGAAAACCCGGGCCCCAGAAAACGCGTGGCAAGCCCCTTTGGACCATCCAAAAGTGTCACCAAAGGAAGGCTTTGGGTACAAGAGAACTCCCCAGGGGAGCCTTTACGCAGCCCCACATGCAACTGGACCCTCGGCGTTCGCTGTTTCCGAGCATCCCTAAACATAGCCCTAGCCGGCATGGGAGAAGACTGAAAACCCGGGCCCCAGAAAACGCGTTACGAGCCCTTTTCGCCCATCCAAAAGTGTCACGAAAGGAAGGCTTTGGGTACAAGTGAACTCCCCAGGGGAGACTTTACGCAGCCCCACATGCAACTGGACCCTCCGGGTTCGCTGTTTCCGAGCATCAATAAACATAGCCCTAGCCGGCATGGGAGAAGACTGAAAACCCGGGCCCCAGAAAACGCGTTACGAGCCCTTTTCGCCCATCCAAAAGTGCCCCCAAAGGAAGGCTTTGGGTACAAGTGAACTCCCCAGGGGAGCCTTTACGCAGCCCCACATGCAACTGGACACTCCGGATTCGCTGTTTCCGAGCAACCCTAAATATATCACTATCCGGCATGGGAGAAGACTGAAAACCCGGGCCCCAGAAAATGCGTTGCAAGCCCCTTTGGACCATCCAAAAGTGTCACCAAAGGAAGGCTTTGGGTACAAGAGAACTCCCCAGGGGAGCCTTTACGCAGCCCCACATGCAACTGGACCCTCGGCGTTCGCTGTTTCCGAGCATCCGTAAACATAGCCCTAGCCGGCATGGGAGAAGACTGAAAACCCGGGCCCCAGAAAACGCGTTGCAAGCCCCTTTGGACCATCCAAAAGTGCCCCCAAAGGAATGCTTTGAACACAAGTGAACTCCCCAGGGGAGCCTTTACGCAGCCCCACATGCAACTGGACCCACGGCGTTCGCTGTTTCCGAGCATCCCTAAACATATCCTTAGCCGGCATCGAAGACGACTGAAAAATCAGGACCCAGGAAATGCGTTCCGAGCCCTTTTCGCCTATCCAAAAGTGCCCCCAAAGGAAGACTTTAGGTACAAGTGATCTCCCCAGGGGAGCCTTTACGCAGCCCCACATGCAACTGGACCCTTCGGGTTCGATTTTTCCGAGCAAACCTAAATATATCCCTAGCCGGCATGGGAGAAGACTGAAAACCCGGGCCCCAGAAAACGCGTTGCAAGCCCCTTTGGACCATCCAAAAGTGTCACCAAAGGAAGGCTTTGGGTACAAGAGAACTCCCCAGGGGAGCCTTTACGCAGCCCCACATGCAACTGGACCCTCCGGGTTCGCTGTTCCTGAGCAAACCGAAACGTAGCCCTAGCCGTCATAGGAATCGACTGAAAAATCAGGCCCCAGGAAATGCGTTGCGAGCCCCTTTGGACGATCCAAAAGTGCCCCCAAAGGAAGGCTTTGGGTACAAGTGAACTCCCCAGGGGAGCCTTTACACAGCCCCACATGCAACTGGACCCTCCGGGTTCGCTGTTTCTGAGCATCCGTAAACATATCCCAGGCCGGCATGGGAGAAGACTGAAAACCCGGGCCCCAGAAAACGTGTCGCAAGCCCCTTTGGACCATCCAAAAGTGTCACCAAAGGAAGGCTTTGGGTACAAGTGAACTCCCCAGGGGAGACTTTACGCAGCCCCACATGCAACTGGACCCTCCGGGTTCGCTGTTTCCGAGCATCCGTAAACATAGCCCTAGCCGGCATCGGAGACGAGTGAAAAATCAGGCCCCAGGAAATGCGTTGCGAGCCCTTTTCGCCCATCCAAAAGTGCCCACAAAGGAAGGCTTTGGGTACAAGTGAACTCCCCAGGGGAGCCTTTACGCAGCCCCACATGCAACTGGACCCTCCGGGTTCGCTGTTCCTGAGCAAACCTAAACGTAGCCCTAGCCGGCATCGAAGACGACTGAAAAATCAGACCCCAGGAAATGCGTTCCGAGCCCTTTTCGCCCATCCAAAAGTGCCTCCAAAGGAAGGCTTTGGGTACAAGTGATCTCCCCAGGGGAGACTTTACGCAGCCCCACATGCAACTGGACCCTCCGGGTTCGCTGTTCCTGAGCAAACATTAACGTAGCCCTAGCCATCATCGGAGACGAGTGAAAAATCAGGCCCCAGGAATTGCGTTGCGAGCCCCTTTGGACCATCCAAAAGTGCCCCCAAAGGAAGGCTTTGGGTACAAGTGAACTCCCCAGGGGAGCCTTTACGCAGCCCCACATGCAACTGGACCCTTGGCGTTCGCTGTTTCCGAGCATCCCTAAACATAGCCCTAGCCGGCATCGATGACGACTGAAAAACCAGGCCCCAGGAAATGCATTCCGAGCCCTTTTCGCCTATCCAAAAGTGCCCCCAAAGGAAGACTTTAGGTACAAGTGATCTCCCCAGGGGAGCCTTTACGCAGCCCCACATGCAACTGGACCCTTCGGGTTCGATTTTTCCGAGCAACCCTAAATATATCCCTAGCCGGCATGGGAGAAGACTGAAAACCCGGGCCCCAGAAAACGCGTTGCAAGCCCCTTTGGACCATCCAAAAGTGTCACCAAAGGAAGGCTTTGGGTACAAGTGAACTCCCCAGGGGAGCCTTTACGCAGCCCCACATGCAACTGGACCCTCCGGGTTCGCTGTTCCTCAGCAAACCTAAACGTAGCCCTAGCCGTCATCGGAGACGAATGAAAAATCAGGCCCCAGGAAATGCGTTACGAACCCTTTTCGCCAACCAAAAGTGCCCCCAAAGGAAGGCTTTGGGTACAAGTGAACTCCCCAGGGGAGCCTTTACGCAGCCCCACATGCAACTGGACCCTCGGCGTTCGCTGCTTCCGAGCATCCCTAAACATAGCCCTAGCCGGCATCGGAATCGACTGAAAAATCAGGCCCCAGGAAATGCGTTGCAAGCCCCATTAGACCATCCAAAAGTGCCCCCAAAGGAAGGCTTTGGGTACAAGTGATCTCCCCAGGGGAAACTTTACGCAGCCCCACATGCAACTGGACCCTCCGGGTTCGCTGTTCCTGAACAAACCTAAACGTAGCACTAGCCGTCATCGGAGACGAGTGAAAATCAGGCCCCAGGAAATGCGTTCCGAGGCCTTTTCGCCCATCCAAAAGTTCCCCCAAAGGAAGGCTTAGGGTAGAAGAGAATTCCACAGGGGAGCCTTTACGCAGCCCCACATGCAACTGGACCCTCCGGGTTCGCTGTTCCTGAGCAAACATTAACGTAGCCCTAGCCGTCATAGGATACGAGTGAAAAATCAGGCCCCACGAAATGCGTTGCGAGCCCCTTTGGAGAATCCAAAAGTGCACCCAAAGGAAGGCTTTGGGTACAAGTGAACTCCCCAGGGGAGCCTTTACACAGCCCCACATGCAACTGAACCCTCCGGGTTCGCTGTTTCCGAGCATCCGTAAACATATCCCTAGCTGGCATGGGAGAAGACTGAAATCCCGGGCCCCAGAAAACGCGTTGCAAACCCCTTTGGACGATCCAAAAGTGCCCCCAAAGGAAGGCTTTGGGTACAAGTGAACTCCCCAGGGGAGCCTTTACGCAGCCCCACATGCAACTGGACCCTCCGGGTTCGCTGTTCCTGAGCAAACCTAAACGTAACCCTAGCCGTCATCGGAGACGAATGAAAAATCAGGCCCCAGGAAATGCGTTGCGAGCCCTTTTCGCCCATCCAAAAGTGCCCCCAAAGGAAGGCTTTGGGTACAAGTGAACTCCCCAGGGGAGACTTTACGCAGCCCCACATGCAACTGGACCCTCCGGGTTCGCTGTTCCTGAGCAAACATTAACGTAGCCGTAGCCGTCATCAGAGACGAGTGAAAAATCAGGCCCCAGGAAATGCGTTGCGAGCCCCTTTGGAGAATCCAAAAGTGCCCCCAAAGGAAGACTTTGGATACAAGTGAACTCCAAAGGGGAGCCTTTACGCAGCCCCACATGCAACTTGACCCTCCGGGTTCGCTGTTTCCGAGCATCCCTAAACAAAGCCCTAGCCGGCATCGATGACGACTGAAAAATCAGGCCCCGGGAAATGCGTTCCGAGCCCTTTTCGCCTATCCAAAAGTGCCCCCAAAGGAAGACTTTAGGTACAAGTGATCTCCCCAGGGGAGCCTTTACGCAGCCCCACATGCAACTGGACCCTTCGGGTTCGATTTTTCCGAGCAACCCTAAATATATCCCTAGCCGGCATGGGAGAAGACTGAAAACCCGGGCCCCAGAAAACGCGTTGCAAGCCCCTTTGGAGAATCCAAAAGTGTCACCAAAGGAAGGCTTTGGGTACAAGAGAACTCCCCAGGGGAGCCTTTACGCAGCCCCACATGCAACTGGACCCTCGGCGTTCTCTGTTCCTCAGCAAACCTAAACGTAGCCCTAGCCGTCATCGGAATCGACTGAAAAATCAGGCCCCAGGAAATGCGTTGAGAGCCCCTTTGGACGATCCAAAAGTGTAACCAAAGGAAGGCTTTGGGTACAAGTGAACTCCCCAGGGGAGCCTTTACGCAGCCCCACATGCAACTGGACCCTCCGGGTTCGCTGTTTCCGAGCATCCGTAAACATAGCCCTAGCCGGCATGGGAGAAGACTGAAAACCCGGGCCCCAGAAAACGCGTTGCAAGCCCCTTTGGACCATCCAAAAGTGTCACCAAAGGAAGGCTTTGGGTACAAGAGAACTCCCCAGGGGAGCCTTTACGCAGCCCCACATGCAACTGGACCCTCGGCGTTCGCTGTTTCCGAGCATCCGTAAACATAGCCCTATCCGGCATGGGAGAAGACTGAAAACCCGGGCCCCAGAAAACGCGTGGCAAGCCCCTTTGGACCATCCAAAAGTGTAACCAAAGGAAGGCTTTGGGTACAAGAGAACTCCCCAGGATAGCCTTTACGCAGCCCCACATGCAACTGGACCCTCCGGGTTCGCTGTTTCCGAGCATCCGTAAACATAGCCCTAGCCGGCATGGGAGAAGACTGAAAACCCGGGCCCCAGAAATCGCGTTGCAAGCCCCTTTGGACCATCCAAAAGTGTCACCAAAGGAAGGCTTTGGGTACAAGAGAACTCCCCAGGGGAGCCTTTACGCAGCCCCACATGCAACTGGACCCTCGGCGTTCGCTGTTTCCGAGCATCCCTAAACATAGCCCTAGCCGGCATCGAAGACGACTGAAAAATCAGGCCCCAGGAAATGCGTTCCGAGCCATTTTCGCAATTCCAAAAGTGCCCAAAAGGAAGGGTTTAGGTACAAGTGATCTCCCCAGGGGAGCCTTTACGCAGCCCCACATGCAACTGGACCCTTCGGGTTCGATTTTTCCGAGCAACCCTAAATATATCCCTAGCCGGCATGGGAGAAGACTGAAAACCTGGGCCCCAGAAATCGCGTTGCAAGCCCCTTTGGACCATCCAAAAGTGTCACCAAAGGAAGGCTTTGGGTACAAGAGAACTCCCCAGGGGAGCCTTTACGCAGCCCCACATGCAACTGGACCCACCGGGTTCGCTGTTTCCGAGCATCCCTAAACATAGCCCTAGCCGGCATCGAAGACGACTGAAAAATCAGGCCCCAGGAAATGCGTTACGAGCCCTTTTCGCCAACCAAAAGTGCCCCCAAAGGAAGGCTTTGGGTACAAGAGAACTCCCCAGGGGAGCCTTTACGCAGCCCCACATGCAACTGGACCCTCCGGGTTCGCTGTTTCCGAGCATCCCTAAACATAGCCCTAGCCGGCATGGGAGAAGACTGAAAACCCGGGCCCCAGAAAACGCGTTACGAGCCCTTTTCGCCCATCCAAAAGTGTCACGAAAGGAAGGCTTTGGGTACAAGTGAACTCCCCAGGGGAGACTTTACGCAGCCCCACATGCAACTGGACCCTCCGGGTTCGCTGTTTCCGAGCATCAATAAACATAGCCCTAGCCGGCATGGGAGAAGACTGAAAACCCGGGCCCCAGAAAACGCGTTACGAGCCCTTTTCGCCCATCCAAAAGTGCCCCCAAAGGAAGGCTTTGGGTACAAGTGAACTCCCCAGGGGAGCCTTTACGCAGCCCCACATGCAACTGGACACTCCGGATTCGCTGTTTCCGAGCAACCCTAAATATATCACTATCCGGCATGGGAGAAGACTGAAAACCCGGGCCCCAGAAAACGCGTGGCAAGCCCCTTTGGACCATCCAAAAGTGTAACCAAAGGAAGGCTTTGGGTACAAGAGAACTCCCCAGGGGAGCCTTTACGCAGCCCCACATGCAACTGGACCCTCCGGGTTCGCTGTTTCCGAGCATCCGTAAACATAGCCCTAGCCGGCATGGGAGAAGACTGAAAACCCGGGCCCCAGAAAACGCGTTGCAAGCCCCTTTGGACCATCCAAAAGTGTCACCAAAGGAAGGCTTTGGGTACAAGAGAACTCCCCAGGGGAGCCTTTACGCAGCCCCACATGCAACTGGACCCTCGGCGTTCGCTGTTTCCGAGCATCCCTAAACATAGCCCTAGCCGGCATGGGAGAAGACTGAAAACCCGGGCCCCAGAAATCGCGTTGCAAGCCCCTTTGGACCATCCAAAAGTGCCCCCAAAGGAATGCTTTGAACACAAGTGAACTCCCCAGGGGAGCCTTTACGCAGCCCCACATGCAACTGGACCCACGGCGTTCGCTGTTTCCGAGCATCCCTAAACATAGCCTTAGCCGGCATCGAGGACGACTGAAAAATCAGGACCCAGGAAATGCGTTCCGAGCCCTTTTCGCCTATCCAAAAGTGCCCCCAAAGGAAGACTTTAGGTACAAGTGATCTCCCCAGGGGAGCCTTTACGCAGCCCCACATGCAACTGGACCCTTCGGGTTCGATTTTTCCGAGCAACCCTAAATATATCCCTAGCCGGCATGGGAGAAGACTGAAAACCCGGGCCCCAGAAAACGCGTTGCAAGCCCCTTTGGACCATCCAAAAGTGTCACCAAAGGAAGGCTTTGGGTACAAGTGAACTCCCCAGGGGAGCCTTTACGCAGCCCCACATGCAACTGGACCCTCCGGGTTCGCTGTTTCCGAGCATCCGTAAACATAGCCCTAGCCGGCATCGGAGACGAGTGAAAAATCAGGCCCCAGGAAATGCGTTGCGAGCCCTTTTCGCCCATCCAAAAGTGCCCACAAAGGAAGGCTTTGGGTACAAGTGAACTCCCCAGGGGAGCCTTTACGCAGCCCCACATGCAACTGGACCCTCCGGGTTCGCTGTTCCTGAGCAAACCTAAACGTAGCCCTAGCCGGCATCGAAGACGACTGAAAAATCAGACCCCAGGAAATGCGTTCCGAGCCCTTTTCGCCCATCCAAAAGTGCCCCCAAAGGAAGGCTTTGGGTACAAGTGATCTCCCCAGGGGAGACTTTACGCAGCCCCACATGCAACTGGACCCTCCGGGTTCGCTGTTCCTGAGCAAACATTAACGTAGCCCTAGCCATCATCGGAGACGAGTGAAAAATCAGGCCCCAGGAATTGCGTTGCGAGCCCCTTTGGACCATCCAAAAGTGCCCCCAAAGGAAGGCTTTGGATACAAGTGAACTCCCCAGGGGAGCCTTTACGCAGCCCCACATGCAACTGGACCCTTGGCGTTCGCTGTTTCCGAGCATCCCTAAACATAGCCCTAGCCGGCATCGAAGACGACTGAAAAACCAGGCCCCAGGAAATGCGTTCCGAGCCCTTTTCGCCTATCCAAAAGTGCCCCCAAAGGAAGACTTTAGGTACAAGTGATCTCCCCAGGGGAGCCTTTACGCAGCCCCACATGCAACTGGACCCTCCGGGTTCGATTTTTCCGAGCAACCCTAAATATATCCCTAGCCGGCATGGGAGAAGACTGAAAACCCGGGCCCCAGAAAACGCGTTGCAAGCCCCTTTGGACCATCCAAAAGTGTCACCAAAGGAAGGCTTTGGGTACAAGTGAACTCCCCAGGGGAGCCTTTACGCAGCCCCACATGCAACTGGACCCTCCGGGTTCGCTGTTCCTCAGCAAACCTAAACGTAGCCCTAGCCGTCATCGGAGACGAATGAAAAATCAGGCCCCAGGAAATGCGTTACGAACCCTTTAGACCATCCAAAAGTGCCCCCAAAGGAAGGCTTTGGGTACAAGTGAACTCCCCAGGGGAGCCTTTACGCAGCCCCACATGCAACTTGACCCTCCGGGTTCGCTGTTCCTGAGCAAACATTAACGTAGCCCTAGCCGTCATCGGAGACGAGTTAAAAAATCAGGCCCCAGGAAATGCGTTGCGAGCCCCTTTGGAGCATCCAAAAGTGTCACCAAAGGAAGGCTTTGGGTACAAATGAACTCCCCAGGGGAGCCTTTACGCAGCCCCACATGCAACTGGACCCTCGGCGTTCGCTGTTTCCGAGCATCCCTAAACATAGCCCTAGCCGGCATCGAAGACGACTGAAAAATCAGGCCCCAGGAAATGCGTTCCGAGCCATTTTCGCGACTCCAAAAGTGCCCAAAAGGAAGGGTTTAGGTACAAGTGATCTCCCCAGGGGAGCCTTTACGCAGCCCCACATGCAACTGGACCCTTCGGGTTCGATTTTTCCGAGCAACCCTAAATATATCCCTAGCCGGCATGGGAGAAGACTGAAAACCCGGGCCCCAGAAAACGCGTTGCAAGCCCCTTTGGACCATCCAAAAGTGTCACCAAAGGAAGGCTTTGGGTACAAGAGAACTCCCCAGGGGAGCCTTTACGCAGCCCCACATGCAACTGGACCCTCCGGGTTCGCTGTTTCCGAGCATCCCTAAACATAGCCCTAGCCGGCATCGAAGACGACTGAAAAATCAGGCCCCAGGAAATGCGTTACGAGCCCTTTTCGCCAACCAAAATTGCCCCCAAAGGAAGGCTTTGGGTACAAATGAACTCCCCAGGGGAGCCTTTACGCAGCCCCACATGTAACTGGACCCTCCGGGTTCGCTGTTACCAAGCATCCCTAAACATAGCCCTAGCCGGCATGGGAGAAGACTGAAAACCCGGGCCCCAGAAAACGCGTTACGAGCCCTTTTCGCCCATCCAAAAGTGTCACGAAAGGAAGGCTTTGGGTACAAGTGAACTCCCCAGGGGAGACTTTACGCAGCCCCACATGCAACTGGACCCTCCGGGTTCGCTGTTTCCGAGCATCCCTAAACATAGCCCTAGCCGGCATCGAAGACGACTGAAAAATAAGGCCCCAGGAAATGAGTTCCGAGCCCTTTTCGCCCATCCAAAAGTGCCCCCAAAGGAAGGCTTTGGGTACAAGTGAACTCCCCAGGGGAGCCTTTACGCAGCCCCACATGCAACTGGACACTCCGGATTCGCTGTTTCCGAGCAACCCTAAATATATCACTAGCCGGCATGGGAGAAGACTGAAATCCCAGGCCCCAGAAAACGCGTTGCAAACCCCTTTGGACCATCCAAAAGTGCCCCCAAAGGAAGGCTTTGGGTACAAGTGAACTCCCCAGGGGAGCCTTTACGCAGCCCCACATGCAACTGGACCCTCCGGGTTCGCTGTTCCTGAGCAAACCTAAACGTAGCCATAGCCGTCATCGGAGACGAATGAAAAATCAGGCCCCTGGAAATGCGTTGCGAGCCCTTTTCGCCCATCCAAAAGTTTCACCAAAAGAAGGCTTTGGGTACAAGTGAACTCCCCAGGGGAGCCTTTACGCAGCCCCACATGCAACTGGACCCTCCGAGTTCGAATTTTCCGAGCAACCCTAAACATAGCCTTAGCCGGCATCGAAGACGACTGAAAAATCAGACCCCAGGAAATGCGTTCCGAGCCCTTTTCGCCCATCCAAAAGTGCCCCCAAAGGAAGACTATGGGTATAAGAGAACTCCCCAGGGGAGCCTTTACGCAGCCCCACATGCAACTGGACACTCCGGATTCGCTGTTTCCGAGCAACACTAAATATATCACTAGCCGGCATGGGAGAAGACTGAAATCCCAGGCCCCAGAAAACGCGTTGCAAACCCCTTTGGACCATCCAAAAGTGCCCCCAAAGGAAGGCTTTGGGTACAAGAGAACTCCCCAGGGGAGCCTTTACGCAGCCCCACATGCAACTGGACCCTGCGGGTTCGCTGTTCCTGAGCAAACCTAAACGTAGCACTAGCCGTCATCGGAGACGAATGAAAAATCAGGCCCCAGGAAATGCGTTGCGAGCCCTTTTGGCCCATCCAAAAGTGTCACCAAAAGAAGGCTTTGGGTACAAGAGAACTCCCCAGGGGAGCCTTTACGCAGCCCCACATGCAACTGGACCCTCCGAGTTCGATTTTTCCGAGGATCCCTAAACATAGCCTTAGCCGGCATCGAAGACGACTGAAAAATCAGACCCCAGGAAATGCGTTCCGAGCCCTTTTCGCCCATCCAAAAGTGCCCCCAAAGAAAGACTATGGGTATAAGAGAACTCCCCAGGGGAGCCTTTACGCAGCCCCACATGCAACTGGACCCTCCGGGTTTGCTGTTTCCGAGCATCCCTAAACATAGCCCTAGCCGTCATGGGAATCGACTGAAAAATCAGGCCCCAGGAAATGCATTGCAAGCCCCTTTGGACCATCTAAAAGTGCCCCCAAAGGAAGGCTTTGGGTACAAGTGAACTCCCCAGGGGAGCCTTTACGCAGCCCCACATGCAACTGGACCCTCCGGGTTCGCTGTTCCTGAGCAAACCTAAACGTAGCACTAGCCGTCATCGGAGACGAGTGAAAATCAGCCCCAGGAAATGCGTTCCGAGGCCTTTACGCCCATCCAAATGTGCCCCCAAAGGAAGACTATGGGTATAAGAGAACTCCCCAGGGGAGCCTTTACGCAGCCCCACATGCAACTGGACCCTCCGGGTTCGCTGTTTCCGAGCATCCCTAAGCATAGCCCTAGCCGGCATCGAAGACGACTGAAAAATCAGGCCCCAGGAAATGCGTTCCGAGCCCTTTTTGCCCATCCAAATGTGCCCCCAAAGGAAGGCTTTGGGTACAAGTGAACTCCCCAGGGGAGACTTTACGCAGCCCCACATGCAACTGGATCCTCCGGGTTCGCTGTTTCCGAGCATCCGTAAACATAGCCCTAGCCGGCATGGGAGAAGACTGAAAACCCGGGCCCCAGAAAATGCGTTGCAAGCCCCTTTGGACTATCCAAAAGTGTCACCAAAGGAAGGCTTTGGGTACAAGAGAACTCCCCAGGGGAGCCTTTACGCAGCCCCACATGCAACTGGACCCTCCGAGTTCTATTTTTCCGAGCATCCCTAAACATAGCCCTAGCCGGCATCGAAGACGACTGAAAAATCAGGCCCCAGGAAATGCGTTGCGAGCCCTTTTCGCCCATCCAAAAGTTTCACCAAAGGAAGGCTTTGGGTACAAGAGAACTCCCCAGGGGAGCCTTTACGCAGCCCCACATGCAACTGGACCCTTCGGGTGCGATTTTTCCGAGCAACCCTAAATATATCACTAGCAGGCATAGGAGACGACTGAAAACCCGGGCCCCAGAAAACGCGTTGCAAGCCCCTTTGGACCATCCAAAAGTGTCACCAAAGGAAGGCTTTGGGTACAAGAGAACTCCCCAGGGGAGCCTTTACGCAGCCCCACATGCAACTGGACCCTCCGCGTTCGCTGTTTCCGAGCATCCCTAAACATAGCCCTAGCCGGCAGTGATGACGACTGAAAAATCAGGCCCCAGGAAATGCGTTACGAGGCCTTTTCGCCCATGCAAAAGTGTCACGAAAGGAAGGCTTTGGGTACAAGTGAACTCCCCAGGGGAGCCTTTACGCAGCCCCACATGCAACTGGACCCTCCGGGTTCGCTGTTTGCAAGCATCCCTAAACATAGCCCTAGCCGGCATCGAAGACGACTGAAAAATCAGGCCCCAGGAAATGCGTTGCGAGCCCTTTTCGCCCATCCAAAAGTGCCCCCAAAGGAAGGCTTTGGGTACAAGTGAACTCCCCAGGGGAGCCTTTACGCAGCCCCACATGCAACTGGACCCTGCGGGTTCAATTTTTCGGAGCAACCCTAAATATTTCACTAGCCGGCATGGGAGAAGACTGAAATCCCGGGCCCCAGAAAACGCGTTGCAAGCCCCTTTGGACCATCCAAAAGTGTCACCAAAGGAAGGCTTTGGGTACAAGTGAACTCCCCAGGGGAGCCTTTATGCAGCCCCACATGCAACTGGACCCTCCGGGTTCGCTGTTCCTGAGCAAACCTAAACGTAGCACTAGCCGTCATCGGAGACGAAAGAAAAATCAGGCCCCTGGAAATGCGTTCCGAGCCCTTTTCGCGACTCCAAAAGTGTCACGAAAGGAAGGCTTTGGGTACAAGAGAACTCCCCAGGGGAGCCTTTACGCAGCCCCACATGCAACTGGACCCTCCGAGTTCGACTTTTCCGAGCATCCCTAAACATAGCCTTAGCCGGCATCGAAGACGACTGAAAAATCAGACCCCAGGAAATGCGTTCCAAGCCCTTATCGCCCATCCAAAAGTGCCCCCAAAGGAAGACTATGGGTATAAGAGAACTCCCCAGGGGAGCCTTTACGCAGCCCCACATGCAACTGGACCCTGCGGGTTCGCTGTTCCTGAGAAAACCTAAACGTAGCACTAGCCGTCATCGGAGACGAGTGAAAATCAGGCCCCAGGAAATGCGTTCCGAGCCCTTTTAGCCCATCCAAATGTGCCCCCAAAGGAAGACTATGGGTATAAGAGAACTCCCCAGGGGAGCCTTTACACAGCCCCACATGCAACTGGACCCTCCGGGTTCGCTGTTTCCGAGCATCCCTAAACATAGCCATAGCCGTCATCGAAGACGACTGAAAAATCAGGCCCTTGGAAATGCGTTGCGAGCCCCTTTGGAGCATCCAAAAGTGCCCCCAAAGGAATGCTTTGAACACAAGTGAACTCCCCCGGGGAGCCTTTACGCAGCCCCACATGCAACTGGACCCTCGGCATTCGCTGTTTCTGAGCATCCCTAAACATAGCCCTAGCCGTCATCGGAGACGAGTGAAAAATCAGGCCCCAGGAAATGCGTTGCGAGCCCCTTTGGAGCATCCAAAAGTGCCCCCAAAGGAATGCTTTGAACACAAGTGAACTCCCCAGGGGAGCCTTTACGCAGCCCCACATGCAACTGGACCCTCGGCGTTCGCTGTTTCCGAGCATCCCTAAACATAGCCCTAGCCGGCATCGATGACGACTGAAAAATCAGGCCCCCGGAAATGCGTTCCGAGCTTTTTTCGCCTATCCAAAAGTGCCCCCAAAGGAAGACTTTAGGTACAAGTGATCTCCCCAGGGGAGCCTTTACGCAGCCCCACATGCAACTGGACCCTTCGGGTTCCATTTTTCCGAGCAACCCTAAATATATCCCTAGCCGGCATGGGAGAAGACTGAAAACCCGGGCCCCAGAAAACGCGTTGCAAGCCCCTTTGGACCATCCAAACGTGTCACCAAAGGAAGGCTTTGGGTACAAGTGAACTCCCCAGGGGAGCCTTTACGCAGCCCCACATGCAACTGGACCCTCCGGGTTCGCTGTTTCCGAGCATCCCTAAACATAGCCCTAGCCGGCATGGGAGAAGACTGAAAACCCGGGCCCCAGAAAACGCGTTACGAGCCCTTTTCGCCCATCCAAAAGTGTCACGAAAGGAAGGCTTTGGGTACAAGTGAACTCCCCAGGGGAGCCTTTACACAGCCCCACATGCAACTGGACCCTCCGGGTTCGCTGTTTCCGAGCATCCCTAAACATAGCCCTAGCCGGCATCGAAGACGACTGAAAAATCATGCCCCAGGAAATGAGTTCCGAGCCCTTTTCGCCCATCCAAAAGTGCCCCCAAAGGAAGGCTTTGGGTACAAGTGAACTCCCCAGGGGAGCCTTTACGCAGCCCCACATGCAACTGGACACTCCAGATTCGCTGTTTCGGAGCAACCCTATATATATCACTAGCCGGCATGAGAGAAGACTGAAATCCCAGGCCCCAGAAAACGCGTTGCAAACCCCTTTGGACCATCCAAAAGTGCCCCCAAAGGAAGGCTTTGGATACAAGTGAACTCCCCAGGGGAGCCTTTACGCAGCCCCACATGCAACTGGACCCTTGGCGTTCGCTGTTTCCGAGCATCCCTAAACATAGCCCTAGCCGGCATCGAAGACGACTGAAAAACCAGGCCCCAGGAAATGCGTTCCGAGCCCTTTTCGCCTATCCAAAAGTGCCCCCAAAGGAAGACTTTAGGTACAAGTGATCTCCCCAGGGGAGCCTTTACGCAGCCCCACATGCAACTGGACCCTCCGGGTTCGATTTTTCCGAGCAACCCTAAATATATCCCTAGCCGGCATGGGAGAAGACTGAAAACCCGGGCCCCAGAAAACGCGTTGCAAGCCCCTTTGGACCATCCAAAAGTGTCACCAAAGGAAGGCTTTGGGTACAAGTGAACTCCCCAGGGGAGCCTTTACGCAGCCCCACATGCAACTGGACCCTCCGGGTTCGCTGTTCCTCAGCAAACCTAAACGTAGCCCTAGCCGTCATCGGAGACGAATGAAAAATCAGGCCCCAGGAAATGCGTTACGAACCCTTTAGACCATCCAAAAGTGCCCCCAAAGGAAGGCTTTGGGTACAAGTGAACTCCCCAGGGGAGCCTTTACGCAGCCCCACATGCAACTTGACCCTCCGGGTTCGCTGTTCCTGAGCAAACATTAACGTAGCCCTAGCCGTCATCGGAGACGAGTTAAAAAATCAGGCCCCAGGAAATGCGTTGCGAGCCCCTTTGGAGCATCCAAAAGTGTCACCAAAGGAAGGCTTTGGGTACAAATGAACTCCCCAGGGGAGCCTTTACGCAGCCCCACATGCAACTGGACCCTCGGCGTTCGCTGTTTCCGAGCATCCCTAAACATAGCCCTAGCCGGCATCGAAGACGACTGAAAAATCAGGCCCCAGGAAATGCGTTCCGAGCCATTTTCGCGACTCCAAAAGTGCCCAAAAGGAAGGGTTTAGGTACAAGTGATCTCCCCAGGGGAGCCTTTACGCAGCCCCACATGCAACTGGACCCTTCGGGTTCGATTTTTCCGAGCAACCCTAAATATATCCCTAGCCGGCATGGGAGAAGACTGAAAACCCGGGCCCCAGAAAACGCGTTGCAAGCCCCTTTGGACCATCCAAAAGTGTCACCAAAGGAAGGCTTTGGGTACAAGAGAACTCCCCAGGGGAGCCTTTACGCAGCCCCACATGCAACTGGACCCTCCGGGTTCGCTGTTTCCGAGCATCCCTAAACATAGCCCTAGCCGGCATCGAAGACGACTGAAAAATCAGGCCCCAGGAAATGCGTTACGAGCCCTTTTCGCCAACCAAAATTGCCCCCAAAGGAAGGCTTTGGGTACAAATGAACTCCCCAGGGGAGCCTTTACGCAGCCCCACATGTAACTGGACCCTCCGGGTTCGCTGTTACCAAGCATCCCTAAACATAGCCCTAGCCGGCATGGGAGAAGACTGAAAACCCGGGCCCCAGAAAACGCGTTACGAGCCCTTTTCGCCCATCCAAAAGTGTCACGAAAGGAAGGCTTTGGGTACAAGTGAACTCCCCAGGGGAGACTTTACGCAGCCCCACATGCAACTGGACCCTCCGGGTTCGCTGTTTCCGAGCATCCCTAAACATAGCCCTAGCCGGCATCGAAGACGACTGAAAAATAAGGCCCCAGGAAATGAGTTCCGAGCCCTTTTCGCCCATCCAAAAGTGCCCCCAAAGGAAGGCTTTGGGTACAAGTGAACTCCCCAGGGGAGCCTTTACGCAGCCCCACATGCAACTGGACACTCCGGATTCGCTGTTTCCGAGCAACCCTAAATATATCACTAGCCGGCATGGGAGAAGACTGAAATCCCAGGCCCCAGAAAACGCGTTGCAAACCCCTTTGGACCATCCAAAAGTGCCCCCAAAGGAAGGCTTTGGGTACAAGTGAACTCCCCAGGGGAGCCTTTACGCAGCCCCACATGCAACTGGACCCTCCGGGTTCGCTGTTCCTGAGCAAACCTAAACGTAGCCATAGCCGTCATCGGAGACGAATGAAAAATCAGGCCCCTGGAAATGCGTTGCGAGCCCTTTTCGCCCATCCAAAAGTTTCACCAAAAGAAGGCTTTGGGTACAAGTGAACTCCCCAGGGGAGCCTTTACGCAGCCCCACATGCAACTGGACCCTCCGAGTTCGAATTTTCCGAGCAACCCTAAACATACCCTTAGCCGGCATCGAAGACGACTGAAAAATCAGACCCCAGGAAATGCGTTCCGAGCCCTTTTCGCCCATCCAAAAGTGCCCCCAAAGGAAGACTATGGGTATAAGAGAACTCCCCAGGGGAGCCTTTACGCAGCCCCACATGCAACTGGACACTCCGGATTCGCTGTTTCCGAGCAACACTAAATATATCACTAGCCGGCATGGGAGAAGACTGAAATCCCAGGCCCCAGAAAACGCGTTGCAAACCCCTTTGGACCATCCAAAAGTGCCCCCAAAGGAAGGCTTTGGGTACAAGAGAACTCCCCAGGGGAGCCTTTACGCAGCCCCACATGCAACTGGACCCTGCGGGTTCGCTGTTCCTGAGCAAACCTAAACGTAGCACTAGCCGTCATCGGAGACGAATGAAAAATCAGGCCCCAGGAAATGCGTTGCGAGCCCTTTTGGCCCATCCAAAAGTGTCACCAAAAGAAGGCTTTGGGTACAAGAGAACTCCCCAGGGGAGCCTTTACGCAGCCCCACATGCAACTGGACCCTCCGAGTTCGATTTTTCCGAGGATCCCTAAACATAGCCTTAGCCGGCATCGAAGACGACTGAAAAATCAGACCCCAGGAAATGCGTTCCGAGCCCTTTTCGCCCATCCAAAAGTGCCCCCAAAGAAAGACTATGGGTATAAGAGAACTCCCCAGGGGAGCCTTTACGCAGCCCCACATGCAACTGGACCCTCCGGGTTTGCTGTTTCCGAGCATCCCTAAACATAGCCCTAGCCGTCATGGGAATCGACTGAAAAATCAGGCCCCAGGAAATGCATTGCAAGCCCCTTTGGACCATCTAAAAGTGCCCCCAAAGGAAGGCTTTGGGTACAAGTGAACTCCCCAGGGGAGCCTTTACGCAGCCCCACATGCAACTGGACCCTCCGGGTTCGCTGTTCCTGAGCAAACCTAAACGTAGCACTAGCCGTCATCGGAGACGAGTGAAAATCAGCCCCAGGAAATGCGTTCCGAGGCCTTTACGCCCATCCAAATGTGCCCCCAAAGGAAGACTATGGGTATAAGAGAACTCCCCAGGGGAGCCTTTACGCAGCCCCACATGCAACTGGACCCTCCGGGTTCGCTGTTTCCGAGCATCCCTAAGCATAGCCCTAGCCGGCATCGAAGACGACTGAAAAATCAGGCCCCAGGAAATGCGTTCCGAGCCCTTTTTGCCCATCCAAATGTGCCCCCAAAGGAAGGCTTTGGGTACAAGTGAACTCCCCAGGGGAGACTTTACGCAGCCCCACATGCAACTGGATCCTCCGGGTTCGCTGTTTCCGAGCATCCGTAAACATAGCCCTAGCCGGCATGGGAGAAGACTGAAAACCCGGGCCCCAGAAAATGCGTTGCAAGCCCCTTTGGACTATCCAAAAGTGTCACCAAAGGAAGGCTTTGGGTACAAGAGAACTCCCCAGGGGAGCCTTTACGCAGCCCCACATGCAACTGGACCCTCCGAGTTCTATTTTTCCGAGCATCCCTAAACATAGCCCTAGCCGGCATCGAAGACGACTGAAAAATCAGGCCCCAGGAAATGCGTTGCGAGCCCTTTTCGCCCATCCAAAAGTTTCACCAAAGGAAGGCTTTGGGTACAAGAGAACTCCCCAGGGGAGCCTTTACGCAGCCCCACATGCAACTGGACCCTTCGGGTGCGATTTTTCCGAGCAACCCTAAATATATCACTAGCAGGCATAGGAGACGACTGAAAACCCGGGCCCCAGAAAACGCGTTGCAAGCCCCTTTGGACCATCCAAAAGTGTCACCAAAGGAAGGCTTTGGGTACAAGAGAACTCCCCAGGGGAGCCTTTACGCAGCCCCACATGCAACTGGACCCTCCGCGTTCGCTGTTTCCGAGCATCCCTAAACATAGCCCTAGCCGGCAGTGATGACGACTGAAAAATCAGGCCCCAGGAAATGCGTTACGAGGCCTTTTCGCCCATGCAAAAGTGTCACGAAAGGAAGGCTTTGGGTACAAGTGAACTCCCCAGGGGAGCCTTTACGCAGCCCCACATGCAACTGGACCCTCCGGGTTCGCTGTTTGCAAGCATCCCTAAACATAGCCCTAGCCGGCATCGAAGACGACTGAAAAATCAGGCCCCAGGAAATGCGTTGCGAGCCCTTTTCGCCCATCCAAAAGTGCCCCCAAAGGAAGGCTTTGGGTACAAGTGAACTCCCCAGGGGAGCCTTTACGCAGCCCCACATGCAACTGGACCCTGCGGGTTCAATTTTTCGGAGCAACCCTAAATATTTCACTAGCCGGCATGGGAGAAGACTGAAATCCCGGGCCCCAGAAAACGCGTTGCAAGCCCCTTTGGACCATCCAAAAGTGTCACCAAAGGAAGGCTTTGGGTACAAGTGAACTCCCCAGGGGAGCCTTTATGCAGCCCCACATGCAACTGGACCCTCCGGGTTCGCTGTTCCTGAGCAAACCTAAACGTAGCACTAGCCGTCATCGGAGACGAAAGAAAAATCAGGCCCCTGGAAATGCGTTCCGAGCCCTTTTCGCGACTCCAAAAGTGTCACGAAAGGAAGGCTTTGGGTACAAGAGAACTCCCCAGGGGAGCCTTTACGCAGCCCCACATGCAACTGGACCCTCCGAGTTCGACTTTTCCGAGCATCCCTAAACATAGCCTTAGCCGGCATCGAAGACGACTGAAAAATCAGACCCCAGGAAATGCGTTCCAAGCCCTTATCGCCCATCCAAAAGTGCCCCCAAAGGAAGACTATGGGTATAAGAGAACTCCCCAGGGGAGCCTTTACGCAGCCCCACATGCAACTGGACCCTGCGGGTTCGCTGTTCCTGAGAAAACCTAAACGTAGCACTAGCCGTCATCGGAGACGAGTGAAAATCAGGCCCCAGGAAATGCGTTCCGAGCCCTTTTAGCCCATCCAAATGTGCCCCCAAAGGAAGACTATGGGTATAAGAGAACTCCCCAGGGGAGCCTTTACACAGCCCCACATGCAACTGGACCCTCCGGGTTCGCTGTTTCCGAGCATCCCTAAACATAGCCATAGCCGTCATCGAAGACGACTGAAAAATCAGGCCCTTGGAAATGCGTTGCGAGCCCCTTTGGAGCATCCAAAAGTGCCCCCAAAGGAATGCTTTGAACACAAGTGAACTCCCCCGGGGAGCCTTTACGCAGCCCCACATGCAACTGGACCCTCGGCATTCGCTGTTTCTGAGCATCCCTAAACATAGCCCTAGCCGTCATCGGAGACGAGTGAAAAATCAGGCCCCAGGAAATGCGTTGCGAGCCCCTTTGGAGCATCCAAAAGTGCCCCCAAAGGAATGCTTTGAACACAAGTGAACTCCCCAGGGGAGCCTTTACGCAGCCCCACATGCAACTGGACCCTCGGCGTTCGCTGTTTCCGAGCATCCCTAAACATAGCCCTAGCCGGCATCGATGACGACTGAAAAATCAGGCCCCCGGAAATGCGTTCCGAGCTTTTTTCGCCTATCCAAAAGTGCCCCCAAAGGAAGACTTTAGGTACAAGTGATCTCCCCAGGGGAGCCTTTACGCAGCCCCACATGCAACTGGACCCTTCGGGTTCCATTTTTCCGAGCAACCCTAAATATATCCCTAGCCGGCATGGGAGAAGACTGAAAACCCGGGCCCCAGAAAACGCGTTGCAAGCCCCTTTGGACCATCCAAACGTGTCACCAAAGGAAGGCTTTGGGTACAAGTGAACTCCCCAGGGGAGCCTTTACGCAGCCCCACATGCAACTGGACCCTCCGGGTTCGCTGTTTCCGAGCATCCCTAAACATAGCCCTAGCCGGCATGGGAGAAGACTGAAAACCCGGGCCCCAGAAAACGCGTTACGAGCCCTTTTCGCCCATCCAAAAGTGTCACGAAAGGAAGGCTTTGGGTACAAGTGAACTCCCCAGGGGAGCCTTTACACAGCCCCACATGCAACTGGACCCTCCGGGTTCGCTGTTTCCGAGCATCCCTAAACATAGCCCTAGCCGGCATCGAAGACGACTGAAAAATCATGCCCCAGGAAATGAGTTCCGAGCCCTTTTCGCCCATCCAAAAGTGCCCCCAAAGGAAGGCTTTGGGTACAAGTGAACTCCCCAGGGGAGCCTTTACGCAGCCCCACATGCAACTGGACACTCCAGATTCGCTGTTTCGGAGCAACCCTATATATATCACTAGCCGGCATGAGAGAAGACTGAAATCCCAGGCCCCAGAAAACGCGTTGCAAACCCCTTTGGACCATCCAAAAGTGCCCCCAAAGGAAGGCTTTGGGTACAAGTGAACTCCCCAGGGGAGCCTTTACGCAGCCCCACATGCAACTGGACCCTCCGGGTTCGCTGTTCCTGAGCAAACCTAAACGTAGCCCTAGACGTCATCGGAGACGAATGAAAAATCAGGCCCCTGGAAATGCGTTCCGAGCCCTTTTCGCGACTCCAAAGGTGTCACCAAAAGAAGGCTTTGGGTACAAGAGAACTCCCCAGGGGAGCCTTTACGCAGCCCCACATGCAACTGGACCCTCCGAGTTCGATTTTTCCGAGCATCCCTAAACATAGCCTTAGCCGGCATCGAAGACGACTGAAAAATCAGACCCCAGGAAATGCGTTGCGAGCCCTTTTCGCCCATCCAAAAGTGCCCGCAAAGGAAGACTATGGGTATAAGAGAACTCCCCAGGGGAGCCTTTACGCAGCCCCACATGCAACTGGACCCTCCGGGTTCGCTATTCCTCAAACTTAAACGTAGCCCTAGCCGTCATCGGAATCGACTGAAAAATCAGGCCCCAGGAAATGCATTGCAAGCCCCTTTGGACCATCTAAAAGTGCCCCCAAAGGAAGGCTTTGGGTACAAGTGAACTCCCCAGGGGAGCCTTTACGCAGCCCCACATGCAACTGGACCCTGCGGGTTCGCTGTTCCTGAGCAAACCTAAACGTAGCACTAGCCGTCATCGGAGACGAGTGAAAATCAGCCCCAGGAAATGCGTTCCGAGGCCTTTTCGCCCATCCAAATGTGACCCCAAAGGAAGACTATGGGTATAAGAGAACTCCCCAGGGGAGCCTTTACGCAGCCCCACATGCAACTGGACCCTCCGGGTTCGCTGTTTCCGAGCATCCCTAAACATAGCCCTAGCCGGCATCGATGACGACTGAAAAATCAGGCCCCTGGAAATGCGTTCCGAGCCCTTTTCACCCATCCAAATGTGCCCCCAATGGAAGGCTGTGGGTACAAGTGAACTCCCCAGGGGAGACTTTACGCAGCCCCACATGCAACTGGACCCTCCGGGTTCGCTGTTTCCGAGCATCGTAAACATATCCCTAGCCGGCATGGGAGAAGACTGAAAACCCGGGCCCCAGAAAACACGTTGCAAGCCCCTTTGGACTATCCAAAAGTGTCACCAAAGGAAGACTTTGGGTACAAGAGAACTCCCCAGGGGAGCCTTTACGCAGCCCCACATGCAACTGGACCCTCCGAGTTCGATTTTTCCGAGCATCCCTAAACATAGCCCTAGCCGGCATCGAAGACGACTGAAAAATCAGGCCCCAGGAAATGCGTTGCGAGCCCTTTTCGCCCATCCAAAAGTTTCACCAAAGGAAGGCTTTGGGTACAAGAGAACTCCCCAGGGGAGCCTTTACGCAGCCCCACATGCAACTGGACCCTTCGGGTTCGATTTTTCCGAGCAACCCTAAATATATCACTAGCAGGCATAGGAGACGACTGAAAACCCGGGCCCCAGAAAACGCGTTGCAAGCCCCTTTGGACCATCCAAAAGTGTCACCAAAGGAAGGCTTTGGGTACAAGAGAACTCCCCAGGGGAGCCTTTACGCAGCCCCACATGCAACTGGACCCTCCGGGTTCGCTGTTTCTGAGCATCCCTAAACATAGCCCTAGCCGGCATCGAAGACGACTGAAAAATCAGGCCCCAGGAAATGCGTTACGAGCCCTTTTCGCCCATCCAAATGTGCCCCCAAAGGAAGGCTTTGGGTACAAGAGAACTCCCCAGGGGAGCCTTTACGCAGCCCCACATGCAACTGGACCCTCCGGGTTCGCTGTTTCCGAGCATCCCTAAACATAGCCCTAGCCGGCATCGAAGACGACTGAAAAATCCGGCCCCAGGAAATGCGTTCCAAGCCCTTTTCGCCCATCCAAAAGTGCCCCCAAAGGAAGGCTTTGGGTACAAATGAACTCCCCAGGGGAGCCTTTACGCAGCCCCACATGCAACTGGACCCTCCGGGTTCGCTGTTTCCGAGCATCTCTAAACATAGCCCTAGCCGGCTGTGATGACGACTGAAAAATCAGGCCCCAGGAAATGCGTTACGAGGCCTTTTGGCCCATGCAAAAGTGTCACGAAAGGAAGGCTTTGGGTACAAGTGAACTCCCCAGGGGAGCCTTTACGCAGCCCCACATGCAATTGGACACTCCGGGTTCGCTGTTTCCAAGCATCCCTAAACATAGCCCTAGCCGGCATCGAAGACGACTGAAAAATCATGCCCCAGGAAATGCGTTGCGAGCCCTTTTCGCCCATCCAAAAGTGCCCCCAAAGGAAGGCTTTGGGTACAAGTGAACTCCCCAGGGGAGCCTTTACGCAGCCCCACATGCAACTGGACCCTGCGGGTTCAATTTTTCCGAGCAACCCTAAATATTTCACTAGCCGGCATGGGAGAAGACTGAAATCCCGGGCCCCAGAAAACGCGTTGCAAACCCCTTTGGACCATCCAAAAGTGCCACCAAAGGAAGGCTTTGGGTACAAGTGAACTCCCCAGGGGAGCCTTTACGCAGCCCCACATGCAACTAGACCCTCCGGGTTCGCTGTTCCTGAGCAAACCTAAACGTAGCCCTAGCCGTCATCGGAGACGAATGAAAAATCAGGCCCCTGGAAATGCGTTCCGAGCCCTTTTCGCGACTCCAAAAGTGTCACCAAAAGAAGGCTTTGGGTACAAGAGAACTCCCCAGGGGAGCCTTTACGCAGCCCCACATGCAACTGGACCCTCCGAGTTCGATTTTTCCGAGCATCCCTAAACATAGCCCTAGCTGGCAGTGATGACGACTGAAAAATCAGGCCCCAGGAAATGCATTGCAAGCCCCTTTGGACCATCTAAAAGTGCCCCCAAAGGAAGGCTTTGGGTACAAGTGAACTCCCCAGGGGAGCCTTTACGCAGCCCCACATGCAACTGGACCCTGCGGGTTCGCTGTTCCTGAGCAAACCTAAACGTAGCACTAGCCGTCATCGGAGACGAGTGAAAATCAGGCCCCAGGAAATGCGTTCCGAGGCCTTTTCGCCCATCCAAATGTGCCCCCAAAGGAAGACTATGGGTATAAGAGAACTCCCCAGGGGAGCCTTTACGCAGCCCCACATGCAACTGGACCCTCCGGGTTCGCTGTTTCCGAGCATCCCTAAACATATCCCTAGCCGGCATCGATGACGACTGAAAAATCAGGCCCCAGGAAATGCGTTGCGAGCCCTTTTCGCCCATCCAAAAGTGCCCACAAAGGAAGGCTGTGGGTACAAGAGAACTCCCCAGGGGAGCCTTTACGCAGCCCCACATGCAACTGGACCCTCCGGGTTCGCTGTTCCTGAGCAAACCTAAACGTAGCCCTAGCCGTCATCGGAGACGACTGAAAAATCAGGCCCTTGGAAATGCGTTGCGAGCCCCTTTGGAGCATCCAAAAGTGCCCCCAAAGGAATGCTTTGAACACAAGTGAACTCCCCCGGGGAGCCTTTACGCAGCCCCACATGCAACAGGACCCTCGGCATTCGCTGTTTCTGAGCATCCCTAAACATAGCCCTAGCCGTCATCGGAGACGAGTGAAAAATCAGGCCCCAGGAAATGCGTTGCGAGCCCCTTTGGAGCATCCAAAAGTGCCCCCAAAGGAATGCTTTGAACACAAGTGAACTCCCCAGGGGAGCCTTTACGCAGCCCCACATGCAACTGGACCCTCCGCGTTCGCTGTTTCCGAGCATCCCTAAACATAGCCCTAGCCGTCATCGGAGACGAATGAAAAATCCGGCCCCAGGAAATGCGTTCCGAGCCCTTTTCGCCCATCCAAAAGTGCCCCCAAAGGAAGGCTTTGGGTACAAATGAACTCCCCAGGGGAGCCTTTACGCAGCCCCACATGCAACTGGACCCTCCAGGTTCGCTGTTTCCGAGCATCCCTAAACATAGCCCTAGCCGACAGTGATGACGACTGAAAAATCAGGCCCAGGAAATGCGTTACGAGGCCTTTTCGCCCATGCAAAAGTGTCACGAAAGGAAGGCTTTGGGTACAAGTGAACTCCCCGGGGGAGCCTTTACGCAGCCCCACATGCAACTGGACCCTCCGGGTTCGCTGTTTCCAAGCATCCCTAAACATAGCCCTAGCCGGCATCGAAGACGACTGAAAAATCAGGCCCCAGGAAATGCGTTGCGAGCCCTTTTCGCCCATCCAAAAGTGCCCCCAAAGGAAGGCTTTGGGTACAAGTGAACTCCCCAGGGGAGCCTTTACGCAGCCCCACATGCAACTGGACCCTCCGGGTTCAATTTTTCCGAGCAACCCTAAATATTTCACTAGCCGGCATGGGAGAAGACTGAAATCCCGGGCCCCAGAAAACGCGTTGCAAGCCCCTTTGGACCATCCAAAAGTGTCACCAAAGGAAGGCTTTGGGTACAAGTGAACTCCCCAGGGGAGCCTTTATGCAGCCCCACATGCAACTGGACCCTCCGGATTCGCTGTTTCCGAGCAACCCTAAATATATCACTAGCCGGCATGGGAGAAGACTGAAATCCCGGGCCCCAGAAAACGCGTTGCAAACCCCTTTGGACCATCCAAAAGTGCCCCCAAAGGAAGGCTTTGGGTACAAGTGAACTCCCCAGGGGAGCCTTTACGCAGCCCCACATGCAACTGGACCCTCCGGGTTCGCTGTTCCTGAGCAAACCTAAACGTAGCCCTAGCCGTGATCGGAGACGAAAGAAAAATCAGGCCCCTGGAAATGCGTTCCGAGCCCTTTTCGCGACTCTTAAAGTGTCCCCAAAGGAAGGCTTTGGGTACAAGAGAACTCCCCAGGGGAGCCTTTACGCAGCCCCACATGCAACTGGACCCTCCGAGTTCGATTTTTCCGAGCATCCCTAAACATAGCCTTAGCCGGCATCGAAGACGACTGAAAAATCAGACCCCAGGAAATGCGTTCCGAGCCCTTTTCGCCCATCCAAAAGTGCCCCCAAAGGAAGACTATGGGTATAAGAGAACTCCCCAGGGGAGCCTTTACGCAGCCCCACATGTAACTGGACCCTCCGGGTTCGCTGTTTCCGAGCATCCCTAAACATAGCCCTAGCCGGCATCGAAGACGACTGAAAAATCAGGCCCCAGGAAATGCGTTGCGAGCCCTTTTCGCCCATCCAAAAGTGCCCCCAAAGGAAGGCTTTGGGTACAAGTGAACTCCCCAGGGGAGCCTTAACGCAGCCCCACATGCAACTGGACCCTCCGGGTTCGCTGTTCCTGAGCAAACCTAAACGTAGCCCTAGCCGTCATCGGAGACGACTGAAAAATCAGGCCCTTGGAAATGCGTTGCGAGC
The DNA here is from genome assembly GCF_963932015.1 of Anas acuta. Classification (NCBI taxonomy): domain Eukaryota; kingdom Metazoa; phylum Chordata; class Aves; order Anseriformes; family Anatidae; genus Anas; species Anas acuta. The sequence goes on along the minus strand of NW_027076169.1, from coordinate 81,238 downwards.
CCCTTTGGACCATCCAAAAGTGCCCCCAAAGGAAGGCTTTGGATACAAGTGAACTCCCCAGGGGAGCCTTTACGCAGCCCCACATGCAACTGGACCCTCCGGGTTCGCTGTTTCCGAGCATCCGTAAACATATCCCTAGCCGGCATGGGATAAGACTGAAAACCCGGGCCCCAGAAAACCCGTTGCAAGCCCCTTTGGACTATCCAAAAGTGTCACCAAAGGAAGACTTTGGGTACAAGAGAACTCCCTAGGGGAGCCTTTACGCAGCCCCACATGCAGCTGGACCTTCCGAGTTCGATTTTTCCGAGCATCCCTAAACATAGCCCTAGCCGGCATCGAAGACGACTGAAATATCAGGCCCCAGGAAATGCATTGCGAGCCCTTTTCGCCCATCCAAAAGTTTCACCAAAGGAAGGCTTTGGGTACAAGAGAACTCCCCAGGGGAGCCTTTACGCAGCCCCACATGCAACTGGACCCTTCGGGTTCGATTTTTCCGAGCAACCCTAAATATATCACTAGCAGGCATGGGAGAAGACTGAAATCCCAGGCCCCAGAAAACGCGTTGCAAACCCCTTTGGACCATCCAAAAGTGCCCCCAAAGGAAGGCTTTGGGTACAAGTGAACTCCCCAGGGGAGCCTTTACGCAGCCCCACATGCAACTGGACCCTCCGGGTTCGCTGTTCCTGAGCAAACCTAAACGTAGCCCTAGCCGTCATCGGAGACGAATGAAAAATCAGGCCCCTGGAAATGCGTTCCGAGCCCTTTTCGCGACTCCAAAAGTGTCACCAAAAGAAGGCTTTGGGTACAAGAGAACTCCCCAGGGGAGCCTTTACGCAGCCCCACATGCAACTGGACCCTCCGAGTTCGATTTTTCCGAGCATCCCTAAACGTAGCTCTAGCCATCATCGGAATCGTCTGAAAAATCAGGCCCCAGGAAATGCATTGCGAGCCCCTTTGGACCATCCAAAAGTGCCCCAAAAGGAAGGCTGTGGGTACAAGTGAACTCCCCAGGGGAGACTTTACGCAGCCCCACATGCAACTGGACGCTCCGGGTTCGCTGTTCCTGAGCAAACCTAAACGTAGCCCTTGCCGTCATCGGAGACGAATGAAAAATCAGGCCCCAGGAAATGCGTTGAGAGCCCCTTTGGACGATCCAAAAGTGCCCCCAAAGGAAGGCTTTGGGTACAAGTGAACTCCCCAGGGGAGCCTTTACGCAGCCCCACATGCAACTGGACCCTCCGGGTTCGCTGTTTCCGAGCATCCGTAAACATAGCCCTAGCCGGCATGGGAGAAGACTGAAAACCCGGGCCCCTGAAAACGCGTTGCAAGCCCCTTTGGACCATCCAAAAGTGTCACCAAAGGAAGGCTTTGGGTACAAGAGAACTCCCCAGGGGAGCCTTTACGCAGCCCCACATGCAACTGGACCCTCGGCGTTAGCTGTTTCCGAGCATCCGTAAACATATCCCTATCCGGCATAGGAGAAGACTGAAAACCCGGGCCCCAAAAAACGCGTGGCAAGCCCCTTTGGACCATCCAAAAGTGTAACCAAAGGAAGGCTTTGGGTACAAGAGAACTCCCCAGGATAGCCTTTACGCAGCCCCACATGCAACTGGACCCTCCGGGTTCGCTGTTTCCGAGCATCCGTAAACATAGCCCTAGCCGGCATGGGAGAAGACTGAAAACCCGGGCCCCAGAAAACGCGTTGCAAGCCCCTTTGGACCATCCAAAAGTGTCACCAAAGGAAGGCTTTGGGTACAAGAGAACTCCCCAGGGGAGCCTTTACGCAGCCCCACATGCAACTGGACCCTCCGGGTTCGCTGTTTCCGAGCATCCCTAAACATAGCCCTAGCCGGCATCGAAGACGACTGAAAAATCAGGCCCCAGGAAATGCGTTACGAGCCCTTTTCGCCAACCAAAAGTGCCCCCAAAGGAAGGCTTTGGGTACAAATGAACTCCCCAGGGGAGCCTTTACGCAGCCCCACATGCAACTGGACCCTCCGGGTTCGCTGTTTCCGAGCATCCCTAAACATAGCCCTAGCCGGCATGGGAGAAGACTGAAAACCCGGGCCCCAGAAAACGCGTTACGAGCCCTTTTCGCCCATCCAAAAGTGTCACGAAAGGAAGGCTTTGGGTACAAGTGAACTCCCCAGGGGAGACTTTACGCAGCCCCACATGCAACTGGACCCTCCGGGTTCGCTGTTTCCGAGCATCAATAAACATAGCCCTAGCCGGCATGGGAGAAGACTGAAAACCCGGGCCCCAGAAAACGCGTTACGAGCCCTTTTCGCCCATCCAAAAGTGCCCCCAAAGGAAGGCTTTGGGTACAAGTGAACTCCCCAGGGGAGCCTTTACGCAGCCCCACATGCAACTGGACACTCCGGATTCGCTGTTTCCGAGCAACCCTAAATATATCACTATCCGGCATGGGAGAAGACTGAAAACCCGGGCCCCAGAAAACGCGTGGCAAGCCCCTTTGGACCATCCAAAAGTGTAACCAAAGGAAGGCTTTGGGTACAAGAGAACTCCCCAGGGGAGCCTTTACGCAGCCCCACATGCAACTGGACCCTCCGGGTTCGCTGTTTCCGAGCATCCGTAAACATAGCCCTAGCCGGCATGGGAGAAGACTGAAAACCCGGGCCCCAGAAAACGCGTTGCAAGCCCCTTTGGACCATCCAAAAGTGTCACCAAAGGAAGGCTTTGGGTACAAGAGAACTCCCCAGGGGAGCCTTTACGCAGCCCCACATGCAACTGGACCCTCGGCGTTCGCTGTTTCCGAGCATCCCTAAACATAGCCCTAGCCCTCATGGGAGAAGACTGAAAACCCGGGCCCCAGAAATCGCGTTGCAAGCCCCTTTGGACCATCCAAAAGTGCCCCCAAAGGAATGCTTTGAACACAAGTGAACTCCCCAGGGGAGCCTTTACGCAGCCCCACATGCAACTGGACCCACGGCGTTCGCTGTTTCCGAGCATCCCTAAACATAGCCTTAGCCGGCATCGAGGACGACTGAAAAATCAGGACCCAGGAAATGCGTTCCGAGCCCTTTTCGCCTATCCAAAAGTGCCCCCAAAGGAAGACTTTAGGTACAAGTGATCTCCCCAGGGGAGCCTTTACGCAGCCCCACATGCAACTGGACCCTTCGGGTTCGATTTTTCCGAGCAAACCTAAATATATCCCTAGCCGGCATGGGAGAAGACTGAAAACCCGGGCCCCAGAAAACGCGTTGCAAACCCCTTTGGACCATCCAAAAGTGTCACCAAAGGAAGGCTTTGGGTACAAGTGAACTCCCCAGGGGAGCCTTTACGCAGCCCCACATGCAACTGGACCCTCCGGGTTCGCTGTTTCCGAGCATCCGTAAACATAGCCCTAGCCGGCATCGGAGACGAGTGAAAAATCAGGCCCCAGGAAATGCGTTGCGAGCCCTTTTCGCCCATCCAAAAGTGCCCACAAAGGAAGGCTTTGGGTACAAGTGAACTCCCCAGGGGAGCCTTTACGCAGCCCCACATGCAACTGGACCCTCCGGGTTCGCTGTTCCTGAGCAAACCTAAACGTAGCCCTAGCCGGCATCGAAGACGACTGAAAAATCAGACCCCAGGAAATGCGTTCCGAGCCCTTTTCGCCCATCCAAAAGTGCCCCCAAAGGAAGGCTTTGGGTACAAGTGATCTCCCCAGGGGAGACTTTACGCAGCCCCACATGCAACTGGACCCTCCGGGTTCGCTGTTCCTGAGCAAACATTAACGTAGCCCTAGCCATCATCGGAGACGAGTGAAAAATCAGGCCCCAGGAATTGCGTTGCGAGCCCCTTTGGACCATCCAAAAGTGCCCCCAAAGGAAGGCTTTGGATACAAGTGAACTCCCCAGGGGAGCCTTTACGCAGCCCCACATGCAACTGGACCCTTGGCGTTCGCTGTTTCCGAGCATCCCTAAACATAGCCCTAGCCGGCATCGATGACGACTGAAAAACCAGGCCCCAGGAAATGCGTTCCGAGCCCTTTTCGCCTATCCAAAAGTGCCCCCAAAGGAAGACTTTAGGTACAAGTGATCTCCCCAGGGGAGCCTTTACGCAGCCCCACATGCAACTGGACCCTTCGGGTTCGATTTTTCCGAGCAACCCTAAATATATCCCTAGCCGGCATGGGAGAAGACTGAAAACCCGGGCCCCAGAAAACGCGTTGCAAGCCCCTTTGGACCATCCAAAAGTGTCACCAAAGGAAGGCTTTGGGTACAAGTGAACTCCCCAGGGGAGCCTTTACGCAGCCCCACATGCAACTGGACCCTCCGGGTTCACTGTTCCTGAGCAAACATTAACGTAGCCCTAGCCGTCATCGGAGACGAGTTAAAAAATCAGGCCCCAGGAAATGCGTTGCGAGCCCCTTTGGAGCATCCAAAAGTGTCACCAAAGGAAGGCTTTGGGTACAAATGAACTCCCCAGGGGAGCCTTTACGCAGCCCCACATGCAACTGGACCCTCGGCGTTCGCTGTTTCCGAGCATCCCTAAACATAGCCCTAGCCGGCATCGAAGACGACTGAAAAATCAGGCCCCAGGAAATGCGTTCCGAGCCATTTTCGCGACTCCAAAAGTGCCCAAAAGGAAGGGTTTAGGTACAAGTGATCTCCCCAGGGGAGCCTTTACGCAGCCCCACATGCAACTGGACCCTTCGGGTTCGATTTTTCCGAGCAACCCTAAATATATCCCTAGCCGGCATGGGAGAAGACTGAAAACCCGGGCCCCAGAAAACGCGTTGCAAGCCCCTTTGGACCATCCAAAAGTGTCACCAAAGGAAGGCTTTGGGTACAAGAGAACTCCCCAGGGGAGCCTTTACGCAGCCCCACATGCAACTGGACCCTCCGGGTTCGCTGTTTCCGAGCATCCCTAAACATAGCCCTAGCCGGCATCGAAGACGACTGAAAAATCAGGCCCCAGGAAATGCGTTACGAGCCCTTTTCGCCAACCAAAATTGCCCCCAAAGGAAGGCTTTGGGTACAAATGAACTCCCCAGGGGAGCCTTTACGCAGCCCCACATGTAACTGGACCCTCCGGGTTCGCTGTTACCAAGCATCCCTAAACATAGCCCTAGCCGGCATGGGAGAAGACTGAAAACCCGGGCCCCAGAAAACGCGTTACGAGCCCTTTTCGCCCATCCAAAAGTGTCACGAAAGGAAGGCTTTGGGTACAAGTGAACTCCCCAGGGGAGACTTTACGCAGCCCCACATGCAACTGGACCCTCCGGGTTCGCTGTTTCCGAGCATCCCTAAACATAGCCCTAGCCGGCATCGAAGACGACTGAAAAATAAGGCCCCAGGAAATGAGTTCCGAGCCCTTTTCGCCCATCCAAAAGTGCCCCCAAAGGAAGGCTTTGGGTACAAGTGAACTCCCCAGGGGAGCCTTTACGCAGCCCCACATGCAACTGGACACTCCGGATTCGCTGTTTCCGAGCAACCCTAAATATATCACTAGCCGGCATGGGAGAAGACTGAAATCCCAGGCCCCAGAAAACGCGTTGCAAACCCCTTTGGACCATCCAAAAGTGCCCCCAAAGGAAGGCTTTGGGTACAAGTGAACTCCCCAGGGGAGCCTTTACGCAGCCCCACATGCAACTGGACCCTCCGGGTTCGCTGTTCCTGAGCAAACCTAAACGTAGCCCTAGCCGTCATCGGAGACGAATGAAAAATCAGGCCCCTGGAAATGCGTTGCGAGCCCTTTTCGCCCATCCAAAAGTTTCACCAAAAGAAGGCTTTGGGTACAAGTGAACTCCCCAGGGGAGCCTTTACGCAGCCCCACATGCAACTGGACCCTCCGAGTTCGAATTTTCCGAGCAACCCTAAACATAGCCTTAGCCGGCATCGAAGACGACTGAAAAATCAGACCCCAGGAAATGCGTTCCGAGCCCTTTTCGCCCATCCAAAAGTGCCCCCAAAGGAAGACTATGGGTATAAGAGAACTCCCCAGGGGAGCCTTTACGCAGCCCCACATGCAACTGGACCCTCCGGGTTCGCTATTCCTCAACAAACCTAAACGTAGCCCTAGCCGTCATCGGAATCGACTGAAAAATCAGCCCCCAGGAAATGCATTGCAAGCCCCTTTGGACCATCTAAAAGTGCCCCCAAAGGAAGGCTTTGGGTACAAGTGAACTCCCCAGGGGAGCCTTTACGCAGCCCCACATGCAACTGGACCCTGCGGGTTCGCTGTTCCTGAGCAAACCTAAACGTAGCACTAGCCGTCATCGGAGACGAGTGAAAATCAGCCCCAGGAAATGCGTTCCGAGGCCTTTTCGCCCATCCAAATGTGCCCCCAAAGGAAGACTATGGGTATAAGAGAACTCCCCAGGGGAGCCTTTACGCAGCCCCACATGCAACTGGACCCTCCGGGTTCGCTATTCCTCAACAAACCTAAACGTAGCCCTAGCCGTCATCGGAATCGACTGAAAAATCAGGCCCCTGGAAATGCATTGCAAGCCCCTTTGGACCATCTAAAAGTGCCCCCAAAGGAAGGCTTTGGGTACAAGTGAACTCCCCAGGGGAGCCTTTACGCAGCCCCACATGCAACTGGACACTCCGGGTTCGCTGTTCCTGAGCAAACCTAAACGTAGCCCTAGCCGTCATCGGAGACGAATGAAAAATCAGGCCCGAGGAAATGCATTGCGAGCCCCTTTGGACCATCCAAAAGTGCCCCCAAAGGAAGGCTTTGGGTACAAGTGAACTCCCCAGGGGAGCCTTTACGCAGCCCCACATGCAACTGGACCCTCCGGGTTCGCTGTTTCCGAGCATCCGTAAACATATCCCTAGCCGGCATGGGAGAAGACTGAAAACCCGGGCCCCAGAAAATGCGTTGCAAGCCCCTTTGGACTATCCAATAGTGTCACCAAAGGAAGGCTTTGGGTACAAGAGAACTCCCCAGGGGAGCCTTTACGCAGCCCCACATGCAACTGGACCCTCCGAGTTTGATTTTTCCGAGCATCCCTAAACATAGCCCTAGCCGGCATCGAAGACGACTGAAAAATCAGGCCCCAGGAAATGCGTTGCGAGCCCTTTTCGCCCATCCAAAAGTTTCACCAAAGGAAGGCTTTGGGTACAAGAGAACTCCCCAGGGGAGCCTTTACGCAGCCCCACATGCAACTGGACACTCCGGATTCGCTGTTTCCGAGCAACCCTAAATATATCACTAGCCGGCATGGGAGAAGACTGAAATCCCAGGCCCCAGAAAACGCGTTGCAAACCCCTTTGGACCATCCAAAAGTGCCCCCAAAGGAAGGCTTTGGGTACAAGAGAACTCCCCAGGGGAGCCTTTACGCAGCCCCACATGCAACTGGACCCTGCGGGTTCGCTGTTCCTGAGCAAACCTAAACGTAGCACTAGCCGTCATCGGAGACGAATGAAAAATCAGGCCCCTGGAAATGCGTTGCGAGCCCTTTTGGCCCATCCAAAAGTGTCACCAAAAGAAGGCTTTGGGTACAAGAGAACTCCCCAGGGGAGCCTTTACGCAGCCCCACATGCAACTGGACCCTCCGAGTTCGATTTTTCCGAGGATCCCTAAACATAGCCTTAGCCGGCATCGAAGACGACTGAAAAATCAGACCCCAGGAAATGCGTTCCGAGCCCTTTTCGCCCATCCAAAAGTGCCCCCAAAGAAAGACTATGGGTATAAGAGAACTCCCCAGGGGAGCCTTTACGCAGCCCCACATGCAACTGGACCCTCCGGGTTCGCTGTTTCCGAGCATCCCTAAACATAGCCCTAGCCGTCATGGGAATCGACTGAAAAATCAGGCCCCAGGAAATGCATTGCAAGCCCCTTTGGACCATCTAAAAGTGCCCCCAAAGGAAGGCTTTGGGTACAAGTGAACTCCCCAGGGGAGCCTTTACGCAGCCCCACATGCAACTGGACCCTGCGGGTTCGCTGTTCCTGAGCAAACCTAAACGTAGCACTAGCCGTCATCGGAGACGAGTGAAAATCAGTCCCAGGAAATGCGTTCCGAGGCCTTTACGCCCATCCAAATGTGCCCCCAAAGGAAGACTATGGGTATAAGAGAACTCCCCAGGGGAGCCTTTACGCAGCCCCACATGCAACTGGACCCTCCGGGTTCGCTGTTTCCGAGCATCCCTAAACATAGCCCTAGCCGGCATCGAAGACGACTGAAAAATCAGGCCCCAGGAAATGCGTTCCGAGCCCTTTTTGCCCATCCAAATGTGCCCCCAAAGGAAGGCTTTGGGTACAAGTGAACTCCGCAGGGGAGACTTTACGCAGCCCCACATGCAACTGGACCCTCCGGGTTCGCTGTTTCCGAGCATCCGTAAACATAGCCCTAGCCGGCATGGGAGAAGACTGAAAACCCGGGCCCCAGAAAACGCGTTTCAAGCCCCTTTGGACCATCCAAAAGTGTCACCAAAGGAAGGCTTTGGGTACAAGAGAACTCCCCAGGGGAGCCTTTACGCAGCCCCACATGCAACTGGACCCTCCGGGTTCGCTGTTTCCGAGCATCCCTAAACATAGCCCTAGCCGGCATCGAAGACGACTGAAAAATCAGGCCCCAGGAAATGCGTTACGAGGCCTTTTCGCCCATGCAAAAGTGACACGAAAGGAAGGCTTTGGGTACAAGTGAACTCCCCAGGGGAGCCTTTACGCAGCCCCACATGCAACTGGACCCTCCGGGTTCGCTGTTTCCGAGCATCCCTAAACATAGCCCTAGCCGGCATCGAAGACGACTGAAAAATCAGGCCCCAGGAAATGCGTTGCGAGCCCTTTTCGCCCATCCAAAAGTGCCCCCAAAGGAAGGCTTTGGGTACAAGTGAACTCCCCAGGGGAGCCTTTACGCAGCCCCACATGCAACTGGACCCTGCGGGTTCAATTTTTCGGAGCAACCCTAAATATTTCACTAGCCGGCATGGGAGAAGACTGAAATCCCGGGCCCCAGAAAACGCGTTGCAAGCCCCTTTGGACCATCCAAAAGTGTCACCAAAGGAAGGCTTTGGGTACAAGTGAACTCCCCAGGGGAGCCTTTATGCAGCCCCACATGCAACTGGACCCTCCGGGTTCGCTGTTCCTGAGCAAACCTAAACGTAGCACTAGCCGTCATCGGAGACGAAAGAAAAATCAGGCCCCTGGAAATGCGTTCCGAGCCCTTTTCGCGACTCCAAAAGTGTCACGAAAGGAAGGCTTTGGGTACAAGAGAACTCCCCAGGGGAGCCTTTACGCAGCCCCACATGCAACTGGACCCTCCGAGTTCGACTTTTCCGAGCATCCCTAAACATAGCCTTAGCCGGCATCGAAGACGACTGAAAAATCAGACCCCAGGAAATGCGTTCCAAGCCCTTATCGCCCATCCAAAAGTGCCCCCAAAGGAAGACTATGGGTATAAGAGAACTCCCCAGAGGAGCCTTTACGCAGCCCCACATGCAACTGGACCCTCCGGGTTCGCTATTCCTCAACAAACCTAAACGTAGCCCTAGCCGTCATCGGAATCGACTGAAAAATCAGGCCCCTGGAAATGCATTGCAAGCCCCTTTGGACCATCTAAAAGTGCCCCCAAAGGAAGGCTTTGGGTACAAGTGAACTTCCCAGGGGAGCCTTTACGCAGCCCCACATGCAACTGGACCCTGCGGGTTCGCTGTTCCTGAGCAAACCTAAACGTAGAACTAGCCGTCATCGGAGACGAGTGAAAATCAGCCCCAGGAAATGCGTTCCGAGGCCTTTTCGCCCATCCAAATGTGCCCCCAAAGGAAGACTATGGGTATAAGAGAACTCCCCAGGGGAGCCTTTACGCAGCCCCACATGCAACTGGACCCTCCGGGTTCGCTGTTTCCGAGCATCCCTAAACATAGCCCTAGCCGGCATCGAAGACGACTGAAAAATCAGGCCCCAGGAAATGCGTTCCGAGCCCTTTTCGCCCATCCAAATGTGCCCCCAAATGAAGGCTGTGGGTACAAGTGAACTCCCCAGGGGAGACTTTACGCAGCCCCACATGCAACTGGACGCTCCGGGTTCGCTGTTCCTGAGCAAAGCTAAACGTAGCCCTAGCCGTCATCGGAGACGAATGAAAAATCAGGCCCCAGGAAATGCATTGCGAGCCCCTTTGGACCATCCAAAAGTGCCCCCAAAGGAAGGCTTTGGGTACAAGTGAACTCCCCAGGGGAGCCTTTACGCAGCCCCACATGCAACTGGACCCTCCGGGTTCGCTGTTTCCGAGCATCCGTAAACATATCCCTAGCCGGCATGGGAGAAGACTGAAAACCCGGGCCCCAGAAAATGCGTTGCAAGCCCCTTTGGACTATCCAATAGTGTCACCAAAGGAAGGCTTTGGGTACAAGAGAACTCCCCAGGGGAGCCTTTACGCAGCCCCACATGCAACTGGACCCTCCGAGTTTGATTTTTCCGAGCATCCCTAAACATAGCCCTAGCCGGCATCGAAGACGACTGAAAAATCAGGCCCCAGGAAATGCGTTGCAAGCCCTTTTCGCCCATCCAAAAGTTTCACCAAAGGAAGGCTTTGGGTACAAGAGAACTCCCCAGGGGAGCCTTTACGCAGCCCCACATGCAACTGGACACTCCGGATTCGCTGTTTCCGAGCAACCCTAAATATATCACTAGCCGGCATGGGAGAAGACTGAAATCCCAGGCCCCAGAAAACGCGTTGCAAACCCCTTTGGACCATCCAAAAGTGCCCCCAAAGGAAGGCTTTGGGTACAAGAGAACTCCCCAGGGGAGCCTTTACGCAGCCCCACATGCAACTGGACCCTGCGGGTTCGCTGTTCCTGAGCAAACCTAAACGTAGCACTAGCCGTCATCGGAGACGAGTGAAAATCAGCCCCAGGAAATGCGTTGCGAGCCCTTTTCGCCCATCCAAATGTGCCCGCAAAGGAAGACTATGGGTATAAGAGAACTCCCCAGGGGAGCCTTTACGCAGCCCCACACGCAACTGGACCCTCCGGGTTCGCTGTTTCCGAGCATCCCTAAGCATAGCCCTAGCCGGCATCGAAGACGACTGAAAAATCAGGCCCCAGGAAATGCGTTCCGAGCTCTTTTTGCCCATCCAAATGTGCCCCCAAAGGAAGGCTTTGGGTACAAGTGAACTCCCCAGGGGAGACTTTACGCAGCCCCACATGCAACTGGATCCTCCGGGTTCGCTGTTTCCGAGCATCCGTAAACATAGCCCTAGCCGGCATGGGAGAAGACTGAAAACCCGGGCCCCAGAAAATGCGTTGCAAGCCCCTTTGGACTATCCAAAAGTGTCACCAAAGGAAGGCTTTGGGTACAAGAGAACTCCCCAGGGGAGCCTTTACGCAGCCCCACATGCAACTGGACCCTCCGAGTTCTATTTTTCCGAGCATCCCTAAACATAGCCCTAGCCGGCATCGAAGACGACTGAAAAATCAGGCCCCAGGAAATGCGTTGCGAGCCCTTTTCGCCCATCCAAAAGTTTCACCAAAGGAAGGCTTTGGGTACAAGAGAACTCCCCAGGGGAGCCTTTACGCAGCCCCACATGCAACTGGACCCTTCGGGTGCGATTTTTCCGAGCAACCCTAAATATATCCCTAGCCGGCAAGAGAGAAGACTGAAAACCCGGGCCCCAGAAAACGCGTTGCAAGCCCCTTTGGACCATCCAAAAGTGTCACCAAAGGAAGGCTTTGGGTACAAGAGAACTCCCCAGGGGAGCCTTTACGCAGCCCCACATGCAACTGGACCCTCCGCGTTCGCTGTTTCCGAGCATCCCTAAACATAGCCCTAGCCGGCAGTGATGACGACTGAAAAATCAGGCCCCAGGAAATGCGGTACGAGGCCTTTTCGCCCATGCAAAAGTGTCACGAAAGGAAGGCTTTGGGTACAAGTGAACTCCCCAGGGGAGCCTTTACGCAGCCCCACATGCAACTGGACCCTCCGGGTTCGCTGTTTCCAAGCATCCCTAAACATAGCCCTAGCCGGCATCGAAGACGACTGAAAAATCAGGCCCCAGGAAATGCGTTGCGAGCCCTTTTCGCCCATCCAAAAGTGCCCCCAAAGGAAGGCTTTGGGTACAAGTGAACTCCCCAGGGGAGCCTTTACGCAGCCCCACATGCAACTGGACCCTGCGGGTTCAATTTTTCGGAGCAACCCTAAATATTTCACTAGCCGGCATGGGAGAAGACTGAAATCCCGGGCCCCAGAAAACGCGTTGCAAGCCCCTTTGGACCATCCAAAAGTGTCACCAAAGGAAGGCTTTGGGTACAAGTGAACTCCCCAGGGGAGCCTTTATGCAGCCCCACATGCAACTGGACCCTCCGGGTTCGCTGTTCCTGACCAAACCTAAACGTAGCACTAGCCGTCATCGGAGACGAAAGAAAAATCAGGCCCCTGGAAATGCGTTCCGAGCCCTTTTCGCGACTCCAAAAGTGTCACGAAAGGAAGGCTTTGGGTACAAGAGAACTCCCCAGGGGAGCCTTTACGCAGCCCCACATGCAACTGGACCCTCCGAGTTCGACTTTTCCGAGCATCCCTAAACATAGCCTTAGCCGGCATCGAAGACGACTGAAAAATCAGACCCCAGGAAATGCGTTCCAAGCCCTTATCGCCCATCCAAAAGTGCCCCCAAAGGAAGACTATGGGTATAAGAGAACTCCCCAGGGGAGCCTTTACGCAGCCCCACATGCAACTGGACCCTGCGGGTTCGCAGTTCCTGAGAAAACCTAAACGTAGCACTAGCCGTCATCGGAGACGAGTGAAAATCAGGCCCCAGGAAATGCGTTCCGAGCCCTTTTAGCCCATCCAAATGTGCCCCCAAAGGAAGACTATGGGTATAAGAGAACTCCCCAGGGGAGCCTTTACACAGCCCCACATGCAACTGGACCCTCCGGGTTCGCTGTTTCCGAGCATCCCTAAACATAGCCCTAGCCGTCATCGAAGACGACTGAAAAATCAGGCCCTTGGAAATGCGTTGCGAGCCCCTTTGGAGCATCCAAAAGTGCCCCCAAAGGAATGCTTTGAACACAAGTGAACTCCCCCGGGGAGCCTTTACGCAGCCCCACATGCAACTGGACCCTCGGCATTCGCTGTTTCTGAGCATCCCTAAACATAGCCCTAGCCGTCATTGGAGACGAGTGAAAAATCAGGCCCCAGGAAATGCGTTGCGAGCCCCTTTGGAGCATCCAAAAGTGCCCCCAAAGGAATGCTTTGAACACAAGTGAACTCCCCAGGGGAGCCTTTACGCAGCCCCACATGCAACTGGACCCTCGGCGTTCGCTGTTTCCGAGCATCCCTAAACATAGCCCTAGCCGAAATCGATGACGACTGAAAAATCAGGCCCCCGGAAATGCGTTCCGAGCTTTTTTCGCCTATCCAAAAGTGCCCCCAAAGGAAGACTTTAGGTACAAGTGATCTCCCCAGGGGAGCCTTTACGCAGCCCCACATGCAACTGGACCCTTCGGGTTCGATTTTTCCGAGCAACCCTAAATATATCCCTAGCCGGCATGGGAGAAGACTGAAAACCCGGGCCCCAGAAAACGCGTTGCAAGCCCCTTTGGACCATCCAAACGTGTCACCAAAGGAAGGCTTTGGGTACAAGTGAACTCCCCAGGGGAGCCTTTACGCAGCCCCACATGCAACTGGACCCTCCGGGTTCGCTGTTTCCGAGCATCCCTAAACATAGCCCTAGCCGGCATGGGAGAAGACTGAAAACCCGGGCCCCAGAAAACGCGTTACGAGCCCTTTTCGCCCATCCAAAAGTGTCACGAAAGGAAGGCTTTGGGTATAAGAGAACTCCCCAGGGGAGCCTTTACACAGCCCCACATGCAACTGGACCCTCCGGGTTCGCTGTTTCCGAGCATCCCTAAACATAGCCCTAGCCGGCATCGATGACGACTGAAAAATCAGGCCCCTGGAAATGCGTTCCGAGCCCTTTTCACCCATCCAAATGTGCCCCCAATGGAAGGCTGTGGGTACAAGTGAACTCCCCAGGGGAGACTTTACGCAGCCCCACATGCAACTGGACGCTCCGGGTTCGCTGTTCCTGAGCAAACCTAAACGTAGCCCTAGCCGTCATCGGAGACGAATGAAAAATCAGGCCCCAGGAAATGCATTGCGAGCCCCTTTGGACCATCCAAAAGTGCCCCCAAAGGAAGGCTTTGGATACAAGTGAACTCCCCAGGGGAGCCTTTACGCAGCCCCACATGCAACTGGACCCTCCGGGTTCGCTGTTTCCGAGCATCTGTAAACATATCCCTAGCCGGCATGGGAGAAGACTGAAAACCCGGGCCCCAGAAAACACGTTGCAAGCCCCTTTGGACTATCCAAAAGTGTCACCAAAGGAAGACTTTGGGTACAAGAGAACTCCCCAGGGGAGCCTTTACGCAGCCCCACATGCAACTGGACCCTCCGAGTTCGATTTTTCCGAGCATCCCTAAACATAGCCCTAGCCGGCATCGAAGACGACTGAAAAATCAGGCCCCAGGAAATGCGTTGCGAGCCCTTTTCGCCCATCCAAAAGTTTCACCAAAGGAAGGCTTTGGGTACAAGAGAACTCCCCAGGGGAGCCTTTACGCAGCCCCACATGCAACTGGACCCTTCGGGTTCGATTTTTCCGAGCAACCCTAAATATATCACTAGCAGGCATAGGAGACGACTGAAAACCCGGGCCCCAGAAAACGCGTTGCAAGCCCCTTTGGACCATCCAAAAGTGTCACCAAAGGAAGGCTTTGGGTACAAGAGAACTCCCCAGGGGAGCCTTTACGCAGCCCCACATGCAACTGGACCCTCCGGTTTCGCTGTTTCTGAGCATCCCTAAACATAGCCCTAGCCGGCATCGAAGACGACTGAAAAATCAGGCCCCAGGAAATGCGTTACGAGCCCTTTTCGCCCATCCAAAAGTGCCCCCAAAGGAAGGCTTTGGGTACAAGAGAACTCCCCAGGGGAGCCTTTACGCAGCCCCACATGCAACTGGACCCTCCGGGTTCGCTGTTTCCGAGCATCCCTAAACATAGCCCTAGCCGGCATCGAAGACGACTGAAAAATCCGGCCCCAGGAAATGCGTTCCAAGCCCTTTTCGCCCATCCAAAAGTGCCCCCAAAGGAAGGCTTTGGGTACAAATGAACTCCCCAGGGGAGCCTTTACGCAGCCCCACATGCAACTGGACCCTCCGGGTTCGCTGTTTCCGAGCATCTCTAAACATAGCCCTAGCCGGCTGTGATGACGACTGAAAAATCAGGCCCCAGAAAATGCGTTACGAGGCCTTTTGGCCCATGCAAAAGTGTCACGAAAGGAAGGCTTTGGGTACAAGTGAACTCCCCAGGGGAGCCTTTACGCAGCCCCACATGCAATTGGACACTCCGGGTTCGCTGTTTCCAAGCATCCCTAAACATAGCCCTAGCCGGCATCGAAGACGACTGAAAAATCATGCCCCAGGAAATGCGTTGCGAGCCCTTTTCGCCCATCCAAAAGTGCCCCCAAAGGAAGGCTTTGGGTACAAGTGAACTCCCCAGGGGAGCCTTTACGCAGCCCCACATGCAACTGGACCCTGCGGGTTCCATTTTTCCGAGCAACCCTAAATATTTCACTAGCCGGCATGGGAGAAGACTGAAATCCCGGGCCCCAGAAAACGCGTTGCAAACCCCTTTGGACCATCCAAAAGTGCCACCAAAGGAAGGCTTTGGGTACAAGTGAACTCCCCAGGGGAGCCTTTACGCAGCCCCACATGCAACTAGACCCTCCGGGTTCGCTGTTCCTGAGCAAACCTAAACGTAGCCCTAGCCGTCATCGGAGACGAATGAAAAATCAGGCCCCTGGAAATGCGTTCCGAGCCCTTTTCGCGACTCCAAAAGTGTCACCAAAAGAAGGCTTTGGGTACAAGAGAACTCCCCAGGGGAGCCTTTACGCAGCCCCACATGCAACTGGACCCTCCGAGTTCGATTTTTCCGAGCATCCCTAAACATAGCCTTAGCCGGCATCGAAGACGACTGAAAAATCAGACCCCAGGAAATGCGTTGCGAGGCCTTTTCGCCCATCCAAAAGTGCCCCCAAAGGAAGACTATGGGTATAAGAGAACTCCCCAGGGGAGCCTTTACGCAGCCCCACATGCAACTGGACCCTCCGGGTTCGCTATTCCTCAACAAACCTAAACGTAGCCCTAGCTGTCATCGGAATCGACTGAAAAATCAGGCCCCTGGAAATGCATTGCAAGCCCCTTTGGACCATCTAAAAGTGCCCCCAAAGGAAGGCTTTGGGTACAAATGAACTCCGCAGGGGAGCCTTTACGCAGCCCCACATGCAACTGGACCCTCCGGGTTCGCTGTTTCCGAGCATCCCTAAACATATCCCTAGCTGGCAGTGATGACGACTGAAAAATCAGGCCCCAGGAAATGCATTGCAAGCCCCTTTGGACCATCTAAAAGTGCCCCCAAAGGAAGGCTTTGGGTACAAGTGAACTCCCCAGGGGAGCCTTTACGCAGCCCCACATGCAACTGGACCCTGCGGGTTCGCTGTTCCTGAGCAAACCTAAACGTAGCACTAGCCGTCATCGGAGACGAGTGAAAATCAGGCCCCTGGAAATGCGTTCCGAGGCCTTTTCGCCCATCCAAATGTGCCCCCAAAGGAAGACTATGGGTATAAGAGAACTCCCCAGGGGAGCCTTTACGCAGCCCCACATGCAACTGGACCCTCCGGGTTCGCTGTTTCCGAGCATCCCTAAACATATCCCTAGCCGGCATCGATGACGACTGAAAAATCAGGCCCCAGGAAATGCGTTGCGAGCCCTTTTCGCCCATCCAAAAGTGCCCCCAAAGGAAGGCTGTGGGTACAAGAGAACTCCCCAGGGGAGCCTTTACGCAGCCCCACATGCAACTGGACCCTCCGGGTTCGCTGTTCCTGAGCAAACCTAAACGTAGCCCTAGCCGTCATCGGAGACGACTGAAAAATCAGGCCCTTGGAAATGCGTTGCGAGCCCCTTTGGAGCATCCAAAAGTGCCCCCAAAGGAATGCTTTGAACACAAGTGAACTCCCCCGGGGAGCCTTTACGCAGCCCCACATGCAACAGGACCCTCGGCATTCGCTGTTTCTGAGCATCCCTAAACATAGCCCTAGCCGTCATCGGAGACGAGTGAAAAATCAGGCCCCAGGAAATGCGTTGCGAGCCCCTTTGGAGCATCCAAAAGTGCCCCCAAAGGAATGCTTTGAACACAAGTGAACTCCCCAGGGGAGCCTTTACGCAGCCCCACATGCAACTGGACCCTCGGCGTTCGCTGTTTCCGAGCATCCCTAAACATAGCCCTAGCCGGCATCGATGACGACTGAAAAATCCGGCCCCCGGAAATGCGTTGCGAGCCCTTTTCGCCCATCCAAAAGTTTCACCAAAGGAAGGCTTTGGGTACAAGTGAACTCCCCAGGGGAGCCTTTACGCAGCCCCACATGCAACTGGACACTCCAGATTCGCTGTTTCGGAGCAACCCTAAATATATCACTAGCAGGCATAGGAGACGACTGAAAACCCGGGCCCCAGAAAACGCGTTGCAAGCCCCTTTGGACCATCCAAAAGTGTCACCAAAGGAAGGCTTTGGGTACAAGAGAACTCCCCAGGGGAGCCTTTACGCAGCCCCACATGCAACTGGACCCTTCGGGTTCGATTTTTCCGAGCATCCCTAAACATAGCCCTAGCCGTCATCGAAGACGACTGAAAAATCAGGCCCCAGAAAACGAGTTGCAAGCCCCTTTGGACCATCCAAAAGTGTCACCAAAGGAAGGCTTTGGGTACAAGAGAACTCCCCAGGGGAGCCTTTACGCAGCCCCACATGCAACTGGACCCTCCGAGTTCGATTTTTCCGAGCATCCCTAAACATAGCCCTAGCCGTCATCGGAGACGAATGAAAAATCCGGCCCCAGGAAATGCGTTCCGAGCCCTTTTCGCCCATCCAAAAGTGCCCCCAAAGGAAGGCTTTGGGTACAAATGAACTCCCCAGGGGAGCCTTTACGCAGCCCCACATGCAACTGGACCCTCCAGGTTCGCTGTTTCCGAGCATCCCTAAACATAGCCCTAGCCGACAGTGATGACGACTGAAAAATCAGGCCCAGGAAATGCGTTACGAGGCCTTTTCGCCCATGCAAAAGTGTCACGAAAGGAAGGCTTTGGGTACAAGTGAACTCCCCGGGGGAGCCTTTACGCAGCCCCACATGCAACTGGACCCTCCGGGTTCGCTGTTTCCAAGCATCCCTAAACATAGCCCTAGCCGGCATCGAAGACGACTGAAAAATCAGGCCCCAGGAAATGCGTTGCGAGCCCTTTTCGCCCATCCAAAAGTGCCCCCAAAGGAAGGCTTTGGGTACAAGTGAACTCCCCAGGGGAGCCTTTACGCAGCCCCACATGCAACTGGACCCTCCGGGTTCGCTGTTCCTGAGCAAACCTAAACGTAGCCCTAGCCGTGATCGGAGACGAAAGAAAAATCAGGCCCCTGGAAATGCGTTCCGAGCCCTTTTCGCGACTCTTAAAGTGCCCCCAAAGGAAGGCTTTGGGTACAAGTGAACTCCCCAGGGGAGCCTTTACGCAGCCCCACATGCAACTGGACCCTCCGAGTTCGATTTTTCCGAGCATCCCTAAACATAGCCTTAGCCGGCATCGAAGACGACTGAAAAATCAGACCCCAGGAAATGCGTTCCGAGCCCTTTTCGCCCATCCAAAAGTGCCCCCAAAGGAAGACTATGGGTATAAGAGAACTCCCCAGGGGAGCCTTTACGCAGCCCCACATGCAACTGGACCCTCCGGGTTCGCTGTTCCTGAGCAAACCTAAACGTAGCACTAGCCGTCATCGGAGACGAGTGAAAATCAGGCCCCAGGAAATGCTTTCCGAGGCCTTTTAGCCCATCCAAATGTGCCCCCAAAGGAAGACTATGGGTATAAGAGAACTCCCCAGGGGAGCCTTTACGCAGCCCCACATGTAACTGGACCCTCCGGGTTCGCTGTTTCCGAGCATCCCTAAACATAGCCCTAGCCGGCATCGAAGACGACTGAAAAATCAGGCCCCAGGAAATGCGTTGCGAGCCCTTTTCGCCCATCCAAAAGTGCCCCCAAAGGAAGGCTTTGGGTACAAGTGAACTCCCCAGGGGAGCCTTAACGCAGCCCCACATGCAACTGGACCCTCCGGGTTCGCTGTTCCTGAGCAAACCTAAACGTAGCCCTAGCCGTCATCGGAGACGACTGAAAAATCAGGCCCTTGGAAATGCGTTGCGAGCCCCTTTGGACCATCCAAAAGTGCCCCCAAAGGAAGGCTTTGGATACAAGTGAACTCCCCAGGGGAGCCTTTACGCAGCCCCACATGCAACTGGACCCTCCGGGTTCGCTGTTTCCGAGCATCCGTAAACATATCCCTAGCCGGCATGGGATAAGACTGAAAACCCGGGCCCCAGAAAACGCGTTGCAAGCCCCTTTGGACTATCCAAAAGTGTCACCAAAGGAAGACTTTGGGTACAAGAGAACTCCCCAGGGGAGCCTTTACGCAGCCCCACATGCAGCTGGACCTTCCGAGTTCGATTTTTCCGAGCATCCCTAAACATAGCCCTAGCCGGCATCGAAGACGACTGAAATATCAGGCCCCAGGAAATGCATTGCGAGCCCTTTTCGCCCATCCAAAAGTTTCACCAAAGGAAGGCTTTGGGTACAAGAGAACTCCCCAGGGGAGCCTTTACGCAGCCCCACATGCAACTGGACCCTTCGGGTTCGATTTTTCCGAGCAACCCTAAATATATCACTAGCAGGCATGGGAGAAGACTGAAATCCCAGGCCCCAGAAAACGCGTTGCAAACCCCTTTGGACCATCCAAAAGTGCCCCCAAAGGAAGGCTTTGGGTACAAGTGAACTCCCCAGGGGAGCCTTTACGCAGCCCCACATGCAACTGGACCCTCCGGGTTCGCTGTTCCTGAGCAAACCTAAACGTAGCCCTAGCCGTCATCGGAGACAAATGAAAAATCAGGCCCCTGGAAATGCGTTCCGAGCCCTTTTCGCGACTCCAAAAGTGTCACCAAAAGAAGGCTTTGGGTACAAGAGAACTCCCCAGGGGAGCCTTTACGCAGCCCCACATGCAACTGGACCCTCCGAGTTCGATTTTTCCGAGCATCCCTAAACATAGCCTTAGCCGGCATCGAAGACGACTGAAAAATCAGACCCCAGGAAATGCGTTCCGAGCCCTTTTCGCCCATCCAAAAGTGCCCCCAAAGGAAGACTATGGGTATAAGAGAACTCCCCAGGGGAGCCTTTACGCAGCCCCACATGCAACTGGACCCTCCGGGTTCGCTATTCCTCAACAAACCTAAACGTAGCTCTAGCCATCATCGGAATCGTCTGAAAAATCAGGCCCCAGGAAATGCATTGCGAGCCCCTTTGGACCATCCAAAAGTGCCCCCAAAGGAAGGCTGCGGGTACAAGTGAACTCCCCAGGGGAGACTTTACGCAGCCCCACATGCAACTGGACCCTCCGGGTTCGCTGTTCCTGAGCAAACCTAAACGTAGCCCTTGCCGTCATCGGAGACGAATGAAAAATCAGGCCCCAGGAAATGCATTGCGAGCCCCTTTGGACCATCCAAAAGTGCCCCCAAAGGAAGGCTTTGGATACAAGTGAACTCCCCAGGGGAGCCTTTACGCAGCCCCACATGCAACTGGACCCTCCGGGTTCGCTGTTTCCGAGCATCCGTAAACATATCCCTAGCCGGCATGGGAGAAGACTGAAAACCCGGGCCCCAGTAAATGCGTAGCGAGCCCTTTTCGCCCATCCAAAAGTGTCACCAAAGGAAGACTTTGGGTACAAGAGAACTCCCCAGGGGAGCCTTTACGCAGCCCCACATGCAACTGGACCCTCCGGGTTCGCTGTTTCTGAGCATCCCTAAACATAGCCCTAGCCGTCATCGAAGACGACTGAAAAATCAGGCCCCAGGAAATGCGTTACGAGCCCTTTTCGCCCATCCAAAAGTGCCCCCAAAGGAAGGCTTTGGGTACAAGAGAACTCCCCAGGGGAGCCTTACGCAGCCCCACATGCAACTGGACCCTCCGGGTTCGCTGTTTCCGAGCATCCCTAAACATAGCCCTAGCCGGCATCGAAGACGACTGAAAAATCTGGCCCCAGGAAATGCGTTCCGAGCCCTTTTCACCCATCCAAAAGTGCCCCCAAAGGAAGGCTTTGGGTACAAGTGAACTCCCCAGGGGAGCCTTTACGCAGCCCCACATGCAACTGGACCCTCCGGGTTCGCTGTTTCCGAGCATCCCTAAACATAGCCCTAGCCGGCAGTGATGACGACTGAAAAATCAGGCCCCAGGAAATGCATTGCAAGCCCCTTTGGACCATCTAAAAGTGCCCCCAAAGGAAGGCTTTGGGTACAAGTGAACTCCCCAGGGGAGCCTTTACGCAGCCCCACATGCAACTGGACCCTGCGGGTTCGCTGTTCCTGAGCAAACCTAAACGTATCACTAGCCGTCATCGGAGACGAGTGAAAATCAGGCCCCTGGAAATGCGTTCCGAGGCCTTTTCGCCCATCCAAATGTGCCCCCAAAGGAAGACTATGGGTATAAGAGAACTCCCCAGGGGAGCCTTTACGCAGCCCCACATGCAACTGGACCCTATGGGTTCGCTGTTTCCGAGCATCCCTAAGCATAGCCCTAGCCGGCATCGAAGACGACTGAAAAATCAGGCCCCAGGAAATGCGTTGCGAGCCCTTTTCGCCAATCCAAAAGTGCCCCCAAAGGAAGGCTGTGGGAACAAGTGAACTCCCCAGGGGAGCCTTAACGCAGCCCCACATGCAACTGGACCCTCCGGGTTCGCTGTTCCTGAGCAAACCTAAACGTAGCCCTAGCCGTCATCGGAGACGACTGAAAAATCAGGCCCTTGGAAATGCGTTGCGAGCCCCTTTGGAGCATCCAAAAGTGCCCCCAAAGGAATGCTTTGAACACAAGTGAACTCCCCCGGGGAGCCTTTACGCAGCCCCACATGCAACTGGACCCTCGGCATTCGCTGTTTCTGAGCATCCCTAAACATAGCCCTAGCCGTCATCTGAGACGAGTGAAAAATCAGGCCCCAGGAAATGCGTTGCAAGCCCCTTTGGAGCATCCAAAAGTGCCCCCAAAGGAATGCTTTGAACACAAGTGAACTCCCCAGGGGAGCCTTTACGCAGCCCCACATGCAACTGGACCCTCGGCGTTCGCTGTTTCCGAGCATCCCTAAACATAGCCCTAGCCGGCATCGATGACGACTGAAAAATCAGGCCCCCGGAAATGCGTTCCGAGCCCTTTTCGCCTATCCAAAAGTGCCCCCAAAGGAAGACTTTAGGTACAAGTGATCTCCCCAGGGGAGCCTTTACGCAGCCCCACATGCAACTGGACCCTTCGGGTTCGATTTTTCCGAGCAACCCTAAATATATCCCTAGCCGGCATGGGAGAAGACTGAAAACCCGGGCCCCAGAAAACGCGTTGCAAGCCCCTTTGGACCATCCAAACGTGTCACCAAAGGAAGGCTTTGGGTACAAGTGAACTCCCCAGGGGAGCCTTTACGCAGCCCCACATGCAACTGGACCCTCCGGGTTCGCTGTTTCCGAGCATCCCTAAACATAGCCCTAGCCGGCATGGGAGAAGACTGAAAACCCGGGCCCCAGAAAACGCGTTACGAGCCCTTTTCGCCCATCCAAAAGTGTCACCAAAGGAAGGCTTTGGGTACAAGTGAACTCCCCAGGGGAGCCTTTACGCAGCCCCACATGCAACTGGACCCTCCGAGTTCGATTTTTCCGAGCATCCCTAAACATAGCCTTAGCCGGCATCGAAGACGACTGAAAAATCAGACCCCAGGAAATGCGTTCCGAGCCCTTTTCGCCCATCCAAAAGTGCCCGCAGAGGAAGACTATGGGTATAAGAGAACTCCCCAGGGGAGCCTTTACGCAGCCCCACATGCAACTGGACCCTCCGGGTTCGCTATTCCTCAACAAACCTAAACGTAGCCCTAGCCGTCATCGGAATCGACTGAAAAATCAGGCCCCAGGAAATGCATTGCAAGCCCCTTTGGACCATCTAAAAGTGCCCCCAAAGGAAGGCTTTGGGTACAAGTGAACTCCCCAGGGGAGCCTTTACGCAGCCCCACATGCAACTGGACCCTGCGGGTTCGCTGTTCCTGAGCAAACCTAAACGTAGCACTAGCCGTCATCGGAGACGAGTGAAAATCAGCCCCAGGAAATGCGTTCCGAGGCCTTTTCGCCCATCCAAATGTGCCCCCAAAGGAAGACTATGGGTATAAGAGAACTCCCCAGGGGAGCCTTTACGCAGCCCCACATGCAACTGGACCCTCCGCGTTCGCTGTTTCCGAGCATCCCTAAACATAGCCCTAGCCGGCATCGATGACGACTGAAAAATCAGGCCTCTGGAAATGCGTTCCGAGCCCTTTTCGCCCATCCAAATGTGCCCCCAATGGAAGGCTGTGGGTACAAGTGAACTCCCCAGGGGAGACTTTACGCAGCCCCACATGCAACTGGACGCTCCGGGTTCGCTGTTCCTGAGCAAACCTAAACGTAGCCCTAGCCGTCATCGGAGACGAATGAAAAATCAGGCCCCAGGAAATGCATTGCGAGCCCCTTTGGACCATCCAAAAGTGCCCCCAAAGGAAGGCTTTGGATACAAGTGAACTCCCCAGGGGAGCCTTTACGCAGCCCCACATGCAACTGGACCCTCCGGGTTCGCTGTTTCCGAGCATCCGTAAACATATCCCTAGCCGGCATGGGAGAAGACTGAAAACCCGGGCCCCAGAAAACGCGTTGCAAGCCCCTTTGGACTATCCAAAAGTGTCACCAAAGGAAGACTTTGGGTACAAGAGAACTCCCCAGGGGAGCCTTTACGCAGCCCCACATGCAACTGGACCCTCCGAGTTCGATTTTTCCGAGCATCCCTAAACATAGCCCTAGCCGGCATCGAAGACGACTGAAAAATCAGGCCCCAGGAAATGCGTTGCGAGCCCTTTTCGCCCATCCAAAAGTTTCACCAAAGGAAGGCTTTGGGTACAAGAGAACTCCCCAGGGGAGCCTTTACGCAGCCCCACATGCAACTGGACCCTTCGGGTTCGATTTTTCCGAGCAACCCTAAATATATCACTAGCAGGCATAGGAGACGACTGAAAACCCGGGCCCCAGAAAACGCGTTGCAAGCCCCTTTGGACCATCCAAAAGTGTCACCAAAGGAAGGCTTTGGGTACAAGAGAACTCCCCAGGGGAGCCTTTACGCAGCCCCACATGCAACTGGACCCTCCGGGTTCGCTGTTTCTGAGCATCCCTAAACATAGCCCTAGCCGTCATCGAAGACGACTGAAAAATCAGGCCCCAGGAAATGCGTTACGAGCCCTTTTCGCCCATCCAAAAGTGCCCCCAAAGGAAGGCTTTGGGTACAAGAGAACTCCCCAGGGGAGCCTTTACGCAGCCCCACATGCAACTGGACCCTCCGGGTTCGCTGTTTCCGAGCATCCCTAAACATAGCCCTAGCCGGCATCGAAGACGACTGAAAAATCCGGCCCCAGGAAATGCGTTCCAAGCCCTTTTCGCCAATCCAAAAGTGCCCCCAAAGGAAGGCTTTGGGTACAAATGAACTCCCCAGGGGAGCCTTTACGCAGCCCCACATGCAACTGGACCCTCCGGGTTCGCTGTTTCCGAGCATCTCTAAACATAGCCCTAGCCGGCAGTGATGACGACTGAAAAATCAGGCCCCAGGAAATGCGTTACGAGGCCTTTTGGCCCATGCAAAAGTGTCACGAAAGGAAGGCTTTGGGTACAAGTGAACTCCCCAGGGGAGCCTTTACGCAGCCCCACATGCAATTGGACACTCCGGGTTCGCTGTTTCCAAGCATCCCTAAACATAGCCCTAGCCGGCATCGAAGACGACTGAAAAATCAGGCCCCAGGAAATGCGTTGCGAGCCCTTTTCGCCCATCCAAAAGTGCCCCCAAAGGAAGGCTTTGGGTACAAGTGAACTCCCCAGGGGAGCCTTTACGCAGCCCCACATGCAACTGGACCCTGCGGGTTCAATTTTTCCGAGCAACCCTAAATATTTCACTAGCCGGCATGGGAGAAGACTGAAATCCCGGGCCCCAGAAAACGCGTTGCAAACCCCTTTGGACCATCCAAAAGTGTCACCAAAGGAAGGCTTTGGGTACAAGTGAACTCCCCAGGGGAGCCTTTACGCAGCCCCACATGCAACTGGACCCTCCGGGTTCGCTGTTCCTGAGCAAACCTAAACGTAGCCCTAGCCGTCATCGGAGACGAATGAAAAATCAGGCCCCTGGAAATGCGTTCCGAGCCCTTTTCGCGACTCCAAAAGTGTCACCAAAAGAAGGCTTTGGGTACAAGAGAACTCCCCAGGGGAGCCTTTACGCAGCCCCACATGCAACTGGACCCTCCGAGTTCGATTTTTCCGAGCATCCCTAAACATAGCCTTAGCCGGCATCGAAGACGACTGAAAAATCAGACCCCAGGAAATGCGTTGCGAGCCCTTTTCGCCCATCCAAAAGTGCCTCCAAAGGAAGACTATGGGTATAAGAGAACTCCCCAGGGGAGCCTTTACGCAGCCCCACATGCAACTGGACCCTCCGGGTTCGCTATTCCTCAACAAACCTAAACGTAGCCCTAGCCGTCATCGGAATCGACTGAAAAATCAGGCCCCTGGAAATGCATTGCAAGCCCCTTTGGACCATCTAAAAGTGCCCCCAAAGGAAGGCTTTGGGTACAAATGAACTCCGCAGGGGAGCCTTTACGCAGCCACACATGCAACTGGACCCTCCGGGTTCGCTGTTTCCGAGCATCCCTAAACATAGCCCTAGCTGGCAGTGATGACGACTGAAAAATCAGGCCCCAGGAAATGCATTGCAAGCCCCTTTGGACCATCTAAAAGTGCCCCCAAAGGAAGGCTTTGGGTACAAGTGAACTCCCCAGGGGAGCCTTTACGCAGCCCCACATGCAACTGGACCCTGCGGGTTCGCTGTTCCTGAGCAAACCTAAACGTAGCACTAGCCGTCATCGGAGACGAGTGAAAATCAGGCCCCTGGAAATGCGTTCCGAGGCATTTTCGCCCATCCAAATGTGCCCCCAAAGGAAGACTATGGGTATAAGAGAACTCCCCAGGGGAGCCTTTACGCAGCCCCACATGCAACTGGACCCTCCGGGTTCGCTGTTTCCGAGCATCCCTAAACATAGCCCTAGCCGGCATCGAAGACGACTGAAAAATCAGGCCCCAGGAAATGCGTTACGAGCCCTTTTCGCCCATCTAAAAGTGCCCCCAAAGGAAGGCTTTGGGTACAAGTGAACTCCCCAGGGGAGCCTTTACGCAGCCCCACATGCAACTGGACCCTCCGGGTTCGCTGTTTCCGAGCATCCCTAAACATAGCCCTAGCCGGCATCGAAGACGACTGAAAAATCATGCCCCAGGAAATGAGTTCCGAGCCCTTTTCGCCCATCCAAAAGTGCCCCCAAAGGAAGGCTTTGGGTACAAGTGAACTCCCCAGGGGAGCCTTTACGCAGCCCCACATGCAACTGGACACTCCGGATTCGCTGTTTCGGAGCAACCCTAAATATATCACTAGCCGGCAGGGGAGAAGACTGAAATCCCAGGCCCCAGAAAACGCGTTGGAAACCCCTTTGGACCGTCCAAAAGTGCCCCCAAAGGAAGGCTTTGGGTACAAGTGAACTCCCCAGGGGAGCCTTTACGCAGCCCCACATGCAACTGGACCCTCCGGGTTCGCTGTTCCTGAGCAAACCTAAACGTAGCCCTAGACGTCATCGGAGACGAATGAAAAATCAGGCCCCTGGAAATGCGTTGCGAGCCCTTTTCGCCCATCCAAAAGTGTCACCAAAAGAAGGCTTTGGGTACAAGAGAACTCCCCAGGGGAGCCTTTACGCAGCCCCACATGCAACTGGACCCTCCGAGTTCGATTTTTCCGAGCATCCCTAAACATAGCCTTAGCCGGCATCGAAGACGACTGAAAAATCAGACCCCAGGAAATGCGTTCCGAGCCCTTTTCGACCATCCAAAAGTGCCCCCAAAGGAAGACTATGGGTATAAGAGAACTCCCCAGGGGAGCCTTTACGCAGCCCCACATGCAACTGGACCCTCCGGGTTCGCTATTCCTCAACAAACCTAAACGTAGCCCTAGCCGTCATCGGAATCGACTGAAAAATCAGGCCCCAGGAAATGCATTGCAAGCCCCTTTGGACCATCTAAAAGTGCCCCCAAAGGAAGGCTTTGGGTACAAGTGAACTCCCCAGGGGAGACTTTACGCAGCCCCACATGCAACTGGACGCTCCGGGTTCGCTGTTCCTGAGCAAACCTAAACGTAGCCCTAGCCGTCATCGGAGACGAATGAAAAATCAGGCCCCAGGAAATGCATTGCGAGCCCCTTTGGACCATCCAAAAGTGTCCCCAAAGGAAGGCTTTGGATACAAGTGAACTCCCCAGGGGAGCCCTTACGCAGCCCCACATGCAACTGGACCCTCCGGGTTCGCTGTTTCCGAGCATCCGTAAACATATACCTAGCCGGCATGGGAGAAGACTGAAAACCCGGGCCCCAGAAAACGCGTTGCAAGGCCCTTTGGACTATCCAAAAGTGTCACCAAAGGAAGACTTTGGGTACAAGAGAACTCCCCAGGGGAGCCTTTACGCAGCCCCACATGCAACTGGACCCTCCGAGTTCGATTTTTCCGAGCATCCCTAAACATAGCCCTAGCCGGCATCGAAGACGACTGAAAAATCAGGCCCCAGGAAATGCGTTGCGAGCCCTTTTCGCCCATCCAAAAGTTTCACCAAAGGAAGGCTTTGGGTACAAGAGAACTCCCCAGGGGAGCCTTTACGCAGCCCCACATGCAACTGGACCCTCCGGGTTCGATTTTTCCGAGCAACCCTAAATATATCACTAGCAGGCATAGGAGACGACTGAAAACCCGGGCCCCAGAAAACGCGTTGCAAGCCCCTTTGGACCATCCAAAAGTGTCACGAAAGGAAGGCTTTGGGTACAAGAGAACTCCCCAGGGGAGCCTTTACGCAGCCCCACATGCAACTGGACCCTCCGGGTTCGCTGTTTCTGAGCATCCCTAAACATAGCCCTAGCCGTCATCGAAGACGACTGAAAAATCAGGCCCCAGGAAATGCGTTACGAGCCCTTTTCGCCCATCCAAAAGTGCCCCCAAAGGAAGGCTTTGGGTACAAGTGATCTCCCCAGGGGAGCCTTTACGCAGCCCCACATGCAACTGGACCCTCCGGGTTCGCTGTTTCCGAGCATCCCTAAACATAGCCCTAGCCGGCATCGAAGACGACTGAAAAATCCGGCCCCAGGAAATGCGTTCCAAGCCCTTTTCGCCCATCCAAAAGTGCCCCCAAAGGAAGGCTTTGGGTACAAATGAACTCCCCAGGGGAGCCTTTACGCAGCCCCACATGCAACTGGACCCTCCGGGTTCGCTGTTTCCGAGCATCCCTAAACATAGCCCTAGCCGGCAGTGATGACGACTGAAAAATCAGGCCCCAGGAAATGCGTTACGAGGCCTTTTGGCCCATGCAAAAGTGTCACGAAAGGAAGGCTTTGGGTACAAGTGAACTCCCCAGGGGAGCCTTTACGCAGCCCCACATGCAATTGGACACTCCGGGTTCGCTGTTTCCAAGCATCCCTAAACATAGCCCTAGCCGGCATCGAAGACGACTGAAAAATCATGCCCCAGGAAATGCGTTGCGAGCCCTTTTCGCCCATCCAAAAGTGCCCCCAAAGGAAGGCTTTGGGTACAAGTGAACTCCCCAGGGGAGCCTTTACGCAGCCCCACATGCAACTGGACCCTGCGGGTTCAATTTTTCCGAGCAACCCTAAATATTTCACTAGCCGGCATGGGAGAAGACTGAAATCCCGGGCCCCAGAAAACGCGTTGCAAACCCCTTTGGACCATACAAAAGTGTCACCAAAGGAAGGCTTTGGGTACAAGTGAACTCCCCAGGGGAGCCTTTACGCAGCCCCACATGCAACTGGACCCTCCGGGTTCGCTGTTCCTGAGCAAACCTAAACGTAGCCCTAGCCGTCATCGGAGACGAATGAAAAATCAGGCCCCTGGAAATGCGTTCCGAGCCCTTTTCGCGACTCCAAAAGTGTCACCAAAAGAAGGCTTTGGGTACAAGAGAACTCCCCAGAGGAGCCTTTACGCAGCCCCACATGCAACTGGACCCTCCGAGTTCGATTTTTCCGAGCATCCCTAAACATAGCCTTAGCCGGCATCGAAGACGACTGAAAAATCAGACCCCAGGAAATGCGTTCCGAGCCCTTTTCGCCCATCCAAAAGTGCCCCCAAAGGAAGACTATGGGTATAAGAGAACTCCCCAGGGGAGCCTTTACGCAGCCCCACATGCAACTGGGCCCTCCGGGTTCGCTATTCCTCAACAAACCTAAACGTAGCCCTACCCGTCATCGGAATCGACTGAAAAATCAGGCCCCTGGAAATGCATTGCAAGCCCCTTTGGACCATCTAAAAGTGCCCCCAAAGGAAGGCTTTGGGTACAAGTGAACTCCCCAGGGGAGCCTTTACGCAGCCCCACATGCAACTGGACCCTGCGGGTTCGCTGTTCCTGAGCAAACCTAAACGTAGCACTAGCCGTCATCGGAGACGAGTGAAAATCAGCCCCAGGAAATGCGTTCCGAGGCCTTTTCGCCCATCCAAATGTGCCCCCAAAGGAAGACTATGGGTATAAGAGAACTCCCCAGGGGAGCCTTTACGCAGCCCCACATGCAACTGGACCCTCCGGGTTCGCTGTTTCCGAGCATCCGTAAACACAGCCCTAGCCGGCATCGAAGACGACTGAAAAATCAGGCCCCAGGAAATGCGTTCCGAGCCCTTTTCGTCATCCAAATCTGCCCCCAAAGGAAGGCTTTGGGTACAAGTGAACTCCCCAGGGGAGCCTTTACGCAGCCCCACATGCAACTGGACCCTCCGGGTTCGCTGTTTCCGAGCATCCGTAAACATATCCCTAGCCGGCATGGGAGAAGACTGAAAACCCGGGCCCCAGAAAACGCGTTGCAAGCCCCTTTGGACCATCCAAAAGTGTCACCAAAGGAAGGCTTTGGGTACAAGAGAACTCCCCAGGGGAGCTTTTACGCAGCCCCACATGCAACTGGACCCTCCGGGTTCGCTGTTTCTGAGCATCCCTAAACATAGCCCTAGCCGTCATCGAAGACGACTGAAAAATCAGGCCCCAGGAAATGCGTTACGAGCCCTTTTCGCCCATCCAAAAGTGCCCCCAAAGGAAGGCTTTGGGTACAAGAGAACTCCCCAGGGGAGCCTTTACGCAGCCTCACATGCAACTGGACCCTCCGGGTTCGCTGTTTCCGAGCATCCCTAAACATAGCCCTAGCCGGCATCGAAGACGACTGAAAAATCCGGCCCCAGAAAATGCGTTCCGAGCCCTTTTCGCCCATCCAAAAGTGCCCCCAAAGGAAGGCTTTGGGTACAAGTGAACTCCCCAGGGGAGACTTTACGCAGCCCCACATGCCACTGGACGCTCCGGGTTCGCTGTTCCTGAGCAAACCTAAACGTAGCCCTAGCCGTCATCGGAGACGAATGAAAAATCAGGCCCCAGGAAATGCATTGCGAGCCCCTTTGGACCATCCAAAAGTGCCCCCAAAGGAAGGCTTTGGGTACAAGTGAACTCCCCAGGGGAGCCTTTACGCAGCCCCACATGCAACTGGACCCTCCGGGTTCGCTGTTTCCGAGCATACGTAAACATATCCCTAGCCGGCATGGGAGAAGACTGAAAACCCGGGCCCCAGAAAACGCGTTGCAAGCCCCTTTGGACCATCCAAAAGTGTCACCAAAGGAAGGCTTTGGGTACAAGAGAACTCCCCAGGGGAGCCTTTACGCAGCCCCACATGCAACTGGACCCTCCGAGTTCGATTTTTCCGAGCATCCCTAAACATAGCCCTAGCCGGCATCGAAGACGACTGAAAAATCAGGCCCCAGGAAATGCGTTGCGAGCCCTTTTCGCCCATCCAAAAGTGCCCCCAAAGGAAGGCTTAGGGTACAAGAGAACTCCCCAGGGCAGCCTTTACGCAGCCCCACATGCAACTGGACCCTTCGGGTTCGATTTTTCCGAGCAACCCTAAATATATCACTAGCAGGCATAGGAGACGACTGAAAACCCGGGCCCCAGAAAACGCGTTGCAAGCCCCTTTGGACCATCCAAAAGTGTAACCAAAGGAAGGCTTTGGGAACAAGAGAACTCCCCAGGGGAGCCTTTACGCAGCCCCACATGCAACTGGACCCTCCGGGTTCGCTGTTCCTCAACAAACCTAAACGTAGCCCTAGCCGTCATCGGAGACGACTGAAAAATCAGGCCCCAGGAAATGCGTTACGAGCCCTTTTCGCCCATCCAAATGTGGCCCCAAAGGAAGGCTTTGGGTACAAGTGAACTCCCCAGGGGAGCCTTTACGCAGCCCCACATGCAACTGGACCCTCGGCATTCGCTGTTTCTGAGCATCCCTAAACATAGCCGTAGCCGTCATCGGAGACGAGTGAAAAATCAGGCCCCAGGAAATGCGTTGCGAGCCCCTTTGGAGCATCCAAAAGTGCCCCCAAAGGAATGCTTTGAACACAAGTGAACTCCCCAGGGGAGCCTTTACGCAGCCAAACATGCAACTGGACCCTCGGCGTTCACTGTTTCCGAGCATCCCTAAACATAACCCTAGCCGGCATCGAAGACGACTGAAAAATCCGGCCCCAGGAAATGCGTTCCGAGCCCTTTTCGCCCATCCAAAAGTGCCCCCAAAGGAAGACTATGGGTATAAGAGAACTCCCCAGGGGAGCCTTTACGCAGCCCCACATGCAACTGGACCCTCCGGGTTCGCTGTTTCCGAGCATCCCTAAATATAGCCCTAGCCGGCATCGAAGACGACTGAAAAATCAGGCCCCAGGAAATGCGCTGCGAGCCCTTTTCGCCCATCCAAAAGTGCCCCCAAAGGAAGGCTTTGGGTACAAGTGAACTCCCCAGGGGAGCCTTTATGCAGCCCCACATGCAACTGGACCCTCCGGGTTCGCTGTTCCTGAGCAAACCTAAACGTAGCCCTAGCCGTCATCGGAGACGACTGAAAAATCAGGTCATTGGAAATGCGTTGCGAGCCCCTTTGGACCATCCAAAAGTGCCCCCAAAGAAGGCTTTGGATACAAGTGAACTCCCCAGGGGAGCCTTTACGCAGCCCCACATGCAACTGGACCCTCCGAGTTCGATTTTTCCGAGCATCCCTAAACATAGCCTTAGCCGGCATCGAAGACGACTGAAAAATCAGACCCCAGGAAATGCGTTCCGAGCCCTTTTCGCCCATCTGAAAGTGCCCCCAAAGGAAGACTATGGGTATAAGAGAACTCCCCAGGGGAGCCTTTACGCAGCCCCACATGCAACTGGACCCTCCGGGTTCGCTATTCCTCAACAAACCTAAACGTAGCCCTAGCCGTCATCGGAATCGACTGAAAAAATCAGGCCCCTGGAAATGCATTGCAAGCCCTTTGGACCATCTAAAAGTGCCCCCAAAGGAAGGCTTTGGGTACAAGTGAACTCCCCAGGGGAGCCTTTACGCAGCCCCACATGCAACTGGACCTGCGGGTTCGCTGTTCCTGAGCAAACCTAAACGTAGCACTAGCCGTCATCGGAGTCGAGTGAAAATCAGCCCCAGGAAATGCGTTCCGAGGCCTTTTCGCCCATCCAAATGTGCCCCCAAAGGAAGACTATGGGTATAAGAGAACTCCCCAGGGGAGCCTTTACGCAGCCCCACATGCAACTGGACCCTCCGGGTTCGCTGTTTCCGAGCATCCGTAAACACAGCCCTAGCCGGCATCGAAGACGACTGAAAAATCAGGCCCCAGGAAATGCGTTCCGAGCCCTTTTCGTCATCCAAATGTGCCCCCAAAGGAAGGCTTTGGGTACAAGTGAACTCCCAGGGAGCCTTTACGCAGCCCCACATGCAACTGGACGCTCCGGGTTCACTGTTCCTGACCAAACCTAAACGTAGCCCTAGCCGTCATCGGAGACGAATGAAAAATCAGGCCCCAGGAAATGAATTGCGAGCCCCTTTGGACCATCCAAAAGTGCCCCCAAAGGAAGGCTTTGGGTACAAGTGAACTCCCCAGGGGAGCCTTTACGCAGCCCCACATGCAACTGGACCCTCCGGGTTCGCTGTTACCGAGCATCCGTAAACATATCCCTAGCCGGCATGGGAGAAGACTGAAAACCCGGGCCCCAGAAAACGCGTTGCAAGCCCCTTTGGACCATCCAAAAGTGTCACCAAAGAAGGCTTTGGGTAACAAGAGAACTCCCCAGGGGAGCCTTTACGCTGCCCCACATGCAACTGGACCCTCCGAGTTCGATTTTTCCCGAGCATCCCTAAACATAGCCCTAGCCGGCATCGAAGACGACTGAAAAATCAGGCCCCAGGAAATGCAGTGCGAGCCCTTTTCGCCCATCCAAAAGTTTCACCAAAGGAAGGCTTTGGGTACAAGAGAACTCCCCAGGGGAGCCTTTACGCAGCCCCACATGCAACTGGACCCTTCGGGTTCGATTTTTCCGAGCAACCCTAAATATATCACTAGCAGGCATGGGAGAAGGACTGAAATCCCGGGCCCCAGAAAACGCGTTGCAAGCCCCTTTGGACCATACAAAAGTGTCACCAAAGGAAGGCTTTGGGTACAAGAGAACTCCCCAGGGGAGCCTTTACGCAGCCCCACATGCAACTGGACCCTCCGGGTTCGCTGTTTCTGAGCATCCCTAAACATAGCCCTAGCCGTCATCGAAGACGACTGAAAAATCAGGCCCCAGGAAATGCGTTACGAGCCCTTTTCGCCCATCCAAAAGTGCCCCCAAAGGAAGGCTTTGGGTACAAGAGAACTCCCCAGGGGAGCCTTTACGCAGCCCCACATGCAACTGGACCCTCCGGGTTCGCTGTTTCCGAGCATCCCTAAACATAGCCCTAGCCGGCATCGAAGACGACTGAAAAATCCGGCCCCAGGAAATGCGTTCCGAGCCCTTTTCGCCCATCCAAAAGTGCCCCCAAAGGAAGACTATGGGTATAAGAGAACTCCCCAGGGGAGCCTTTACGCAGCCCCACATGCAACTGGACCCTCCGGGTTCGCTGTTTCCGAGCATCCCTAAACATAGCCCTAGCCGGCATCGAAAACGACTGAAAAATCAGGCCCCAGGAAATGCGTTACGAGCCCTTTTCGCCCATCCAAAAGTGCCCCCAAAGGAAGGCTTTGGGTACAAGAGAACTCCCCAGGGGAGCCTTTACGCAGCCCCACATGCAACTGGACCCTCCGGGTTTGCTGTTTCCGAGCATCCCTAAACATAGCCCTAGCCGGCATCGAAGACGACTGAAAAATCAGGCCCCAGGAAATGCGCTGCGAGCCCTTTTCGCCCATCCAAAAGTGCCCCCAAAGGAAGGCTTTGGGTACAAGTGAACTCCCCAGGGGAGACTTTACGCAGCCCCACATGCAACTGGACCCTCCGAGTTCGATTTTTCCGAGCATCCCTAAACATAGCCCTAGCCGGCATCGAAGACGACTGAAAAATCAGGCCCCAGGAAATGCGTTGCGAGCCCTTTTCGCCCATCCAAAAGTTTCACCAAAGGAAGGCTTTGGGTACAAGTGAACTCCCCAGGGGAGCCTTTACGCAGCCCCACATGCAACTGGACCCTTCGGGTTCGCTGTTTCCGAGCATCCGTAAACACAGCCCTAGCCGGCATCGAAGACGACTGAAAAATCAGGCCCCAGGAAATGCGTTCCGAGCCCTTTTCGCCCATCCAAATGTGCCCCCAAAGGAAGGCTTTGGGTACAAGTGAACTCCCCAGGGGAGACTTTACGCAGCCCCACATGCAACTGGACGCTCCGGGTTCGCTGTTCCTGAGCAAACCTAAACGTAGCCCTAGCCGTCATCGGAGACGACTGAAAAATCAGGTCATTGGAAATGCGTTGCGAGCCCCTTTGGACCATCCAAAAGTGCCCCCAAAGAAGGCTTTGGATACAAGTGAACTCCCCAGGGGAGCCTTTACGCAGCCCCACATGCAACTGGACCCTCCAGGTTCGCTGTTTCCGAGCATCCGTAAACACAGCCCTAGCCGGCATCGAAGACGACTGAAAAATCAGGCCCCAGGAAATGCGTTCCGAGCCCTTTTCGCCCATCCAAATGTGCCCCCAAAGGAAGGCTTTGGGTACAAGTGAACTCCCCAGGGGAGACTTTACGCAGCCCCACATGCAACTGGACGCTCCGGGTTCGCTGTTCCTGAGCAAACCTAAACGTAGCCCTAGCCGTCATCGGAGACGAATGAAAAATCAGGCCCCAGGAAATGCATTGCGAGCCCCTTTGGACCATCCAAAAGTGTCACCAAAGGGAGTCTTTGGTACAAGAGAACTCCCCAGGGGAGCCTTTACACAGCCCCACATGCAACTGGACCCTCCGAGTTCGATTTTTCCGAGCATCCCTAAACATAGCCCTAGCCGGCATCGAAGACGACTGAAAAATCAGGCCCCAGGAAATGCGTTGCGAGCCCTTTTCGCCCATCCAAAAGTTTCACCAAAGGAAGGCTTTGGGTACAAGAGAACTCCCCAGGGGAGCCTTTACGCAGCCCCACATGCAACTGGACCCTTCGGGTTCGATTTTTCCGAGCAACCCTAAATATATCACTAGCAGGCATAGGAGACGACTGAAAACCCGGGCCCCAGAAAACGAGTTGCAAGCCCCTTTGGACCATCCAAAAGTGTCACCAAAGGAAGGCTTTGGGTACAAGAGAACTCCCCAGGGGAGCCTTTACGCAGCCCCACATGCAACTGGATCCTCCGGGTTCGCTGTTCCTCAGCAAACCTAAACGTAGCCCTAGCCGTCATCGGAGACGACTGAAAAATCAGGCCCCAGGAAATGCGTTACGAGCCCTTTTCGCCCATCCAAAAGTGCCCCCAAAGGAAGGCTTTGGGTACAAGTGAACTCCCCAGGGGAGCCTTTACGCAGCCCCACATGCAACTGGACCCTCCGTGTTCGCTGTTTCCGAGCATCCCTAAACATAGCCCTAGCCGGCATCGGAGACGACTGAAAAATCCGGCCCCAGGAAATGCGTTCCGAGGCCTTTTCGCCCATCCAAAAGTGCCCCCAAAGGAAGGCTTTGGGTACAAATGAACTCCCCAGGGGAGCCTTTACGCAGCCCCACATGCAACTGGACCCTCCGGGTTCGTTGTTTCCGAGCATCCCTAAACATAGCCCTAGCCGGCAGTGAAGACGACTGAAAAATCAGGCCCCAGGAAATGCGTTACGAACCCTTTTCGCCCATGCAAAAGTGTCACGAAAGGAAGGCTTTGGGTAGAAGAGAACTCCCCAGGGGAGCCTTTACGCTGCCACACATGCAACTGGACTTTCTGGGTTCGATTTTTCCGAGCAAACCTAAATATATCACTAGCCGGCATGGGAGAAGTCTGAAAACCCGGGCCCCAGAAAACGCGTTGCAAGCCTCTTTGGACCATCCAAAAGTGTCACCAAAGGAAGGCTTTGGGTACAAGTGAACTCCCCAGGGGAGCATTTATGCAGTCCCACATGCAACTGGACCCTCCGGGTTCGCTGTTTCCGAGCATCCCTAAACATAGCCCTAGCCGGCAGCGATGACGACTGAAAAATCAGGCCCCAGGAAATGCGTTACGAGCCCTTTTCGCGACTCCAAAAGTGTCACGGAAGGAAGGCTTTGGGTACAAGTGAACTCCCCAGGGGAGCCTTTACGCAGCCCCACATGCAACTGGACCCTCCGGGTTCGCTGTTTCTGAGCATCCCTAAACATAGCCCTAGCCGGCATCGAAGACGACTGAAAAATCAGGCCCCAGGAAATGCGTTGCAAGCCCTTTTCGCCCATCCAAAAGTGCCCCCAAAGGAAGGCTTTGGGTACAAGTGAACTCCCCAGGGGAGCCTTTACGCAGCCCCACATGCAACTGTACCCTCCGGGTTCGTTGTTTCCGAGCATCCCTAAACATAGCCCTAGCTGGATTGGATGATGACTGAAAAATCAGGCCCCGGGAAATGCGTTACGAGCCCTTTTCGCCCATCCAAATGTGCCCCCAAAGGAAGGCTTTGGGTACAAGTGAACTCCCCAGGGGAGCATTTATGGAGCCCCACATGCAACTGGACCCTCCGGGTTCGCTGTTTCCGAGCATCCCTAAACATAGCCCTAGCCGGCATGGGAGAAGACTGAAAACCCGGGCCCCAGAAAACGCGTTGCAAGCCCCTTTGGACTATCCAAAAGTGTCACCAAAGGAAGACTTTGGGTACAAGAGAACTCCCCAGGGGAGCCTTTACGCAGCCCCACATGCAACTGGACCCTCCGGGTTCGCTGTTTCCGAGCATCCCTAAACATAGCCCTAGCCGGCATCAAAGACGACTGAAAAATCAGGCCCCAGGAAATGCGTTGCGAGCCCTTTTCGCCCATCCAAAAGTTTCACCAAAGGAAGGCTTTGGGTACAAGAGAACTCCCCAGGGGAGCCTTTACGCAGCCCCACATGCAACTGGACCCTTCGGGTTCGATTTTTCCGAGCAACCCTAAATAAATCACTAGCAGGCATAGGAGACGACTGAAAACCCGGGCCCCAGAAAACGCGTTGCAAGCCCCTTTGGACCATCCAAAAGTGTCACCAAAGGAAGACTTTGGGTACAAGAGAACTCCCCAGGGGAGCCTTTACGCAGCCCCACATGCAACTGGACCCTCCGGGTTCGCTGTTTCCAAGCATCCCTAAATATTTCACTAGCCGGCATGGGAGAAGACTGAAATCCCGGGGCCCCAGAAAACGTGTTGCAAACCCCTTTGGACCATCCAAAAGTGTCACCAAAGGAAGCTTTGGGTACAAGTGAACTCCCCAGGGGAGCCTTTACGCAGCCCCACATGCAACTGGACCCTCCGGGTTCGCTGTTTCCGAGCATCCGTAACACAGCCCTAGCCGGCATCGAAGACGACTGAAAAATCAGGCCCCAGAAATGCGTTCCGAGCCCTTTTCGTCATCACAAATGTGCCCCCAAAGGAAGGCTTTGGGTACAAGTGAACTCCCCAGGGGAGCCTTTACGCAGCCCACATGCAACTGGACCCTCCAGGTTCGCTGTTTCCGAGCATCCCGTAAACACAGCCCTAGCCGGCATCGAAGACGAATGAAAAATCAGGCCCCAGGAAATGCATTGCGAGCCCCTTTGGACCATCCAAAAGTGCCCCCAAAGGAAGGCTTTGGGTACAAGTGAACTCCCAGGGGAGCCTTTACGCAGCCCCACATGCAACTGGACCCTCCGGGTTCGCTGTTTCCGAGCATCCGTAAACATATCCCTAGCCGGCATGGGAGAAGACTGAAAACCCGGGCCCCAGAAAACGCGTTGCAAGCCCCTTTGGACCATCCAAAAGTGTCACCAAAGGAAGGCTTTGGGTACAAGAGAACTCCCCAGGGGAGCCTTTACGCAGCCCCACATGCAACTGGACCCTCCGAGTTCGATTTTTCCGAGCATCCCTAAACATAGCCCTAGCCGGCATCGAAGACGACTGAAAAATCAGGCCCCAGGAAATGCGTTGCGAGCCCTTTTCGCCCATCCAAAAGTGCCCCCAAAGGAAGGCTTTGGGTACAAGAGAACTCCCCAGGGGAGCCTTTACGCAGCCCCACATGCAACTGGACCCTCCGGGTTCGATTTTTCCGAGCAACCCTAAATATATCACTAGCAGGCATAGGAGTCGACTGAAAACCCGGGCCCCAGAAAACGAGTTGCAAGCCCCTTTGGACCATCCAAAAGTGTCACCAAAGGAAGGCTTTGGGTACAAGAGAACTCCCCAGGGGAGCCTTTACGCAGCCCCACATGCAACTGGACCCTCCGGGTTCGCTGTTCCTCAGCAAACCTAAACGTAGCCCTAGCCGTCATTGGAGACGACTGAAAAATCAGGCCCCAGGAAATGCGTTACGAGACCTTTTCGCCCATCCAAAAGTGCCCCCAAAGGAAGGCTTTGGGTACAAGTGAACTCCCCAGGGGAGCCTTTACGCAGCCTCACATGCAACTGGACCCTCCAGGTTCGCTGTTTCCGAGCATCCCTAAACATAGCCCTAGCCGGCATCGAAGACGACTGAAAAATCCGGCCCCAGGAAATGCGTTGCAAGCCCTTTTCGCCCATCCAAAAGTGCCCCCAAAGGAAGGCTTTGGGTACAAGTGAACTCCCCAGGGGAGCCTTTATGCAGCCCCACATGCAACTGGACCCTCCGGGTTCGTTGTTTCCGAGCATCCCTAAACATAGCCCTAGCCGGAATGGATGATGACTGAAAAATGAGGCCCCGGAACATGCGTTACGAGCCCTTTTCGCCCATCCAAAAGTGCCCCCAAAGGAAGGCTTTGGGTACAAGTGAACTCCCCAGGGGAGCCTTTATGCAGCCCCACATGCAACTGGACCCTCCGGGTTCGTTGTTTCCGAGCATCCCTAAACATAGCCCTAGCCGGAATGGATGATGACTGAAAAATCAGGCCCCGGAACATGCGTTACGAGCCCTTTTCGCCCATCCAAAAGTGCCCCCAAAGGAAGGCTTTGGGTACAAGTGAACTCCCCAGGGGAGCCTTTACGCAGCCCCACATGCAACTGGACCCTCCGGGTTCGCTGTTTCCGAGCATCCCTAAACATAGCCCTAGCCGGCATCGAAGACGACTGAAAAACCCGGGCCCCAGAAAACGCGTTGCAAGCCCCTTTGGACCATCCAAAAGTGTCACCAAAGGAAGACTTTGGGTACAAGAGAACTCCCCAGGGGAGCCTTTACGCAGCCCCACATGCAACTGGACCCTGCGGGTTCGCTGTTCCTGAGCATCCCTAAACATAGCTCTAGCCGGCATCAATGACGACTGAAAAATCCGGCCCCAGGAAATGCGTTCCGAGCCCTTTTCGCCCATCCAAAAGTGCCCCCAAAGGAAGGCTTTGGGTACAAGAGAACTCCCCAGGGGAGCCTTTACGCAGCCCCACATGCAACTGGACCCTCCGGGTTCGCTGTTTCTGAGCATCCCTAAACATAGCCCTAGCCGGCATCGAAGACGACTGAAAAATCAGGCCCCAGGAAATGCGTTGCAAGCCCTTTTCGCCCATCCAAAAGTGCCCCCAAAGGAAGGCTTTGGGTACAAGTGAACTCCCCAGGGGAGCTTTTACGCAGCCCCACATGCAACTGGACCCTCCGGGTTCGTTGTTTCCGAGCATCCCTAAACATAATCCTAGCCGGAATGGATGATGACTGAAAAATCAGGCCCCGGGAAATGCGTTACGAGCCCTTTTCGCCCATCCAAATGTGCCCCAAAAGGAAGGCTTTGGGTACAAGTGAACTCCCCAGGGGAGCCTTTACGCAGCCCCACATGCAACTGGACCCTCCGCGTTCGTTGTTTCCGAGCATCCCTAAACATAGCCCTAGCCGGAATGGATGATGACTGAAAAATCAGGCCCCGGGAAATGCGTTACGAGCCCTTTTCGCCCATCCAAATGTGCCCCCAAAGGAAGGCTTTGGGTACAAGTGAACTCCCCAGGGGAGCATTTATGGAGCCCCACATGCAACTGGACCCTCCGGGTTCGCTGTTTCCGAGCATCCCTAAACATAGCCCTAGCCGGCATCGAAGACGACTGAAAAATCAGGCCCCAGGAAATGCGTTACGAGCCCTTTTCGCCCATCTAAAAGTGCCCCCAAAGGAAGGCTTTGGGTACAAGTGAACTCCCCAGGGGAGCCTTTACTCAGCCCCACATGCAACTAGACCCTTCGGGTTCGATTTTTCCGAGCAACCCTAAATATATCCCTAGTCGTCATGGGAGAAGACTGAAAACCCAAGCCCCAGAAAACGCGTTGCAAGCCCCTTTGGACCATCCAAAAGTGTCACCAAAGGAAGGCGTTGGGTACAAGAGAACTCCCCAGGGGAGCCTTTACGCAGCCCCACATGCAACTGGACCCTCCGGGTTCGCTGTTTCCGAGCATCCCTAAACATAGCCCTAGCCGGCATCGAAGACGAATGAAAAATCAGGCCCCAGGAAATGCGTTGCGAGCTCCTTTCGACCATCCAAAAGTGCCCCCAAAGGAAGGCTTTGGGTACAAGAGAACTCCCCAGGGGAGCCTTTACGCAGCCCCACATGCAACTAGACCCTTCGGGTTCGATTTTTCCGAGCAACCCTAAATATATCCCTAGTCGTCATGGGAGAAGACTGAAAACCCGGGCCCCAGAAAACGCGTTGCAAGCCCCTTTGGACCATCCAAAAGTGTCACCAAAGGAAGGCTTTGGGTTCAAGTGAACTCCCCAGGGGAGCCTTTACGCAGCCCCACATGCAACTGGACCCTCCGGGTTCGCTGTTTCTGAGCATCCCTAAACATATCCCTTGCCGGCAACGAAGACGAATGAAAAATTAGGCCCACGGAAATGCGTTGCGAGCCCTTTTCGCCCATCCAAAAGTGCCCCCAAAGGAAGACTTTGGGTACAAGAGAACTCCCCAGGGGAGCCTTTACGCAGCCCCACATGCAACTGGACCCTCCGGGTTCGATTTTTCCGAGCAACCCTAAATATATCACTAGCCGGCGTGGGAGAACACTGAAAACCCGGGCCCCAGAAAACGCGTTGCAAGCCCCTTTGGAGCATCCAAAAGTGTCACCAAAGGAAGGCGTTGGGTACAAGTGATCTCCCCAGGGGAGCCTTTACGCAGCCCCACATGCAACTGGACCCTCCGGGTTCGCTGTTTCCGAGCATCCCTAAACATAGCCCTAGACGGCATCGAAGATGGCTGAAAAATCAGGCCCCAGGAAATGCCTTGCGAGCCCTTTTCGCCCATCCAAAAGTGCCCCCACAGGAAGACTTTGGGTACAAGTGAACTCCCCAGGGGAGCCTTTACGCAGCCCCACATGCAACTGGACCCTCCGGGTTCGCTGTTCCTGAGCAAACCTAAACGTAGCCCTAGCCGGCATCAATGACGACTGAAAAATCAGGCCCCAGGAAATGCGTTACGAGCCCTTTTCGCCCATCCAAATGTGCCCCCAAAGGAAGGCTTTGGGTACAAGAGAACTCCCCAGGGGAGCCTTTACGCAGCCCCACATGCAACTGGACCCTTCGGGTTCGATTTTTCCGAGCAACCCTAAATATATCACTAGCAGGCATAGGAGACGACTGAAAACCCGGGCCCCAGAAAACGAGTTGCAAGCCCCTTTGGACCATCCAAAAGTGTCACCAAAGGAAGGCTTTGGGTACAAGAGAACTCCCCAGGGGAGCCTTTACGCAGCCCCACATGCAACTGGATCCTCCGGGTTCGCTGTTCCTCAGCAAACCTAAACGTAGCCCTAGCCGTCATCGGAGACGACTGAAAAATCAGGCCCCAGGAAATGCGTTACGAGCCCTTTTCGCCCATCCAAAAGTGCCCCCAAAGGAAGGCTTTGGGTACAAGTGAACTCCCCAGGGGAGCCTTTACGCAGCCCCACATGCAACTGGACCCTCCGTGTTCGCTGTTTCCGAGCATCCCTAAACATAGCCCTAGCCGGCATCGGAGACGACTGAAAAATCCGGCCCCAGGAAATGCGTTCCGAGGCCTTTTCGCCCATCCAAAAGTGCCCCCAAAGGAAGGCTTTGGGTACAAATGAACTCCCCAGGGGAGCCTTTACGCAGCCCCACATGCAACTGGACCCTCCGGGTTCGTTGTTTCCGAGCATCCCTAAACATAGCCCTAGCCGGCAGTGAAGACGACTGAAAAATCAGGCCCCAGGAAATGCGTTACGAACCCTTTTCGCCCATGCAAAAGTGTCACGAAAGGAAGGCTTTGGGTACAAGAGAACTCCCCAGGGGAGCCTTTACGCTGCCCCACATGCAACTGGACTTTATGGGTTCGATTTTTCCGAGCAAACCTAAATATATCACTAGCCGGCATGGGAGAAGTCTGAAAACCCGGGCCCCAGAAAACGCGTTGCAAGCCTCTTTGGACCATCCAAAAGTGTCACCAAAGGAAGGCTTTGGGTACAAGTGAACTCCCCAGGGGAGCCTTTACGCAGCCCCACATGCAACTGGACCCTCCGGGTTCGCTGTTTCCGAGCATCCCTAAACATAGCCCTAGCCGGCAGCGATGACGACTGAAAAATCAGGCCCCAGGAAATGCGTTACGAGCCCTTTTCGCGACTCCAAAAGTGTCACGGAAGGAAGGCTTTGGGTACAAGTGAACTCCCCAGGGGAGCCTTTACGCAGCCCCACATGCCACTGGACCCTCCGGGTTCGCTGTTTCTGAGCATCCCTAAACATAGCCCTAGCCGGCATCGAAGACGACTGAAAAATCAGGCCCCAGGAAATGCGTTGCAAGCCCTTTTCGCCCATCCAAAAGTGCCCCCAAAGGAAGGCTTTGGGTACAAGTGAACTCCCCAGGGGAGCCTTTACGCAGCCCCACATGCAACTGTACCCTCCGGGTTCGTTGTTTCCGAGCATCCCTAAACATAGCCCTAGCTGGATTGGATGATGACTGAAAAATCAGGCCCCGGGAAATGCGTTACGAGCCCTTTTCGCCCATCCAAATGTGCCCCCAAAGGAAGGCTTTGGGTACAAGTGAACTCCCCAGGGGAGCATTTATGGAGCCCCACATGCAACTGGACCCTCCGGGTTCGCTGTTTCCGAGCATCCCTAAACATAGCCCTAGCCGGCATGGGAGAAGACTGAAAACCCGGGCCCCAGAAAACGCGTTGCAAGCCCCTTTGGACTATCCAAAAGTGTCACCAAAGGAAGACTTTGGGTACAAGAGAACTCCCCAGGGGAGCCTTTACGCAGCCCCACATGCAACTGGACCCTCCGGGTTCGCTGTTTCCGAGCATCCCTAAACATAGCCCTAGCCGGCATCAAAGACGACTGAAAAATCAGGCCCCAGGAAATGCGTTGCGAGCCCTTTTCGCCCATCCAAAAGTTTCACCAAAGGAAGGCTTTGGGTACAAGAGAACTCCCCAGGGGAGCCTTTACGCAGCCCCACATGCAACTGGACCCTTCGGGTTCGATTTTTCCGAGCAACCCTAAATAAATCACTAGCAGGCATAGGAGACGACTGAAAACCCGGGCCCCAGAAAACGCGTTGCAAGCCCCTTTGGACCATCCAAAAGTGTCACCAAAGGAAGACTTTGGGTACAAGAGAACTCCCCAGGGGAGCCTTTACGCAGCCCCACATGCAACTGGACCCTCCGGGTTCGCTGTTTCCAAGCATCCCTAAATATTTCACTAGCCGGCATGGGAGAAGACTGAAATCCCGGGCCCCAGAAAACGTGTTGCAAACCCCTTTGGACCATCCAAAAGTGTCACCAAAGGAAGGCTTTGGGTACAAGTGAACTCCCCAGGGTTGCCTTTACGCAGCCCCACATGCAACTGGACCCTCCGGGTTCGCTGTTTCCGAGCATCCGTAAACACAGCCCTAGCCGGCATCGAAGACGACTGAAAAATCAGGCCCCAGGAAATGCGTTCCGAGCCCTTTTCGTCATCCAAATGTGCCCCCAAAGGAAGGCTTTGGGTACAAGTGAACTCCCCAGGGGAGCCTTTACGCAGCCCCACATGCAACTGGACGCTCCGGGTTCGCTGTTCCTGAGCAAACCTAAACGTAGCCCTAGCCGTCATCGGAGACGAATGAAAAATCAGGCCCCAGGAAATGAATTGCGAGCCCCTTTGGACCATCCAAAAGTGCCCCCAAAGGAAGGCTTTGGGTACAAGTGAACTCCCCAGGGGAGCCTTTACGCAGCCCCACATGCAACTGGACCCTCCGGGTTCGCTGTTTCCGAGCATCCGTAAACATATCCCTAGCCGGCATGGGAGAAGACTGAAAACCCGGGCCCCAGAAAACGCGTTGCAAGCCCCTTTGGACCATCCAAAAGTGTCACCAAAGGAAGGCTTTGGGTACAAGAGA
The DNA here is from genome assembly GCF_963932015.1 of Anas acuta. Taxonomy (NCBI): domain Eukaryota; kingdom Metazoa; phylum Chordata; class Aves; order Anseriformes; family Anatidae; genus Anas; species Anas acuta. The sequence continues at coordinate 36,378 of NW_027076169.1, read as the reverse complement.
ACTCCCCAGGGGAGCCTTTACGCAGCCCCACATGCAACTGGACCCTCCGAGTTCGATTTTTCCGAGCATCCCTAAACATAGCCCTAGCCGGCATCGAAGACGACTGAAAAATCAGGCCCCAAGAAATGCGTTGCGAGCCCTTTTCGCCCATCCAAAAGTTTCACCAAAGGAAGGCTTTGGGTACAAGAGAACTCCCCAGGGGAGCCTTTACGCAGCCCCACATGCAACGGGACCCTTCGGGTTCGATTTTTCCGAGCAACCCTAAATATATCACTAGCAGGCATAGGAGACGACTGAAAACCCGGGCCCCAGAAAACGCGTTGCAAGCCCCTTTGGACCATCCAAAAGTGTCACCAAACGAAGGCTTTGGGTACAAGAGAACTCCCCAGGGGAGCCTTTACGCAGCCCCACATGCAACTGGACCCTCCGGGTTCGCTGTTTCTGAGCATCCCTAAACATAGCCCTAGCCGGCATCGAAGACGACTGAAAAATCAGGCCCCAGGAAATGCGTTACGAGCCCTTTTCGCCCATCCAAAAGTGCCCCCAAAGGAAGGCTTTGGGTACAAGAGAACTCCCCAGGGGAGCCTTTACGCAGCCCCACATGCAACTGGACCCTCCGCGTTCGCTGTTTCCGAGCATCCCTAAACATAGCCCTAGCCGGCATCGAAGACGACTGAAAAATCCGGCCCCAGGAAATGCGTTCCGAGCCCTTTTCGCCCATCCAAAAGTGCCCCCAAAGGAAGACTATGGGTATAAGAGAACTCCCCAGGGGAGCCTTTACGCAGCCCCACATGCAACTGGACCCTCCGGGTTCGCTGTTTCCGAGCATCCCTAAACATAGCCCTAGCCGGCATCGAAGACGACTGAAAAATCAGGCCCCAGGAAATGCGCTGCGAGCCCTTTTCGCCCATCCAAATGTGCCCCCAAAGGAAGGCTTTGGGTACAAGTGAACTCCCCAGGGGAGCCTTAACGCAGCCCCACATGCAACTGGACCCTCCGGGTTCGCTGTTCCTGAGCAAACCTAAACGTAGCCCTAGCCGTCATCGAAGACGACTGAAAAATCAGGCCATTGGAAATGCGTTGCGAGCCCCTTTGGACCATCCAAAAGTGCCCCCAAAGAAGGCTTTGGATACAAGTGAACTCCCCAGGGGAGCCTTTACGCAGCCCCACATGCAACTGGACCCTCCAGGTTCGCTGTTTCCGAGCATCCGTAAACACAGCCCTAGCCGGCATCGAAGACGAATGAAAAATCAGGCCCCAGGAAATGCATTGCGAGCCCCTTTGGACCATCCAAAAGTGCCTCCAAAGGAAGGCTTTGGGTACAAGTGAACTCCCCAGGGGAGCCTTTACGCAGCCCCACATGCAACTGGACCCTCCGGGTTCGCTGTTTCCGAGCATCCGTAAACATATCCCTAGCCGGCATGGGAGAAGACTGAAAACCCGGGCCCCAGAAAACGCGTTGCAAGCCCCTTTGGACCATCCAAAAGTGTCACCAAAGGAAGGCTTTGGGTACAAGAGAACTCCCCAGGGGAGCCTTTACGCAGCCCCACATGCAACTGGACCCTCCGAGTTCGATTTTTCCGAGCATCCCTAAACATAGCCCTAGCCGGCATCGAAGACGACTGAAAAATCAGGCCCCAGGAAATGCGTTGCGAGCCCTTTTCGCCCATCCAAAAGTGCCCCCAAAGGAAGGCTTTGGGTACAAGAGAACTCCCCAGGGGAGCCTTTACGCAGCCCCACATGCAACTGGACCCTTCGGGTTCGATTTTTCCGAGCAACCCTAAATATATCACTAGCAGGCATAGGAGTCGACTGAAAACCCGGGCCCCAGAAAACGAGTTGCAAGCCCCTTTGGACCATCCAAAAGTGTCACCAAAGGAAGGCTTTGGGTACAAGAGAACTCCCCAGGGGAGCCTTTACGCAGCCCCACATGCAACTGGACCCTCCGGGTTCGCTGTTCCTCAGCAAACCTAAACGTAGCCCTAGCCGTCATTGGAGACGACTGAAAAATCAGGCCCCAGGAAATGCGTTACGAGACCTTTTCGCCCATCCAAAAGTGCCCCCAAAGGAAGGCTTTGGGTACAAGTGAACTCCCCAGGGGAGCCTTTACGCAGCCTCACATGCAACTGGACCCTGCGGGTTCGCTGTTTCCGAGCATCCCTAAACATAGCCCTAGCCGGCATCGAAGACGACTGAAAAATCCGGCCCCAGGAAATGCGTTGCAAGCCCTTTTCGCCCATCCAAAAGTGCCACCAAAGGAAGGCTTTGGGTACAAGTGAACTCCCCAGGGGAGCCTTTATGCAGCCCCACATGCAACTGGACCCTCCGGGTTCGTTGTTTCCGAGCATCCCTAAACATAGCCCTAGCCGGAATGGATGATGACTGAAAAATGAGGCCCCGGAACATGCGTTACGAGCCCTTTTCGCCCATCCAAAAGTGCCCCCAAAGGAAGGCTTTGGGTACAAGTGAACTCCCCAGGGGAGCCTTTATGCAGCCCCACATGCAACTGGACCCTCCGGGTTCGTTGTTTCCGAGCATCCCTAAACATAGCCCTAGCCGGAATGGATGATGACTGAAAAATCAGGCCCCGGAACATGCGTTACGAGCCCTTTTCGCCCATCCAAAAGTGCCCCCAAAGGAAGGCTTTGGGTACAAGTGAACTCCCCAGGGGAGCCTTTACGCAGCCCCACATGCAACTGGACCCTCCGGGTTCGCTGTTTCCGAGCATCCCTAAACATAGCCCTAGCCGGCATCGAAGACGACTGAAAAACCCGGGCCCCAGAAAACGCGTTGCAAGCCCCTTTGGACCATCCAAAAGTGTCACCAAAGGAAGACTTTGGGTACAAGAGAACTCCCCAGGGGAGCCTTTACGCAGCCCCACATGCAACTGGACCCTGCGGGTTCGCTGTTCCTGAGCATCCCTAAACATAGCTCTAGCCGGCATCAATGACGACTGAAAAATCCGGCCCCAGGAAATGCGTTCCGAGCCCTTTTCGCCCATCCAAAAGTGCCCCCAAAGGAAGGCTTTGGGTACAAGAGAACTCCCCAGGGGAGCCTTTACGCAGCCCCACATGCAACTGGACCCTCCGGGTTCGCTGTTTCTGAGCATCCCTAAACATAGCCCTAGCCGGCAGCGATGACGACTGAAAAATCAGGCCCCAGGAAATGCGTTACGAGCCCTTTTCGCCCATCCAAAAGTGTCACGGAAGGAAGGCTTTGGGCACAAGTGAACTCCCCAGGGGAGCCTTTACGCAGCCCCACATGCAACTGGACCCTCCGGGTTCGCTGTTTCTGAGCATCCCTAAACATAGCCCTAGCCGGCATCGAAGACGACTGAAAAATCAGGCCCCAGGAAATGCGTTGCAAGCCCTTTTCGCCCATCCAAAAGTGCCCCCAAAGGAAGGCTTTGGGTACAAGTGAACTCCCCAGGGGAGCTTTTACGCAGCCCCACATGCAACTGGACCCTCCGGGTTCGTTGTTTCCGAGCATCCCTAAACATAACCCTAGCCGGAATGGATGATGACTGAAAAATCAGGCCCCGGGAAATGCGTTACGAGCCCTTTTCGCCCATCCAAATGTGCCCCAAAAGGAAGGCTTTGGGTACAAGTGAACTCCCCAGGGGAGCCTTTACGCAGCCCCACATGCAACTGGACCCTCCGGGTTCGCTGTTTCCGAGCATCCCTAAACATAGCCCTAGCCGGCATCGAAGACGACTGAAAAATCAGGCCCCAGGAAATGCGTTACGAGCCCTTTTCGCCCATCTAAAAGTGCCCCCAAAGGAAGGCTTTGTGTACAAGTGAACTCCCCAGGGGAGCCTTTACTCAGCCCCACATGCAACTAGACCCTTCGGGTTCGATTTTTCCGAGCAACCCTAAATATATCCCTAGTCGTCATGGGAGAAGACTGAAAACCCGGGCCCCAGAAAACGCGTTGCAAGCCCCTTTGGACCATCCAAAAGTGTCACCAAAGGAAGGCGTTGGGTACAAGAGAACTCCCCAGGGGAGCCTTTACGCAGCCCCACATGCAACTGGACCCTCCGGGTTCGCTGTTTCCGAGCATCCCTAAACATATCCCTAGCCGGCATCGAAGACGAATGAAAAATCAGGCCCCAGGAAATGCGTTACGAGCCCTTTTCGCCCATCTAAAAGTGCCCCCAAAGGAAGGCTTTGTGTACAAGTGAACTCCCCAGGGGAGCCTTTACTCAGCCCCACATGCAACTAGACCCTTCGGGTTCGATTTTTCCGAGCAACCCTAAATATATCCCTAGTCGTCATGGGAGAAGACTGAAAACCCGGGCCCCAGAAAACGCGTTGCAAGCCCCTTTGGACCATCCAAAAGTGTCACCAAAGGAAGGCGTTGGGTACAAGAGAACTCCCCAGGGGAGCCTTTACGCAGCCCCACATGCAACTGGACCCTCCGGGTTCGCTGTTTCCGAGCATCCCTAAACATAGCCCTAGCCGGCATCGAAGACGACTGAAAAATCAGGCCCCAGGAAATGCGTTACGAGCCCTTTTCGCCCATCTAAAAGTGCCCCCAAAGGAAGGCTTTGTGTACAAGTGAACTCCCCAGGGGAGCCTTTACTCAGCCCCACATGCAACTAGACCCTTCGGGTTCGATTTTTCCGAGCAACCCTAAATATATCCCTAGTCGTCATGGGAGAAGACTGAAAACCCGGGCCCCAGAAAACGCGTTGCAAGCCCCTTTGGACCATCCAAAAGTGTCACCAAAGGAAGGCGTTGGGTACAAGAGAACTCCCCAGGGGAGCCTTTACGCAGCCCCACATGCAACTGGACCCTCCGGGTTCGCTGTTTCCGAGCATCCCTAAACATATCCCTAGCCGGCATCGAAGACGAATGAAAAATCAGGCCCAGGAAATGCGTTACGAGCCCTTTTCGCCCATCTAAAAGTGCCCCCAAAGGAAGGCTTTGTGTACAAGTGAACTCCCCAGGGGAGCCTTTACTCAGCCCCACATGCAACTAGACCCTTCGGGTTCGATTTTTCCGAGCAACCCTAAATATATCCCTAGTCGTCATGGGAGAAGACTGAAAACCCGGGCCCCAGAAAACGCGTTGCAAGCCCCTTTGGACCATCCAAAAGTGTCACCAAAGGAAGGCGTTGGGTACAAGAGAACTCCCCAGGGGAGCCTTTACGCAGCCCCACATGCAACTGGACCCTCCGGGTTCGCTGTTTCCGAGCATCCCTAAACATAGCCCTAGCCGGCATCGAAGACGAATGAAAAATCAGGCCCCAGGAAATGCGTTGCGAGCTCCTTTCGACCATCCAAAAGTGCCCCCAAAGGAAGGCTTTGGGTACAAGAGAACTCCCCAGGGGAGCCTTTACTCAGCCCCACATGCAACTAGACCCTTCGGGTTCGATTTTTCCGAGCAACCCTAAATATATCCCTAGTCGTCATGGGAGAAGACTGAAAACCCGGGCCCCAGAAAACGCGTTGCAAGCCCCTTTGGACCATCCAAAAGTGTCACCAAAGGAAGGCTTTGGGTTCAAGTGAACTCCCCAGGGGAGCCTTTACGCAGCCCCACATGCAACTGGACCCTCCGGGTTCGCTGTTTCTGAGCATCCCTAAACATATCCCTTGCCGGCAACGAAGACGAATGAAAAATTAGGCCCACGGAAATGCGTTGCGAGCCCTTTTCGCCCATCCAAAAGTGCCCCCAAAGGAAGACTTTGGGTACAAGAGAACTCCCCAGGGGAGCCTTTACGCAGCCCCACATGCAACTGGACCCTCCGGGTTCGATTTTTCCGAGCAACCCTAAATATATCACTAGCCGGCATGGGAGAACACTGAAAACCCGGGCCCCAGAAAACGCGTTGCAAGCCCCTTTGGAGCATCCAAAAGTGTCACCAAAGGAAGGCGTTGGGTACAAGTGATCTCCCCAGGGGAGCCTTTACGCAGCCCCACATGCAACTGGACCCTCCGGGTTCGCTGTTCCTCAGCAAACCTAAACGTAGCCCTAGCCGTCATTGGAGACGACTGAAAAATCAGGCCCCAGGAAATGCGTTACGAGACCTTTTCGCCCATCCAAAAGTGCCCCCAAAGGAAGGCTTTGGGTACAAGTGAACTCCCCAGGGGAGCCTTTACGCAGCCTCACATGCAACTGGACCCTGCGGGTTCGCTGTTTCCGAGCATCCCTAAACATAGCCCTAGCCGGCATCGAAGACGACTGAAAAATCCGGCCCCAGGAAATGCGTTGCAAGCCCTTTTCGCCCATCCAAAAGTGCCACCAAAGGAAGGCTTTGGGTACAAGTGAACTCCCCAGGGGAGCCTTTATGCAGCCCCACATGCAACTGGACCCTCCGGGTTCGTTGTTTCCGAGCATCCCTAAACATAGCCCTAGCCGGAATGGATGATGACTGAAAAATGAGGCCCCGGAACATGCGTTACGAGCCCTTTTCGCCCATCCAAAAGTGCCCCCAAAGGAAGGCTTTGGGTACAAGTGAACTCCCCAGGGGAGCCTTTATGCAGCCCCACATGCAACTGGACCCTCCGGGTTCGTTGTTTCCGAGCATCCCTAAACATAGCCCTAGCCGGAATGGATGATGACTGAAAAATCAGGCCCCGGAACATGCGTTACGAGCCCTTTTCGCCCATCCAAAAGTGCCCCCAAAGGAAGGCTTTGGGTACAAGTGAACTCCCCAGGGGAGCCTTTACGCAGCCCCACATGCAACTGGACCCTCCGGGTTCGCTGTTTCCGAGCATCCCTAAACATAGCCCTAGCCGGCATCGAAGACGACTGAAAAACCCGGGCCCCAGAAAACGCGTTGCAAGCCCCTTTGGACCATCCAAAAGTGTCACCAAAGGAAGACTTTGGGTACAAGAGAACTCCCCAGGGGAGCCTTTACGCAGCCCCACATGCAACTGGACCCTGCGGGTTCGCTGTTCCTGAGCATCCCTAAACATAGCTCTAGCCGGCATCAATGACGACTGAAAAATCCGGCCCCAGGAAATGCGTTCCGAGCCCTTTTCGCCCATCCAAAAGTGCCCCCAAAGGAAGGCTTTGGGTACAAGAGAACTCCCCAGGGGAGCCTTTACGCAGCCCCACATGCAACTGGACCCTCCGGGTTCGCTGTTTCTGAGCATCCCTAAACATAGCCCTAGCCGGCAGCGATGACGACTGAAAAATCAGGCCCCAGGAAATGCGTTACGAGCCCTTTTCGCCCATCCAAAAGTGTCACGGAAGGAAGGCTTTGGGCACAAGTGAACTCCCCAGGGGAGCCTTTACGCAGCCCCACATGCAACTGGACCCTCCGGGTTCGCTGTTTCTGAGCATCCCTAAACATAGCCCTAGCCGGCATCGAAGACGACTGAAAAATCAGGCCCCAGGAAATGCGTTGCAAGCCCTTTTCGCCCATCCAAAAGTGCCCCCAAAGGAAGGCTTTGGGTACAAGTGAACTCCCCAGGGGAGCTTTTACGCAGCCCCACATGCAACTGGACCCTCCGGGTTCGTTGTTTCCGAGCATCCCTAAACATAACCCTAGCCGGAATGGATGATGACTGAAAAATCAGGCCCCGGGAAATGCGTTACGAGCCCTTTTCGCCCATCCAAATGTGCCCCAAAAGGAAGGCTTTGGGTACAAGTGAACTCCCCAGGGGAGCCTTTACGCAGCCCCACATGCAACTGGACCCTCCGGGTTCGCTGTTTCCGAGCATCCCTAAACATAGCCCTAGCCGGCATCGAAGACGACTGAAAAATCAGGCCCCAGGAAATGCGTTACGAGCCCTTTTCGCCCATCTAAAAGTGCCCCCAAAGGAAGGCTTTGTGTACAAGTGAACTCCCCAGGGGAGCCTTTACTCAGCCCCACATGCAACTAGACCCTTCGGGTTCGATTTTTCCGAGCAACCCTAAATATATCCCTAGTCGTCATGGGAGAAGACTGAAAACCCGGGCCCCAGAAAACGCGTTGCAAGCCCCTTTGGACCATCCAAAAGTGTCACCAAAGGAAGGCGTTGGGTACAAGAGAACTCCCCAGGGGAGCCTTTACGCAGCCCCACATGCAACTGGACCCTCCGGGTTCGCTGTTTCCGAGCATCCCTAAACATATCCCTAGCCGGCATCGAAGACGAATGAAAAATCAGGCCCCAGGAAATGCGTTACGAGCCCTTTTCGCCCATCTAAAAGTGCCCCCAAAGGAAGGCTTTGTGTACAAGTGAACTCCCCAGGGGAGCCTTTACTCAGCCCCACATGCAACTAGACCCTTCGGGTTCGATTTTTCCGAGCAACCCTAAATATATCCCTAGTCGTCATGGGAGAAGACTGAAAACCCGGGCCCCAGAAAACGCGTTGCAAGCCCCTTTGGACCATCCAAAAGTGTCACCAAAGGAAGGCGTTGGGTACAAGAGAACTCCCCAGGGGAGCCTTTACGCAGCCCCACATGCAACTGGACCCTCCGGGTTCGCTGTTTCCGAGCATCCCTAAACATAGCCCTAGCCGGCATCGAAGACGAATGAAAAATCAGGCCCCAGGAAATGCGTTGCGAGCTCCTTTCGACCATCCAAAAGTGCCCCCAAAGGAAGGCTTTGGGTACAAGAGAACTCCCCAGGGGAGCCTTTACTCAGCCCCACATGCAACTAGACCCTTCGGGTTCGATTTTTCCGAGCAACCCTAAATATATCCCTAGTCGTCATGGGAGAAGACTGAAAACCCGGGCCCCAGAAAACGCGTTGCAAGCCCCTTTGGACCATCCAAAAGTGTCACCAAAGGAAGGCTTTGGGTTCAAGTGAACTCCCCAGGGGAGCCTTTACGCAGCCCCACATGCAACTGGACCCTCCGGGTTCGCTGTTTCTGAGCATCCCTAAACATATCCCTTGCCGGCAACGAAGACGAATGAAAAATTAGGCCCACGGAAATGCGTTGCGAGCCCTTTTCGCCCATCCAAAAGTGCCCCCAAAGGAAGACTTTGGGTACAAGAGAACTCCCCAGGGGAGCCTTTACGCAGCCCCACATGCAACTGGACCCTCCGGGTTCGATTTTTCCGAGCAACCCTAAATATATCACTAGCCGGCATGGGAGAACACTGAAAACCCGGGCCCCAGAAAACGCGTTGCAAGCCCCTTTGGAGCATCCAAAAGTGTCACCAAAGGAAGGCGTTGGGTACAAGTGATCTCCCCAGGGGAGCCTTTACGCAGCCCCACATGCAACTGGACCCTCCGGGTTCGCTGTTTCCGAGCATCCCTAAACATAGCCCTAGACGGCATCGAAGATGGCTGAAAAATCAGGCCCCAGGAAATGCCTTGCGAGCCCTTTTCGCCCATCCAAAAGTGCCCCCACAGGAAGACTTTGGGTACAAGTGAACTCCCCAGGGGAGCCTTTACGCAGCCCCACATGCAACTGGACCCTCCGGGTTCGCTGTTCCTGAGCAAACCTAAACGTAGCCCTAGCCGTCATCGGAGACGAGTGAAAAATCAGGCCCCAAGAAATGCGTTGCGAGCCCTTTTCGCCCATCCAAAAGTGCCCCCAAAGGAAGGCTTTGTGTACAAGTGAACTCCCCAGGGGAGCCTTTACTCAGCCCCACATGCAACTAGACCCTTCGGGTTCGATTTTTCCGAGCAACCCTAAATATATCCCTAGTCGTCATGGGAGAAGACTGAAAACCCGGGCCCCAGAAAACGCGTTGCAAGCCCCTTTGGACCATCCAAAAGTGTCACCAAAGGAAGGCGTTGGGTACAAGAGAACTCCCCAGGGGAGCCTTTACGCAGCCCCACATGCAACTGGACCCTCCGGGTTCGCTGTTTCCGAGCATCCCTAAACATATCCCTAGCCGGCATCGAAGACGAATGAAAAATCAGGCCCCAGGAAATGCGTTACGAGCCCTTTTCGCCCATCTAAAAGTGCCCCCAAAGGAAGGCTTTGTGTACAAGTGAACTCCCCAGGGGAGCCTTTACTCAGCCCCACATGCAACTAGACCCTTCGGGTTCGATTTTTCCGAGCAACCCTAAATATATCCCTAGTCGTCATGGGAGAAGACTGAAAACCCGGGCCCCAGAAAACGCGTTGCAAGCCCCTTTGGACCATCCAAAAGTGTCACCAAAGGAAGGCGTTGGGTACAAGAGAACTCCCCAGGGGAGCCTTTACGCAGCCCCACATGCAACTGGACCCTCCGGGTTCGCTGTTTCCGAGCATCCCTAAACATAGCCCTAGCCGGCATCGAAGACGACTGAAAAATCAGGCCCCAGGAAATGCGTTACGAGCCCTTTTCGCCCATCTAAAAGTGCCCCCAAAGGAAGGCTTTGTGTACAAGTGAACTCCCCAGGGGAGCCTTTACTCAGCCCCACATGCAACTAGACCCTTCGGGTTCGATTTTTCCGAGCAACCCTAAATATATCCCTAGTCGTCATGGGAGAAGACTGAAAACCCGGGCCCCAGAAAACGCGTTGCAAGCCCCTTTGGACCATCCAAAAGTGTCACCAAAGGAAGGCGTTGGGTACAAGAGAACTCCCCAGGGGAGCCTTTACGCAGCCCCACATGCAACTGGACCCTCCGGGTTCGCTGTTTCCGAGCATCCCTAAACATATCCCTAGCCGGCATCGAAGACGAATGAAAAATCAGGCCCCAGGAAATGCGTTACGAGCCCTTTTCGCCCATCTAAAAGTGCCCCCAAAGGAAGGCTTTGTGTACAAGTGAACTCCCCAGGGGAGCCTTTACTCAGCCCCACATGCAACTAGACCCTTCGGGTTCGATTTTTCCGAGCAACCCTAAATATATCCCTAGTCGTCATGGGAGAAGACTGAAAACCCGGGCCCCAGAAAACGCGTTGCAAGCCCCTTTGGACCATCCAAAAGTGTCACCAAAGGAAGGCGTTGGGTACAAGAGAACTCCCCAGGGGAGCCTTTACGCAGCCCCACATGCAACTGGACCCTCCGGGTTCGCTGTTTCCGAGCATCCCTAAACATAGCCCTAGCCGGCATCGAAGACGAATGAAAAATCAGGCCCCAGGAAATGCGTTGCGAGCTCCTTTCGACCATCCAAAAGTGCCCCCAAAGGAAGGCTTTGGGTACAAGAGAACTCCCCAGGGGAGCCTTTACTCAGCCCCACATGCAACTAGACCCTTCGGGTTCGATTTTTCCGAGCAACCCTAAATATATCCCTAGTCGTCATGGGAGAAGACTGAAAACCCGGGCCCCAGAAAACGCGTTGCAAGCCCCTTTGGACCATCCAAAAGTGTCACCAAAGGAAGGCTTTGGGTTCAAGTGAACTCCCCAGGGGAGCCTTTACGCAGCCCCACATGCAACTGGACCCTCCGGGTTCGCTGTTTCTGAGCATCCCTAAACATATCCCTTGCCGGCAACGAAGACGAATGAAAAATTAGGCCCACGGAAATGCGTTGCGAGCCCTTTTCGCCCATCCAAAAGTGCCCCCAAAGGAAGACTTTGGGTACAAGAGAACTCCCCAGGGGAGCCTTTACGCAGCCCCACATGCAACTGGACCCTCCGGGTTCGATTTTTCCGAGCAACCCTAAATATATCACTAGCCGGCATGGGAGAACACTGAAAACCCGGGCCCCAGAAAACGCGTTGCAAGCCCCTTTGGAGCATCCAAAAGTGTCACCAAAGGAAGGCGTTGGGTACAAGTGATCTCCCCAGGGGAGCCTTTACGCAGCCCCACATGCAACTGGACCCTCCGGGTTCGCTGTTCCTCAGCAAACCTAAACGTAGCCCTAGCCGTCATTGGAGACGACTGAAAAATCAGGCCCCAGGAAATGCGTTACGAGACCTTTTCGCCCATCCAAAAGTGCCCCCAAAGGAAGGCTTTGGGTACAAGTGAACTCCCCAGGGGAGCCTTTACGCAGCCTCACATGCAACTGGACCCTGCGGGTTCGCTGTTTCCGAGCATCCCTAAACATAGCCCTAGCCGGCATCGAAGACGACTGAAAAATCCGGCCCCAGGAAATGCGTTGCAAGCCCTTTTCGCCCATCCAAAAGTGCCACCAAAGGAAGGCTTTGGGTACAAGTGAACTCCCCAGGGGAGCCTTTATGCAGCCCCACATGCAACTGGACCCTCCGGGTTCGTTGTTTCCGAGCATCCCTAAACATAGCCCTAGCCGGAATGGATGATGACTGAAAAATGAGGCCCCGGAACATGCGTTACGAGCCCTTTTCGCCCATCCAAAAGTGCCCCCAAAGGAAGGCTTTGGGTACAAGTGAACTCCCCAGGGGAGCCTTTATGCAGCCCCACATGCAACTGGACCCTCCGGGTTCGTTGTTTCCGAGCATCCCTAAACATAGCCCTAGCCGGAATGGATGATGACTGAAAAATCAGGCCCCGGAACATGCGTTACGAGCCCTTTTCGCCCATCCAAAAGTGCCCCCAAAGGAAGGCTTTGGGTACAAGTGAACTCCCCAGGGGAGCCTTTACGCAGCCCCACATGCAACTGGACCCTCCGGGTTCGCTGTTTCCGAGCATCCCTAAACATAGCCCTAGCCGGCATCGAAGACGACTGAAAAACCCGGGCCCCAGAAAACGCGTTGCAAGCCCCTTTGGACCATCCAAAAGTGTCACCAAAGGAAGACTTTGGGTACAAGAGAACTCCCCAGGGGAGCCTTTACGCAGCCCCACATGCAACTGGACCCTGCGGGTTCGCTGTTCCTGAGCATCCCTAAACATAGCTCTAGCCGGCATCAATGACGACTGAAAAATCCGGCCCCAGGAAATGCGTTCCGAGCCCTTTTCGCCCATCCAAAAGTGCCCCCAAAGGAAGGCTTTGGGTACAAGAGAACTCCCCAGGGGAGCCTTTACGCAGCCCCACATGCAACTGGACCCTCCGGGTTCGCTGTTTCTGAGCATCCCTAAACATAGCCCTAGCCGGCAGCGATGACGACTGAAAAATCAGGCCCCAGGAAATGCGTTACGAGCCCTTTTCGCCCATCCAAAAGTGTCACGGAAGGAAGGCTTTGGGCACAAGTGAACTCCCCAGGGGAGCCTTTACGCAGCCCCACATGCAACTGGACCCTCCGGGTTCGCTGTTTCTGAGCATCCCTAAACATAGCCCTAGCCGGCATCGAAGACGACTGAAAAATCAGGCCCCAGGAAATGCGTTGCAAGCCCTTTTCGCCCATCCAAAAGTGCCCCCAAAGGAAGGCTTTGGGTACAAGTGAACTCCCCAGGGGAGCTTTTACGCAGCCCCACATGCAACTGGACCCTCCGGGTTCGTTGTTTCCGAGCATCCCTAAACATAACCCTAGCCGGAATGGATGATGACTGAAAAATCAGGCCCCGGGAAATGCGTTACGAGCCCTTTTCGCCCATCCAAATGTGCCCCAAAAGGAAGGCTTTGGGTACAAGTGAACTCCCCAGGGGAGCCTTTACGCAGCCCCACATGCAACTGGACCCTCCGGGTTCGCTGTTTCCGAGCATCCCTAAACATAGCCCTAGCCGGCATCGAAGACGACTGAAAAATCAGGCCCCAGGAAATGCGTTACGAGCCCTTTTCGCCCATCTAAAAGTGCCCCCAAAGGAAGGCTTTGTGTACAAGTGAACTCCCCAGGGGAGCCTTTACTCAGCCCCACACGCAACTAGACCCTTCGGGTTCGATTTTTCCGAGCAACCCTAAATATATCCCTAGTCGTCATGGGAGAAGACTGAAAACCCGGGCCCCAGAAAACGCGTTGCAAGCCCCTTTGGACCATCCAAAAGTGTCACCAAAGGAAGGCGTTGGGTACAAGAGAACTCCCCAGGGGAGCCTTTACGCAGCCCCACATGCAACTGGACCCTCCGGGTTCGCTGTTTCCGAGCATCCCTAAACATATCCCTAGCCGGCATCGAAGACGAATGAAAAATCAGGCCCCAGGAAATGCGTTACGAGCCCTTTTCGCCCATCTAAAAGTGCCCCCAAAGGAAGGCTTTGTGTACAAGTGAACTCCCCAGGGGAGCCTTTACTCAGCCCCACATGCAACTAGACCCTTCGGGTTCGATTTTTCCGAGCAACCCTAAATATATCCCTAGTCGTCATGGGAGAAGACTGAAAACCCGGGCCCCAGAAAACGCGTTGCAAGCCCCTTTGGACCATCCAAAAGTGTCACCAAAGGAAGGCGTTGGGTACAAGAGAACTCCCCAGGGGAGCCTTTACGCAGCCCCACATGCAACTGGACCCTCCGGGTTCGCTGTTTCCGAGCATCCCTAAACATAGCCCTAGCCGGCATCGAAGACGAATGAAAAATCAGGCCCCAGGAAATGCGTTGCGAGCTCCTTTCGACCATCCAAAAGTGCCCCCAAAGGAAGGCTTTGGGTACAAGAGAACTCCCCAGGGGAGCCTTTACTCAGCCCCACATGCAACTAGACCCTTCGGGTTCGATTTTTCCGAGCAACCCTAAATATATCCCTAGTCGTCATGGGAGAAGACTGAAAACCCGGGCCCCAGAAAACGCGTTGCAAGCCCCTTTGGACCATCCAAAAGTGTCACCAAAGGAAGGCTTTGGGTTCAAGTGAACTCCCCAGGGGAGCCTTTACGCAGCCCCACATGCAACTGGACCCTCCGGGTTCGCTGTTTCTGAGCATCCCTAAACATATCCCTTGCCGGCAACGAAGACGAATGAAAAATTAGGCCCACGGAAATGCGTTGCGAGCCCTTTTCGCCCATCCAAAAGTGCCCCCAAAGGAAGACTTTGGGTACAAGAGAACTCCCCAGGGGAGCCTTTACGCAGCCCCACATGCAACTGGACCCTCCGGGTTCGATTTTTCCGAGCAACCCTAAATATATCACTAGCCGGCATGGGAGAACACTGAAAACCCGGGCCCCAGAAAACGCGTTGCAAGCCCCTTTGGAGCATCCAAAAGTGTCACCAAAGGAAGGCGTTGGGTACAAGTGATCTCCCCAGGGGAGCCTTTACGCAGCCCCACATGCAACTGGACCCTCCGGGTTCGCTGTTTCCGAGCATCCCTAAACATAGCCCTAGACGGCATCGAAGATGGCTGAAAAATCAGGCCCCAGGAAATGCCTTGCGAGCCCTTTTCGCCCATCCAAAAGTGCCCCCACAGGAAGACTTTGGGTACAAGTGAACTCCCCAGGGGAGCCTTTACGCAGCCCCACATGCAACTGGACCCTCCGGGTTCGCTGTTCCTGAGCAAACCTAAACGTAGCCCTAGCCGTCATCGGAGACGAGTGAAAAATCAGGCCCCAAGAAATGCGTTGCGAGCCCTTTTCGCCCATCCAAAAGTGCCCCCAAAGGAAGGCTTTGGGTACAAGTGAACTCCCCAGGGGAGCCTTTACGCAGCCCCACATGCAACTGGACCCTCCAGGTTCGCTGTTTCCGAGCATCCCTAAACATAGCCCTAGCCGGAATTTATGATGACTGAAAAATCAGGCCCCGGTAAATGCGTTATGTGCCCTTTTCGCCCATCCAAATGTGCCCCCAAAGGAAGGCTTTGGGTACAAGTGAACTCCCCAGGGAAGCCTTTACGCAGCCCCACATGCAACTGGACCCTCCGGGTTCGCTGTTTCCGAGCATCCCTAAACATAGCCCTAGCCGGCATCGAAGACGAATGAAAAATCAGGCCCCAGGAAATGCGTTGCGAGCCCTTTTCGCCCATCCAAAAGTGCCCCCAAAGGAAGGCTTTGGGTACAAGTGAACTCCCCAGGGGAGCCTTTACGCAGCCCCACATGCAACTGGACACTCCGGATTCGCTGTTTCGGAGCAACCCTAAATATATCACTAGCCGGCATGGGAGAAGACTGAAATCCCGGGCCCCAGAAAACGCGTTGCAAGCCCCTTTGGACCATCCAAAAGTGTCACCAAAGGAAGGCTTTGGGTACAAGTGAACTCCCCAGGGGAGCCTTTACGCAGCCCCACATGCAACTGGACCCTCCGGGTTCGCTGTTTCCGAGCATCCCTAAACATAGCCCTAGCCGGCATCGAAGACGACTGAAAAATCAGGCCCCAGGAAATGCGTTGCGAGCCCTTTTCGCCCATCCAAAAGTGCCCCCAAAGGAAGGCTTTGGGTACAAGAGAACTCCCCAGGGGAGCATTTACGCAGCCCCACATGCCACTGGACCCTCCGCGTTCGCTGTTTCCGAGCATCCCTAAACATAGCCCTAGCCGGCATCGAAGACGACTGAAAAATCAGGCCCCAGGAAATGCGTTGCGAACCCTTTTCGCCCATCCAAAAGTGCCCCCAAAGGAAGGCTTTGGGTACAAGAGAACTCCCCAGGGGAGCCTTTACGCAGCCCCACATGCAACTGGACCCTCCGCGTTCGCTGTTTCCGAGCATCCCTAAACATAGCCCTAGCCGGCATCGAAGACGACTGAAAAATCAGGCCCCAGGAAATGCGTTGCAAGCCCTTTTCGCCCATCCAAAAGTGCCCCCAAAGGAAGGCTTTGGGTACAAGTGAACTCCCCAGGGGAGCCTTTACGCAGCCCCACATGCAACTGGACCCTCCGGGTTCGTTGTTTCCGAGCATCCCTAAACATAGCCCTAGCCGGAATGGATGATGACTGAAAAATCAGGCCCCGGGAAATGCGTTACGAGCCCTTTTCGCCCATCCAAATGTGCCCCCAAAGGAAGGCTTTGGGTACAAGTGAACTCCCCAGGGGAGCCTTTACGCAGCCCCACATGCAACTGGACCCTCCGCGTTCGTTGTTTCCGAGCATCCCTAAACATAGCCCTAGCCGGAATGGATGATGACTGAAAAATCAGGCCCCGGGAAATGCGTTACGAGCCCTTTTCGCCCATCCAAATGTGCCCCCAAAGGAAGGCTTTGGGTACAAGTGAACTCCCCAGGGGAGCATTTATGGAGCCCCACATGCAACTGGACCCTCCGGGTTCGCTGTTTCCGAGCATCCCTAAACATAGCCCTAGCCGGCATCGAAGACGACTGAAAAATCAGGCCCCAGGAAATGCGTTACGAGCCCTTTTCGCCCATCTAAAAGTGCCCCCAAAGGAAGGCTTTTGGTACAAGTGAACTCCCCAGGGGAGCCTTTACGCAGCCCCACATGCAACTGGACCCTCCGGGTTCGATTTTTCCGAGCAACCCTAAATATATCCCTAGCCGGCATGGGAGAAGACTGAAAACCTGGGTCCCAGAAAACGCGTTGCAAGCCCCTTTGGACCATCCAAAAGTGTCACCAAAGGAAGGCGTTGGGTACAAGAGAACTCCCCAGGGGAGCCTTTACGCAGCCCCACATGCAACTGGACCCTCCGGGTTCGCTGTTTCCGAGCATCCCTAAACATAGCCCTAGCCGGCATCGAAGACGAATGAAAAATCAGGCCCCAGGAAATGCGTTCCGAGCCCTTTTCGCCCATCCAAAAGTGCCCCCAAAGGAAGGCTTTGGGTACAAGAGAACTCCCCAGGGGAGCCTTTACTCAGCCCCACATGCAACTAGACCCTTCGGGTTCGATTTTTCCGAGCAACCCTAAATATATCCCTAGTCGTCATGGGAGAAGACTGAAAACCCGGGCCCCAGAAAACGCGTTGCAAGCCCCTTTGGACCATCCAAAAGTGTCACCAAAGGAAGGCTTTGGGTTCAAGTGAACTCCCCAGGGGAGCCTTTACGCAGCCCCACATGCAACTGGACCCTCCGGGTTCGCTGTTTCTGAGCATCCCTAAACATATCCCTTGCCGGCAACGAAGGCGAATGAAAAATTAGGCCCACGGAAATGCGTTGCGAGCCCTTTTCGCCCATCCAAAAGTGCCCCCAAAGGAAGACTTTGGGTACAAGAGAACTCCCCAGGGGAGCCTTTACGCAGCCCCACATGCAACTGGACCCTCCGGGTTCGATTTTTCCGAGCAACCCTAAATATATCACTAGCCGGCATGGGAGAACACTGAAAACCCGGGCCCCAGAAAACGCGTTGCAAGCCCCTTTGGAGCATCCAAAAGTGTCACCAAAGGAAGGCGTTGGGTACAAGTGATCTCCCCAGGGGAGCCTTTACGCAGCCCCACATGCCACTGGACCCTCCGGGTTCGCTGTTTCCGAGCATCCCTAAACATAGCCCTAGACGGCATCGAAGATGGCTGAAAAATCAGGCCCCAGGAAATGCCTTGCGAGCCCTTTTCGCCCATCCAAAAGTGCCCCCACACGAAGACTTTGGGTACAAGTGAACTCCCCAGGGGAGCCTTTACGCAGCCCCACATGCAACTGGACCCTCCGGGTTCGCTGTTCCTGAGCAAACCTAAACGTAGCCCTAGCCGTCATCGGAGACGAGTGAAAAATCAGGCCCCAGGAAATGCGTTGCGAGCCCTTTTCGCCCATCCAAAAGTGCCCCCAAAGGAAGGCTTTGGGTACAAGTGAACTCCCCAGGGGAGCCTTTACGCAGCCCCACATGCAACTGGACCCTCCAGGTTCGCTGTTTCCGAGCATCCCTAAACATAGCCCTAGCCGGAATTTATGATGACTGAAAAATCAGGCCCCGGTAAATGCGTTATGTGCCCTTTTCGCCCATCCAACTGTGCCCCCAAAGGAAGGCTTTGGGTACAAGTGAACTCCCCAGGGAAGCCTTTACGCAGCCCCACATGCAACTGGACCCTCCGCGTTCGCTGTTTCCGAGCATCCCTAAACATAGCCCTAGACGGCATCGAAGACGACTGAAAAATCAGGCCCCAGGAAATGCGTTGCGAGCCCTTTTCGCCCATCCAAAAGTGCCCACAAAGGAAGGCTTTGGGTACAAGTGAACTCCCCAGGGGAGCCTTTACGCAGCCCCACATGCAACTGGACCCTGCGGGTTCAATTTTTCCGAGCTACCCTAAATATATCACTAGCCGGCATGGGAGAAGACTGAAATCCCGGGCCCCAGAAAACGCGTTGCAAGCCCCTTTGGACCATCCAAATGTGTCACCAAAGGAAGGCTTTGGGTACAAGTGAACTCCCCAGGGGAGCCTTTACGCAGCCCCACATGCAACTGGACCCTCCGGGTTCGCTGTTTCCGAGCATCCCTAAACATAGCCCTAGCCGGCATCAATGACGACTGAAAAATCAGGCCCCAGGAAATGCGTTACGAGCCCTTTTCGCCCATCCAAAAGTGCCCCCAAAGGAAGGCTTTGGGTACAAGTGAACTCCCCAGGGGAGCCTTTACGCAGCCCCACATGCAACTGGACCCTCCGGGTTCGCTGTTTCCGAGCATCCCTAAACATAGCCCTAGCCGGCATCGAAGACGACTGAAAAATCAGGCCCCAGGAAATGCGTTGCGAGCCCTTTTCGCCCATCCAAAAGTGCCCCCAAAGGAAGGCTTTGGGTACAAGAGAACTCCCCAGGGGAGCCTTTACGCAGCCCCACATGCCACTGGACCCTCCGCGTTTGCTGTTTCCGAGCATCCCTAAATATAGCCCTAGCCGGCATCGAAGACGACTGAAAAAACAGGCCCCAGGAAATGCGTTGCGAACCCTTTTCGCCCATCCAAAAGTGCCCCCAAAGGAAGGCTTTGGGTACAAGAGAACTCCCCAGGGGAGCCTTTACGCAGCCCCACATGCAACTGGACCCTCCGCGTTCGCTGTTTCCGAGCATCCCTAAACATAGCCCTAGCCGGCATCGAAGACGACTGAAAAATCATGCCCCAGGAAATGCGTTGCGAGCCCTTTTCGCCCATCCAAAAGTGTCACGGAAGGAAGTCTTTGGGTACAAGTGAACTCCCCAGGGGAGCCTTTACGCAGCCCCACATGCAACTGGACCCTCCGGGTTCGCTGTTTCTGAGCATCCCTAAACATAGCCCTAGCCGGCATCGAAGACGACTGAAAAATCAGGCCCCAGGAAATGCGTTGCAAGCCCTTTTCGCCCATCCAAAAGTGCCCCCAAAGGAAGGCTTTGGGTACAAGTGAACTCCCCAGGGGAGCCTTTACGCAGCCCCACATGCAACTGGACCCTCCGGGTTCGTTGTTTCCGAGCATCCCTAAACATAGCCCTAGCCGGAATGGATGATGACTGAAAAATCAGGCCCCGGGAAATGCGTTACGAGCCCTTTTCGCCCATCCAAATGTGCCCCCAAAGGAAGGCTTTGGGTACAAGTGAACTCCCCAGGGGAGCCTTTACGCAGCCCCACATGCAACTGGACCCTCCGCGTTCGTTGTTTCCGAGCATCCCTAAACATAGCCCTAGCCGGAATGGATGATGACTGAAAAATCAGGCCCCGGGAAATGCGTTACGAGCCCTTTTCGCCCATCCAAATGTGCCCCCAAAGGAAGGCTTTGGGTACAAGTGAACTCCCCAGGGGAGCATTTATGGAGCCCCACATGCAACTGGACCCTCCGGGTTCGCTGTTTCCGAGCATCCCTAAACATAGCCCTAGCCGGCATCGAAGACGACTGAAAAATCAGGCCCCAGGAAATGCGTTACGAGCCCTTTTCGCCCATCTAAAAGTGCCCCCAAAGGAAGGCTTTGTGTACAAGTGAACTCCCCAGGGGAGCCTTTACGCAGCCCCACATGCAACTGGACCCTCCGGGTTCGATTTTTCCGAGCAACCCTAAATATATCCCTAGCCGGCATGGGAGAAGACTGAAAACCTGGGTCCCAGAAAACGCGTTGCAAGCCCCTTTGGACCATCCAAAAGTGTCACCAAAGGAAGGCGTTGGGTACAAGAGAACTCCCCAGGGGAGCCTTTACGCAGCCCCACATGCAACTGGACCCTCCGCGTTCGCTGTTTCCGAGCATCCCTAAACATAGCCCTAGCCGGCATCGAAGACGAATGAAAAATCAGGCCCCAGGAAATGCGTTACGAGCCCTTTTCGCCCATCCAAAAGTGCCCCCAAAGGAAGGCTTTGGGTACAAGAGAACTCCCCAGGGGAGCCTTTACTCAGCCCCACATGCAACTAGACCCTTCGGGTTCGATTTTTCCGAGCAACCCTAAATATATCCCTAGTCGTCATGGGAGAAGACTGAAAACCCGGGCCCCAGAAAACGCGTTGCAAGCCCCTTTGGACCATCCAAAAGTGTCACCAAAGGAAGGCTTTGGGTTCAAGTGAACTCCCCAGGGGAGCCTTTACGCAGCCCCACATGCAACTGGACCCTCCGGGTTCGCTGTTTCTGAGCATCCCTAAACATATCCCTTGCCGGCAACGAAGACGAATGAAAAATTAGGCCCACGGAAATGCGTTGCGAGCCCTTTTCGCCCATCCAAAAGTGCCCCCAAAGGAAGACTTTGGGTACAAGAGAACTCCCCAGGGGAGCCTTTACGCAGCCCCACATGCAACTGGACCCTCCGGGTTCGATTTTTCCGAGCAACCCTAAATATATCACTAGCCGGCATGGGAGAACACTGAAAACCCGGGCCCCAGAAAACGCGTTGCAAGCCCCTTTGGAGCATCCAAAAGTGTCACCAAAGGAAGGCGTTGGGTACAAGTGATCTCCCCAGGGGAGCCTTTACGCAGCCCCACATGCAACTGGACCCTCCGGGTTCGCTGTTTCCGAGCATCCCTAAACATAGCCCTAGCCGTCATCGAAGACGACTGAAAAATCAGGCCCCAGGAAATGCGTTACGAGCCCTTTTCGCCCATCCAAAAGTGCCCCCAAAGGAAGGCTTTGGGTACAAGAGAACTCCCCAGGGGAGCCTTTACGCAGCCCCACATGCAACTGGACCCTCCGGGTTCGCTGTTTCCGAGCATCCCTAAACGTAGCCCTAGCCGGCATCGAAGACGACTGAAAAATCAGGCCCCAGGAAATGCGTTGCGAGCCCTTTTCGCCCATCCAAAAGTGCCCCCAAAGGAAGGCTTTGGGTACAAGAGAACTCCCCAGGGGAGCCTTTACGCAGCCCCACATGCCACTGGACCCTCCGCGTTCGCTGTTTCCGAGCATCCCTAAACATAGCCCTAGCCGGCATCGAAGACGACTGAAAAATCAGGCCCCAGGAAATGCGTTGCGAACCCTTTTCGCCCATCCAAAAGTGCCCCCAAAGGAAGGCTTTGGGTACAAGAGAACTCCCCAGGGGAGCCTTTACGCAGCCCCACATGCAACTGGACCCTCCGCGTTCGCTGTTTCCGAGCATCCCTAAACATAGCCCTAGCCGGAATTTATGATGACTGAAAAATCAGGCCCCGGTAAATGCGTTACGAGCCCTTTTCGCCCATCCAAAAGTGCCCCCAAAGGAAGGCTTTGGGTACAAGTGAACTCCCCAGGGGAGCATTTATGCAGCCCCACATGCAACTGGACCCTCCGGGTTCGATTTTTCCGAGCAACCCTAAATATATCTCTAGCCAGCATGGGAGAAGACTGAAAACCCGGGCCCCAGAAAACGCGTTGCAAGCCCCTTTGGACCATCCAAAAGTGTCACCAAAGGAAGGCGTTGGGTACAAGTGAACTCCCCAGGGGAGCCTTTACGCAGCCCCACATGCAACTGGACCCTCCGGGTTCGCTGTTTCCGAGCATCCCTAAACATAGCCCTAGCCGGCATCGAAGACGACTGAAAAACCCGGGCCCCAGAAAACGCGTTGCAAGCCCCTTTGGACCATACAAAAGTGTCACCAAAGGAAGACTTTGGGTACAAGAGAACTCCCCAGGGGAGCCTTTACGCAGCCCCACATGCAACTGGACCCTGCGGGTTCGCTGTTCCTGAGCATCCCTAAACATAGCTCTAGCCGGCATCGAAGACGACTGAAAAATCCGGCCCCAGGAAATGCGTTGCGAGCCCTTTTCGCCCATCCAAAAGTTTCACCAAAGGAAGGCTTTGGGTACAAGAGAACTCCCCAGGGGAGCCTTTACTCAGCCCGACATGCAAGTGGACCCTTCGGGTTCGATTTTTCCGAGCAACCCTAAATATATCACTAGCAGGCATAGGAGACGACTGAAAACCCGGGCCCCAGAAAACGCGTTGCAAGCCCCTTTGGACCATCCAAAAGTGTCACCAAAGGAAGGCTTTGGGTACAAGTGAACTCCCCAGGGGAGCCTTTACGCAGCCCCACATGCAACTGGACCCTCCGGGTTCGCTGTTTCCGAGCATCCCTAAACATAGCCCTAGCTGGCAGCGATGACGACTGAAAAATCAGGCCCCAGGAAATGCGTTACGAGCCCTTTTCGCCCATCCAAAAGTGTCACGGAAGGAAGGCTTTGGGTACAAGAGAACTCCCCAGGGGAGCCTTTACGCAGCCCCACATGCCACTGGACCCTCCGCGTTCGCTGTTTTCGAGCATCCCTAAACATAGCCCTAGCCGGCATCGAAGACGACTGAAAAATCAGGCCCCAGGAAATGCGTTCCGAGCCCTTTTCGCCCATCCAAAAGTGCCCCCAAAGGAAGGCTTTGGGTACAAGAGAACTCCCCAGGGGAGCATTTACGCAGCCCCACATGCAACTGGACCCTCCGCGTTCGCTGTTTCCGAGCATCCCTAAACATAGCCCTAGCCGGCATCGAAGACGACTGAAAAATCAGGCCCCAGGAAATGCGTTGCAAGCCCTTTTCGCCCATCCAAAAGTGCCCCCAAAGAAGGCTTTGGGTACAAGTGAACTCCCCAGGGGAGACTTTACGCGGCCCCACATGCAACTGGACCCTCCGGGTTCGTTGTTTCCGAGCATCCCTAAACATAGCCCTAGCCGGAATTTATGATGACTGAAAAATCAGGCCCCGGTAAATGCGTTACGAGCCCTTTTCGCCCATCCAAAAGTGCCCCCAAAGGAAGGCTTTGGGTACAAGTGAACTCCCCAGGGGAGCATTTATGCAGCCCCACATGCAACTGGACCCTCCGGGTTCGATTTTTCCGAGCAACCCTAAATATATCTCTAGCCAGCATGGGAGAAGACTGAAAAACTGGGTCCCAGAAAACGCGTTGCAAGCCCCTTTGGACCATCCAAAAGTGTCACCAAAGGAAGGCGTTGGGTACAAGTGAACTCCCCAGGGGAGCCTTTACGCAGCCCCACATGCAACTGGACCCTCCGGGTTCGCTGTTTCCGAGCATCCCTAAACATAGCCCTAGCCGGCATCGAAGACGACTGAAAAATCAGGCCCCAGGAAATGCGTTGCGAGCCCTTTTCGCCCATCCAAAAGTGCCCCGAAAGGAAGGCTTTGGGTACAAGTGAACTCCCCAGGGGAGCCTTTACGCAGCCCCACATGCAACTGGACCCTGCGGGTTCAATTTTTCCGAGCAACCCTAAATATATCACTAGCCGGCATGGGAGAAGACTGAAATCCCGGGCCCCAGAAAACGCGTTGCAAGCCCCTTTGGACCATCCAAAAGTGTCACCAAAGGAAGGCTTTGGGTACAAGTGAACTCCCCAGGGGAGCATTTATGGAGCCCCACATGCAACTGGACCCTCCGGGTTCGCTGTTTCCGAGCATCCCTAAACATAGCCCTAGCCGCCATCAATGACGACTGAAAAATCAGGCCCCAGGAAATGCGTTGCGAGCCCTTTTCGCCCATCCAAAAGTGCCCCCAAAGGAAGGCTTTGGGTACAAGTGAACTCCCCAGGGGAGCCTTTACGCAGCCCCACATGCAACTGGACCCTCCAGGTTCGATTTTTCCGAGCATCCCTAAACATAGCCCTAGCCGGCATCGAAGACGAATGAAAAATCAGGCCCCAGGAAATGCCTTGCGAGCCCTTTTCGCCCATCCAAAAGTGCCCCCAAAGGAAGGCTTTGGGTATAAGAGAACTCCCCAGGGGAGCCTTTACGCAGCCCCACATGCCACTGGACCCTCCGCGTTCGCTGTTTCCGAGCATCCCTAAACATAGCCCTAGCCGGCATCGAAGACGAATGAAAAATCAGGCCCCAGGAAATGCGTTGCGAGCCCTTTTCGCCCATCCAAAAGTGCCCCCAAAGGAAGGCTTTGGGTACAAGTGAACTCCCCAGGGGAGCCTTTACGTAGCCCCACATGCAACTGGACCCTCCGGGTTCGTTGTTTCCGAGCATCCCTAAACATAGCCCTAGCCGGCATCGAAGACGACTGAAAAATCAGGCCCCAGGAAATGCGTTGCGAGCCCTTTTCGCCCATCCAAATGTGCCCCCAAAGGAAGGCTTTGGGTACAAGTGAACTCCCCAGGGGAGCCTTTACGCAGCCCCACATGCAACTGGACCCTCCGCGTTCGCTGTTTCCGAGCATCCCTAAACATAGCCCTAGCCGGCATCGAAGACGACTGAAAAATCAGGCCCCGGTAAATGCGTTACGAGCCCTTTTCGCCCATCCAAATGTGCCCCCAAAGGAAGGCTTTGGGTACAAGTGAACTCCCCAGGGGAGCCTTTACGCAGCCCCACATGCAACTGGACCCTCCGCGTTCGCTGTTTCCGAGCATCCCTAAACATAGCCCTAGCCGGCATCGAAGACGACTGAAAAATCAGGCCCACGGAAATGCGTTGCGAGCCCTTTTCGCCCATCTAAAAGTGCCCCCAAAGGAAGGCTTTGGGTACAAGTGAACTCCCCAGGGGAGCCTTTACGCAGCCCCACATGCAACTGGACCCTCCGGGTTCGATTTTTCCGAGCAACCCTAAATATATCCCTAGCCGGCATGGGAGAAGACTGAAAACCTGGGTCCCAGAAAACGCGTTGCAAGCCCCTTTGGACAATCCAAAAGTGTCACCAAAGGAAGGCTTTGGGTACAAGTGAACTCCCCAGGGGAGACTTTACGCAGCCCCACATGCCACTGGACCCTCCGGGTTCGCTGTTTCCGAGCATCCCTAAACATAGCCCTAGCCGGCATCGAAGACGACTGAAAAATCAGGCCCCAGGAAATGCGTTGCGAGCCCTTTTCGCCCATCCAAAAGTGCCCCCAAAGGAAGGCTTTGGGTACAAGTGAACTCCCCAGGGGAGCCTTTACACAGCCCCACATGCAACTGGACCCTGCGGGTTCAATTTTTCCGAGCAACCCTAAATATATCACTAGCCGGCATGGGAGAAGACTGAAATCCCGGGCCCCAGAAAACGCGTTGCAAGCCCCTTTGGACCATCCAAAAGTGTCACCAAAGGAAGTCTTTGGGTACAAGTGAACTCCCCAGGGGAGCATTTATGGAGCCCCACATGCAACTGGACCCTCCGGGTTCGCTGTTTCCGAGCATCCCTAAACATAGCCCTAGCCGGCATCAATGACGACTGAAAAATCAGGCCCCGGTAAATGCGTTACGAGCCCTTTTCGCCCATCCAAATGTGCCCCCAAAGGAAGGCTTTGGGTAGAAGTGAACTCCCCAGGGGAGCCTTTACGCAGCCCCACATGCCACTGGACCCTCCGGGTTCGCTGTTTCCGAGCATCCCTAAACATAGCCCTAGCCGGCATCGAAGACGACTGAAAAACCCGGGCCCCAGAAAACGCGTTGCAAGCCCCTTTGGACCATCCAAAAGTGTCACCAAAGGAAGACTTTGGGTACAAGAGAACTCCCCAGGGGAGCCTTTACGCAGCCCCACATGCAACTGGACCCTGCGGGTTCGCTGTTCCTGAGCATCCCTAAACATAGCTCTAGCCGGCATCAATGACGACTGAAAAATCCGGCCCCAGGAAATGCGTTCCGAGCCCTTTTCGCCCATCCAAAAGTGCCCCCAAAGGAAGGCTTTGGGTACAAGAGAACTCCCCAGGGGAGCCTTTACGCAGCCCCACATGCAACTGGACCCTCCGGGTTCGCTGTTTCTGAGCATCCCTAAACATAGCCCTAGCCGGCAGCGAAGACGAATGAAAAATCAGGCCCCAGGAAATGTGTTGCGAGCCCTTTTCGCCCATCCAAAAGTGCCCCCAAAGGAAGGCTTTGGGTACAAGTGAACTCCCCAGGGGAGCCTTTAGGCAGCCCCACATGCAACTGGACCCTGCGGGTTCAATTTTTCCGAGCAACCCTAAATATATCACTAGCCGGCATGGGAGAAGACTGAAATCCCGGGCCCCAGAAAACGCGTTGCAAGCCCCTTTGGACCATCCAAAAGTGTCACCAAAGGAAGGCTTTGGGTACAAGTGAACTCCCCAGGGGAGCATTTATGGAGCCCCACATGCAACTGGACCCTCCAGGTTCGCTGTTTCCGAGCATCCCTAAACATAGCCCTAGCCGGCATCAATGACGACTGAAAAATCAGGCCCCAGGAAATGCGTTGCGAGCCCTTTTCGCCCATCCAAAAGTGCCCCCAAAGAAGGCTTTGGGTACAAGTGAACTCCCCAGGGGAGCCTTTACGCAGCCCCACATGCAACTGGACCCTCCGGGTTCGCTGTTTCCGAGCATCCCTAAACATAGCCCTAGCCGGCATCGAAGACGACTGAAAAATCAGGCCCCAGGAAATGCGTTGCGAGCCCTTTTCGCCGATCCAAAAGTGCCCCCAAAGGAAGGCTTTGGGTACAAGAGAACTCCCCAGGGGAGCCTTTACGCAGCCCCACATGCCACTGGACCCTCCGCGTTCGCTGTTTCCGAGCATCCCTAAACATAGCCCTAGCCGGCATCGAAGACGACTGAAAAATCAGGCCCCAGGAAATGCGTTGCAAGCCCTTTTCGCCCATCCAAAAGTGCCCCCAAAGAAGGCTTTGGGTACAAGTGAACTCCCCAGGGGAGCCTTTACGCAGCCCCACATGCAACTGGACCCTCCGGGTTCGTTTTTTCCGAGCATCCCTAAACATAGCCCTAGCCGGAATTTATGATGACTGAAAAATCAGGCCCCGGTAAATGCGTTACGAGCCCTTTTCGCCCATCCAAATGTGCCCCCAAAGGAAGGCTTTGGGTACAAGTGAACTCCCCAGGGGAGCCTTTACGCAGCCCCACATGCAACTGGACCCTGCGGGTTCAATTTTTCCGAGCAACCCTAAATATATCACTAGCCGGCATGGGAGAAGATTGAAATCCCGGGCCCCAGAAAACGCGTTGCAAGCCCCTTTGGACCATCCAAAAGTGTCACCAAAGGAAGGCTTTGGGTACAAGTGAACTCCCCAGGGGAGCCTTTACGCAGCCCCACATGCAACTGGACCCTCCGGGTTCGCTGTTCCTGACCAAACCTAAACATAGCCCTAGCCGGCATCAATGACGACTGAAAAATCAGGCCCCAGGAAATGCGTTGCGAGCCCTTTTCGCCCATCCAAAAGTGTCACGAAAGGAAGGCTTTGGGTACAAGTGAACTCCCCAGGGGAGCCTTTACGCAGCCCCACATGCAACTGGACCCTCCGGGTTCGCTGTTTCCGAGCATCCCTAAACATAGCCCTAGCCGGCATCGAAGACGACTGAAAAATCAGGCCCCAGGAAATGCGTTGCGAGCCCTTTTCGCCCATCCAAAAGTGCCCCCAAAGGAAGGCTTTGGGTACAAGAGAACTCCCCAGGGGAGCCTTTACGCAGCCCCACATGCCACTGGACCCTCCGCGTTCGCTGTTTCCGAGCATCCCTAAACATAGCCCTAGCCGGCATCGAAGAAGACTGAAAAATCAGGCCCCAGGAAATGCGTTGCGAGCCCTTTTCGCCCATTCAAAAGTGCCCCCAAAGGAAGGCTTTGGGTACAAGAGAACTCCCCAGGGGAGCCTTTACGCAGACCCACATGCAACTGGACCCTCCGGGTTCGCTGTTTCCGAGCATCCCTAAACATAGCCCTAGCCGGAATTTATGATGACTGAAAAATCAGGCCCCGGTAAATGCGTTACGAGCCCTTTTCGCCCATCCAAAAGTGCCCCCAAAGGAAGGCTTTGGGTACAAGTGAACACCCCAGGGGAGCCTTTACGCAGCCCCACATGCAACTGGACCCTCCGGGTTCGCTGTTTCCGAGCATCCCTAAACATAGCCCTAGCCGGCATCGAAGACGACTGAAAAATCAGGCCCCAGGAAATGCGTTGCGAGCCCTTTTCGCCCATCCAAAAGTGCCCCCAAAGGAAGGCTTTGGGTACAAGAGAACTCCCCAGGGGAGCCTTTACGCAGCCCCACATGCAACTGGACCCTCCGCGTTCGCTGTTTCCGAGCATCCCTAAACATAGCCCTAGCCGGCATCGAAGACAACTGAAATATCAGGCCCCAGGAAATGCGTTGCGAGCCCTTTTCGCCCATCCAAAAGTGCCCCCAAAGGAAGGCTTTGGGTACAAGAGAACTCCCCAGGGGAGCCTTTACGCAGCCCCACATGCAACTGGACCCTCCGCGTTCGCTGTTTCCGAGCATCCCTAAACATAGCCCTAGCCGGCATCGAAGACGACTGAAAAATCAGGCCCCAGGAAATGCGTTGCGAGCCCTTTTCGCCCATCCAAAAGTGCCCCCAAAGGAAGGCTTTGGGTACAAGTGAACTCCCCAGGGGAGCCTTTACGCAGCCCCACATGCAACTGGACCCTGCGGGTTCAATTTTTCCGAGCAACCCTAAATATATCACTAGCCGGCATGGGAGAAGACTGAAAAATCAGGCCCCAGGAAATGCGTTGCGAGCCCTTTTCGCCCATCCAAAAGTGCCCCCAAAGGAAGGCTTTGGGTACAAGAGAACTCCCCAGGGGAGCCTTTACGCAGCCCCACATGCAACTGGACCCTCCGGGTTCGCTGTTTCCGAGCATCCCTAAACATAGCCCTAGCCGGCATCGAAGACGACTGAAAAATCAGGCCCCAGGAAATGCGTTGCGAGCCCTTTTCACCCATCCAAAAGTGCCCCCAAAGGAAGGCTTTGGGTACAAGAGAACTCCCCAGGGGAGCCTTTACGCAGCCCCACATGCCACTGGACCCTCCGCGTTCGCTGTTTCCGAACATCCCTAAACATAGCCCTAGCCGGCATCGAAGACGACTGAAAAATCAGGCCCCAGGAAATGCGTTGCAAGCCCTTTTCGCCCATCCAAAAGTGCCCCCAAAGAAGGCTTTGGGTACAAGTGAACTCCCCAGGGGAGCCTTTACGCAGCCCCACATGCAACTGGACCCTCCGGGTTCGTTGTTTCCGAGCATCCCTAAACATAGCCCTAGCCGGAATTTATGATGACTGAAAAATCAGGCCCCGGTAAATGCGTTACGAGCCCTTTTCGCCCATCCAAATGTGCCCCCAAAGGAAGGCTTTGGGTACAAGAGAACTCCCCAGGGAAGCCTTTACGCAGCCCCACATGCAACTGGACCCTCCGCCTTCGCTGTTTCCGAGCATCCCTAAACATAGCCCTAGCCGGCATCGAAGACGAATGAAAAATCAGGCCCACGGAAATGCGTTGCGAGCCCTTTTCGCCCATCCAAAAGTGCCCCCAAAGGAAGGCTTTGGGTACAAGTGATCTCCCCAGGGGAGCCTTTACGCAGCCCCACATGCAACTGGACCCTTCGGGTTTGCTCTTTCCGAGCATCCCTAAACATAGCCCTAGCCGGCATGGGAGAAGACTGAAAAACCCGGCCTCAGAAAACGCGTTGCGAGCCTCTTTGGACCATCCAAAAGTGTCACCAAAAAAAGGCTTTGGGTACAAGAGAACTCCCCAGGGGAGCCTTTACGCAGCCCCACATGCAACTGCACCCTCCGGGTTCGCTGTTCCTGAGCATCCCTAAACATAGCCCTAGCCGGCATGGGAGAAGACTGAAAAACCCGGGCCCCAGAAAACGCGTTGCAAGCCTCTTTGGACCATCCAAAAGTGTCACCAAAGGAAGGCTTTGGGTACAAGTGAACTCCCCAGGGGAGCCTTTACGCAGCCCCACATGCAACTGGACCCTCCGGGTTCGCTGTTCCTGAGCAAGCCGAAACATCGCCCATGGGAGACCGAACCCTAACCCTAACCCGAACCCGAACCCTGGATCTAACCCTAACCTCACAGCCACAGCGTACCTGCTGCAATGCCTCTCTCGTCCCAGCTCCAGTTCTTCAGCTGCTCACCAGCTCTAACAGAGATTCTTCGCTCACAGCGCCACGGCAAACTCTGCCCGGGCCACACAACACACTGCACAAGCTACATTGCTTAAGACACACAAAAGCTGGAACGTTCCAGCCCAACAATTAGTCACGTCACACAGGAAGGATGCCGCGTACTCCTAGAAACCAAACCTTCCAGTCCTGAGCAGCTCCCCACCTCCTCCTGCCACCCACGTGCAGCAGACACACTATGCACCCCTCAAAAAAACAAAAAGTTAGAACATAAACAGACAGAAAAAAAAAACAACTGAGCTCCATAAATGCCAAAAAGACATGCACACACAGCAGCCCCGGCAGGGGTAATCACAGACTCACCCTTGGCAGATGAAAGAGGAGACTCTGATACAACCCTGCTCAGTCTCTTGGCAATGCTGCATATCTACACTGCCGAGCCACAGGTACCATGCAATCAAGCTGCTTTTAGTCCTCAGGAGAGTTACACAGGTGGGTTTATACATTTAGAGATTGAAGTATAGGTCAAAACCAGAAGAGTGTCCCACCACCCCAAAAAACAGTGAGCCAGCGGCCTCTGCTAAATAGAGCTCTATTAAGCGAATTCCAAGCACTTAAAATCCAGAAATCCATAGACTTTGACCCACCTAAAGAACCCTGCAACTGACTGAAGGAAACACAAAGCACTTACCCCAAAGAGCAGCCCAGGCAGAAGGAGCTCTCTGGTGGCATGCCTGGGGCTCATATACCTTTTGCCCCCGCCCCCAGCACCCAAACCCAATCACCTGGGAAAGGGGAGGGGCAAAGCACAGGACATCAGAAAGAGGAGCAGCAGCTGTGCTTTATTTACTTATTTTTAAGGCTTAGCTCAACAGCACGCAGAGTGCAGGCAGGAGACCTGGGGTGTTTCTAGAAGCAAAAATCCCCTTTCGTTTTTGCTGCAGCTTTGAATATTGAACTGACAATATCACCAAGCTAGTAACTGAAACTTTCTCAACTGGAATTAGTTTCAGCAGGCTCATCCACAGAATCACAGAATTTCTAGGTTGGAAGAGACCTCAAGATTATCGAGTCCAACCTCTGACCTAACACTAACAGTCCCCACTAAACCATATCCCTAAGCTCTACATCTAAACGTCTTTTGAAGACTTCCAGGGATGGTGACTCCACCACTTCCCTGGGCAGCCCGTTCCAGTGCCTAACAACCCTTTCGGTAAAGAAATTCTTCCTAACGTCTAACCTAAAACTCCCCTGGCACAATTTTAGCCCATTCCCCCCCGTCCTGTCACCAGGCATGTGGGAGAACAGACCAACCCCCACCTCGCTACAGCCTCCTTTAAGGTATCTGTAGAGAGCAATAAGGTCACCCCTGAGCCTCCTCTTCTCCAGGCTGAACAAGCCCAGCTCTCTCAGCCGATCCTTGTAGGACTTGTTCTCCAGGCCCCTCACCAGCTTCGTCGCCCTTCTTTGGACCCGCTCAAGCACCTCGATATCTTTCTTGTAGCGAGGGGCCCAAAACTGAACACAGTACTCGAGGTGCGGCCTCACCAGAGCCGAGTACAGGGGGACAATCACCTCCCTAGCCCTGCTGGTCACACTGTTTCTGATACAAGCCAGGATGCCGTTGGCCTTCTTGGCCACCTGAGCACACTGCTGGCTCATATTCAGCTGACTGTCCACCATCACTCCCAGGTCCTTCTCTGCCTGGCAGCTCTCCAACCACTCCTCTCTGTATGACCATCCCCAGCTGTCTGTATGTCCGTCCCCATCGGAACGCATTTCCTGGGGCCTGATTTTTCATTCGTCTCCGATGACAGCTAGGGCTACGTTTAGGTTTGCTCAGGAACAGCGAACCCGGAGGGTGCAGTTGCATGTGGGGCTGCCTAAAGGCTCCCCCGGGGAGTTCACTTGTACCCAAAGCCTTCCCAGCCCCTTTCGCCCATCAAAAACCAACGCAAAGGCACCGAGAGGAAGGTTCTAGAAACTTTATTTTGTTCTGGGGGGGTCGGGGTCTGGTGAGGGGCAGGGGAGGGGCTCTGGGGGGGCTCTGAGGTTGGGGGGGGTCCCGGCGGGGTCACGGGGCGGCGTCGGGGGGGCAGTCGATGAAGTCAGCCAGCATGGAGGCCGTGGGGTCGGGGGCCTGGGGGCACAGCGGGGTCAGCGCCTGACCCCCGACCCCTGACCCCACCCCATCCCACCCCCACCACCCCCTTCTCACCCCAAGTGCCCCAAAACCACCCCATCTTGCCCCAAACCACCTCAATCACACCCAAAACTGTCCCAAACCCGCTCGATCTTGCCTCAAACCACCCCAGTTCCACACAAACTGCCCCAAAACCCCCCAATCTTGCCCCAAACCCCCCCACACTCACCTCTCCCTTGCCCGGGGGGGCGGGGGATCTTCCTCCTCCTCCTCCTCCTCTCCCTGCAGCTGGAGGGGGTCCGGGGGGGGTTGCGGGGGGGGGTTCGGGGCTGCCCCCTTCCCCCTTGGGCCCCTCAGGGGGGGCGGCTCCGGAGGGCGAGGGGGGGGCGCAGCTTCCAGGGCTGGGTGGGGACCCTCGGGGGGGGGGGCGGGGGGGGCTGGGGGCTACCCGGGGGGAGCTGCCCTTCCTCCCCCCCATCATCTCCTCCTCCTCCTCCTGATTCGCTGGGGGCTGCTGGCCCCCCCCTTCCTCCTCCTCCTCCTGGCAGGGGGGGGGCTGGCCTTCATTCACCTCCATCAGCAGGGCGCCTGTCTCCTCTTCCTCCTCCTCCTCCTCCGGCAGCGTCACCGCGGGGGGGGCCGTGGGGGGGGCGCTTTCCTCAGCCCCGCTGCCTTCCTCCTCCTCGTCCTCCTCCTCCAAGAGGCCTTCCTCCTCCTCCTCCTCCTCGAAGTCCTCCTCGCCCAGCTCTTCCTCCAGCTCGTCCTCCTCCTCCTCGAAGAACTCTTCCTCCTCTTAGGAACCCCGAAGAACTCTTCCTCCTCTTAGGAACCCCGAACCCGAACCCTAACCCCCTAACCAAAACCCTAACCCTAACCCTAATGAACCCTAAGCCTAACCCTATCCCTAACCCTAACGCTAACCTTAACCCTAACCCTAATGAACCCTAAGCCTAACCCTATCCCTAACCCTAACGCTAACCTTAACCCTAACCCTAACCCTAACCCCCTGGCAACCGCACCCCGCACACTTGGTTCCCCCCTCATTTTGGTTCCCCCCCCAGTGCGCCCCGCAAATGCGTCCCCCTGGCAACCGCACCCCGCACACTTGGTTCCCCCCTCATTTTGGTTCCCCCTACCGGTGTGCCCCGCAAATGCGTCCCCCCGGCAAACACACCCCACACACTTGGTTCCCCCCTCATTTTGGTTCCCCCGGTGTGCCACGGAAATGCATCCCCCCGGCAAGCGCACCCCGCACACTTGGTTCCCCCCTCATTTTGGTTCCCTTTCCCCCCATCCCTTGGGGTCCCCCCAAACCCCATGGACACCCCCCCCCGTGAGCCCCGCAAATGCCGCTGACCCGCTAAAATGTTTCCAGGCTGCGCCGCGCTTAAATGTGTCCGGGTGGTGCTGTGCTAAAATGTGACCAGGCGGCGCCGAACCCGAACCATTACCCGAACCACCACCCGAACCCGGACCCTAACCCGAACCCGGACCCTAACCCTAACCCGAACCCTAACAGTAACCCAAACACGAACTTGAACATGAACCCGAAACCAAACACAAACCCGAACCCGAACCTGAACACAAACCCGAACCAAAACCCTAAGCCGAACCCGAAACCTAAGCCAAACCCGAACCCTAACCCAAACCCTAACCGAAACCCTAACTCGAACCCAAACCCGAAACCTAACCCAAACCCTAACCCTAACGCTAACCCTAACCCTAACAGCCCTCACCCTCACCCTAATGCACCTTGACACTCCGTGTACGCTACTTCACATTAAGATTAAATATAGGCCTAGCCGGCATGGGAGAAGACTAAAAAACCGGGCCCCAGAAAACGCGTTGCGAGCCCCTTTCGCCCATCCAAAAGTTCCCCCAAAGGAAGGCTTTGGGCACAACTGAAGTCCCCAGGGGAGCCTTTACGCAGCCCCACATGCAACAGGACCCTCCGGGTTCGCTGTTTCCGAGCATCCCTAAACATAGCCCTAGCCGGCATCGAAGACGACTGAAAAATCAGGCCCCAGGAAATGTGTTGCGAGCCCTTTTCGCCCATCCAAAAGTGCCCCCAAAGGAAGGCTTTGGGTACAAGAGAACTCCCCAGGGGAGCCTTTACGCAGCCCCACATGCAACTGGACCCTCCGGGTTCGCTGTTCCTGAGCAAACCTAAACGTAGCCCTAGCCATCATCGGAGACGAGTGAAAAATCAGGCCCCAGGAAATGCGTTGCAAGCCCCTTTGGACCATCCAAAAGTGTCACCAAAGGAAGGCTTTGGGTACAAGTGAACTCCCCAGGGGAGCCTTTACGCAGCCCCACATGCAACTGGACTCTCCGGGTTCGCTGTTCCTGAGCAAACCTAAACGTAGCCCTAGCCATCATCGCAGACGAGTGAAAAATCAGGCCCCAGGAAATGCATTGCAAGCCCCTTTGGACCATCTAAAAGTGCCCCCAAAGGAAGGCTTTGGGTACAAGTGAACTCCCCAGGGGAACCTTTACGCAGCCCCACATGCAACTGGACCCTCCGGGTTCGCTGTTCCTGAGCAAACCTAAACGTAGCCCTAGCCATCATCGCAGACTAGTGAAAAATCAGGCCCCAGGAAATGCATTGCGAGCCCCTTTGGAGCATCCAAAAGTGTCACCAAAGGAAGGCTTTGGGTACAAGTGAACTCCCCAGGGGAGCCTTTACGCAGCCCCACATGCAACTGGACCCTCCGGGTTCGCTGTTTCCAAGACACCCTAATATATCCCTAGCCGCCATGGGAGAAGACTGAAAAACTGGGCCCCAGAAAAAGCGTTGCAAGCCCCTTTGGATCATCCAAAACTGTCACCAAAGGAAGGCTTTGGGTACAAGAGAACTCCCCAGGGGAGCCTTTACGCAGCCCCACATGCAACTGCACCCTCGGGGTTCGCTGTTTCCAAGCATCCCTAAACATAGCCCTAGCCGGCATCGAAGACGACTGAAAAATCAGGACCCAGGAAACGCGTTGCAAGCCCCTTTGGACCATCCAAAACTGTCACCAAAGGAAGGCTTTGGGTACAAGTGAACTCCCCAGGGGAGCCTTTACGCAGCCCCACATGCAACTGGACCCTCCGGGTTCGCTGTTTCCAAGCATCCCTAAACATAGCCCTAGCCGGCATGGGAGAAGACTGAAAAACTGGGCCCCAGAAAACGCGTTGCAAGCCCCTTTGGACCATCCAAAAGTGCCCCCAAAGGAAGGCTTTGGGTACAAGTGAACTCCCCAGGGGAGCCTTTACGCAGCCCCACATGCAACTGCACCCTCCGGGTTCGCTGTTCCTGAGCATCCCTAAACATAGCCCTAGCCGGCATGGGAGAAGACTGAAAAACTGGGCCCCAGAAAACGCGTT
The DNA here is from genome assembly GCF_963932015.1 of Anas acuta. Taxonomy (NCBI): domain Eukaryota; kingdom Metazoa; phylum Chordata; class Aves; order Anseriformes; family Anatidae; genus Anas; species Anas acuta. The sequence continues at coordinate 275 of NW_027076169.1, read as the reverse complement.
GCAAGCCCCTTTGGAACATCCAAAAGTGCCCCCAAAGGAAGGCTTTGGGTACAAGAGAACTCCCCAGGGGAGCCTTTACGCAGCCCCACATGCAACTGGACCCTCCGGGTTCGCTGTTCCTGAGCATCCCTAAACATCGCCCATGGGAGACCGAACCCTAACCCTAACCCGAACCCTAACCCGAACCCTGGATCTAACCCTAACCTCACAGCCACAGCGTACCTGCTGCAATGCCTCTCTCGTCCCAGCTCCAGTTCTTCAGCTGCTCACCAGCT